>NC_141784.1:16897660-17234030 GCF_054643075.1 Acanthaster planci
ACATGATGCACAGGTCCTCCAGTCTGGGCCGTTACCTCGCCAATGACAGGATGGCACACGTCGCCAAGGGTCTTAGAAGATGTTTGCTTGCCATCTCATTCCAATCATCCCGCAATGGATATATTTAAAGGTGCCCTGGCAAGCGATGATGAATCGCGGTGTTTACCTTCTAGACAGTTTCCAAGCCTTATCTATTGATGTTACATGTAACCCCCTCTCACCCCCCAAAAAGTGCAGGTCCACACACAGGTCGACCTTGTAACAGTCTCCCATTTCACTTACATTTAAGTCTCCAGTTGGCAAATTGTACATGTATGTTAGTGTTACTGGAAAGAGAAAAATTAGAAGACCTGCACTCACTCTAAATAACCGAATCATATTGAAGATAACATAACATGTGAAGAGCTTCAATGCCCGAAAAAAGAAAAGATAATCGCTGACACAAACATAGGGAAAAACCCATCCATCTTCTCAATAATTTTTACTGAATAATCTGAATTCTGCAGAGGTCTCAAGATCTGACAAAAAAGGCCTCGGTGTGCACAAACCAACAGGCTTTATGTCTGATTAATGTTGATTTTCTCAAAATGTGAAACATAGCTTTATCTGTTTTGGTACCTGAACCCCCTCATGCATGAATGAATCCCAAAGAAGAATTTCTTTTATGTATTTAATGACAAATAAATCTATGCACCTAAATGTACATCTACCTGTAGTGAGATGAAGGTCAAACACACATGGGATATTCCATACTGACCATCAACCTCAGCAAGAAGGGGTCTCTCTTGCAATCACTGAATGCCCCGAGGGTACATAGATGCAGTGTTGTCCCTGATGCTGGTCACTATAATTATGTGAGTCACAGAAGGCCCAATATGTACCAGCAGAAGTTCACAAGACAGCATAAAAATCTTGAATTCAAAATATACATGCAAGTTTAATTTACAGCCCTACCGGCAATTGATGTACTGTACTCCAAACTTTGTGATTATTTGCTTTAATCTATTGCTGTGTAAAATACATCTGGATTTGTCTCTTTCAAATGTAATAAACGTAAGTTGTTCTTTTGGATCGGAGATGTTTTGAAATTCTTGTCAGCCGTGATGTACAGGTATTTTAAGACATGCATCTCCGTCAAAAGTACAGGGAAAAACTTAAACATCTTTATCATGAGGCTCCCTGAGGCTGTAATTTTCACAATTGCTTCAGCATAAATATTTCCATGGCGGTCCTTCATCAGCAGTTTTCTGCCTATTTTGTGTAATCCAGACATGTCCCTGCATTACTGGACTGGTGGAAATCAATTCAGTTTGGATGGCAGAGAATGAATGAATATTTTATAGCATAAAAGCATTCCTCCAGTGGGGGTTATGCTGAACCACCCTCAGAGCTCCTTTGAAAGGCACGCTTGCCCATTACTGCATTGGTCTCTGGAGCCACATTTCTGTATCAAAAAATCTTGATTATTCCCCCTTCCTTGTACTGTACATTAATTGTGGATGGATGCAGATTTGAAAGGGTTTATAGGCAACTGAACTTAATCGTCAACACACCAACCAACTAGAATCCTCATTATTAATGGCACCTGGTCTCAATATTTCAGTGCACACAAATCAGGCAAATTAGTGCAATGGGACAGCTAACACCACTTCTGGGGTCAATAAAAGGCATATTATTTGCTTCACATCCCGGCGGCAGCAAGCATCCAGTACAGAGTTTCATGTACTGGATTAATTCCACCTTGTTTTCTAACAATTCAAAACAAATGCCAGTCAGCTGCTAGGTCTCCCTCTTTTCTCCCCTTTAAAGGCCTTCAATCACAATCTCTGTGTGTCTCCTTTCCATTCTGTCATCCCCAAGCCAACTCCAGACCGGTCTCACCCCTGGCAGGCCAACACAACAACCAACCTCTATTCTTGTCTCTTTTTCTCTTTCTATACCTAGTCAGCAATCAAGCAAGGTTGCTATAAATAGCCCTTCGTTTGACGTCAATCCCCTCTCAAGTGAGCCCTCCAACTGATCCCCCCCCCCCAATCTAAGACATTATTAAAACCGTAGGATATAGTCTGGGTGCCTGGGCTGGAAACCCACAGATACAAGACTTGGATGAGGTTGGGTACTTATCTTGTTGTTTGCAACTTGGTACTCTGCAACCTTTTTGCCCATTTTTTTAGCAACTAGGGACAGGTTGTGGAGATTAAAGCAAAGTATTGACCTTTAGCACTAATGGCTTTGAGTGGAGAAATTTCTATGATGAAACTATAGTGGATGTGATTACAGTGGCATAAACTGTGTTGATTAGTCAGAGTATGTGAAAATGTGAGCTTATGGCCACACACTAAAGATGCATTGGCAGAAGTAAAAGATGAGTGCACACAGTTGACATTTTCTGATCACAGCCAGGTGGGTTACTGTGCATCTACATGGAGGCTGATGTCAAGATATCCTGCTATCAAACATCACTATGTCCAATGATCAATAGACCTTTTGATGTCACAATATCTGACCCACAAACTCATGCCCCCAGATTTTAAAACAAACAAATTAAGAAAAGATAAACAAAAACTCCCAGCTATTCTGCAGTGACACTTTACCCTGATGACTCTAATGACCCTCCTTAATGACAAGTACCATCAGTTGGTTGGGCACCAAGGGGGCAGACAATCAGAAAGTAACCCCACTGTTCCCCAGGGTAACCTCTTGGCCAAAAAAAAGCCTCCCTCACCTCATTCTCCACAACTCAATCAATCCGACAGAGTGATTAGAGACCCTGTAAATTTTCCAATCTGGCTCCAGTGACAACCTATTACCATTCCTCACAATGCCCAGCTGTGTCTGAATAGTCAGCGTGGCAAGCAATCTCCCTGAACGATTCTTGCCCAAATCCTTGACAAAAGAGCACAAAAGTAGCAATGAAGAAGTCAGTGACCTCTCTTGTAGATACCATTCTTTGAAAAAGAATTACCATATGTACATGCACGTAACTTGCTTTTGAAAAGACGGTATTAATGAACCATTAAAATACCACAAAATGCATTTGCACTTCATATTTTTGCATCATCTCTGACAAATAAATTTATGCCTTTTTTGTTTTCTTGTGAGAGCAAGAGCAGTAACTTTTTCCTACCAATGTATGTCAAAACCTCACGCAGTCTAGGCCCCCATAGTGTTGTAAAAAGGAAAAGATTGTTAAAAGCAATTGTAGTGTTAAAAATGACACCGACAAATTCTACGCATGCATAAGTTTTCACTTCAAGTTTCCAAATGAAAAGCATTAACAAAAATTCTGAAAACAGTTTCAAAAATGGAAACGTACAATGGAAAGAATATTACAAATTCGATTTTGATTTTATCAGAAAGTTAGAATAAAGCCAGCAATTTATGCATTTTTCCCCCATCAAATGTAATAACTGATTATTACCATGCCGGTGCACCCCTTAACCTTTAAGAATGCAATAAGGGATATCTACTGGATTGAAGTTTAATGGTTTTTAATAGCTGAATCAAATTACAAGGAATTGACAAACTGAATAAACCCTTTGACAATTACAATACCACATAAAATACAGATCTTTTCACAAATGCAACTCATTAGAACGTTATCAATTTTTCCCCCAAATTTGACATAATTTCTTTTTCTGTAAAGCACACTTTCAGAGACTCGTCTAAAAATTGTGAAAGTCAAGTCATTTAAAATGAATGGCTGCACAACGCTTATTGATTGGAGTGACCTGATGAACACAGACATTAGAAAGTCAAAGGGCCTGATGTTTTAATCCTAATGTGCTCGAGGAAGCAACCTTTGTTTCATGTTATCACTTTCAGCAATGTATGAAACTTATTGAAATACAAAGTTGCAGAAACGTCGTGCAAAGAAATTGGCAATATACATGTATACCGCTGGAAAAATTCTTCTCCTGGCATCTCCACAACGGAATGTAAATATTGTTATGAATGTATTTGATGTGTGTGTGGATTTTTTTTTTTAAGGGAGGGCAAACAGGCCAAAAAATGTCAGCCTTAATCAGAGAAAAAATGGCAGGTGATTTACGATTTGCGTCAAACAAAATGAAACAAACCACCATAAATCAGCAGGCAAAAACCAAATCTTGTCTAGTACCCAAAACACAAAAAAATATCCATATCATACAGAAAAAAAAGCCCCAAGCATGAAGTGTATTTATGAATTGAAACATTCTATGTTGGATTAGACCAACTACACAGTGTAGCAATGGTGTGTCCTGCTCAATGTCAAGGCCATAAGCTGTTGGACATCTTATGCTACTGGCACTCTGCATTTTGCTGACAACTGTTAATGGTGGTAACCATCTGAGGTCATCAAAATTTCATGCTTTAAGTACAGCATACATACATGTACACTGTATATTACCGGTACAGTACTGTACATTGTATGGCACCCATAGGCCTACATGTATAGTCATACTCTACTTTAAACTGGAGTTTCACTTACATGTAAAATGTTTGCTGTGTTAGAGTGGCCAAAAAAGTGCATGATGCTTTAAATTCTGCAACAAAATATTCTACTGCTCACTGGATGTACAATATGCAATGTATCGTATGTGGTAAGTTGGCTCATATTGCTCATATTGCCAACATTCTTACATGTACATGAAATTCTATAAATAATGACTGAAAACAATAGAGTAATATGGGGCTAATTACTTTCACACTTTAACCCACGAAAACAGCTTCCTGCAAATGCTACAATGGAAGAATCTACATGTAACACTAGGCCTCTAGGGGAATAGACACTGTTTATCAAATATGCAAAATCTGTCTCTTGAATCTGTGTCCACAGTGGCTCTTAAAACATCTGCTGGTAGTAATAACTTACTGGCTATTAAAATCAGCAACCAATAACAAGAAGGCACAACATTATGTTTGCAGTCCGCGTAACACAAAGTCAAAATTTGCTTTGGTAAATTCGGTCTGGTTTGGTTTGATAATTTTGGTCTGGGAACCTTCCTTAAAGGGACTATGTAATAGAAATATTTCACTAAATCCGTGAAATTGTGCCTTTGTGGTTTAATTGTTATTTCCAATTTTTGTTTTGCTATGTTAAGCTGTATTGTGGAGTCTTTTGGTTTTTAGGCTAATATGAATCTGCATCTTCATGAGCATAAGCAAAACTGTATTCTGAGGCACTAAACCTCAAGGCCCAATGCTGCATCGATTTGTGCACAAAAAAAATTGCATGTGCTTCGCTGTTGAAGATTTCTTTTGGAAATTTACAATTGTACCGGAACAAATATATGGCAATAAGCCAGCAAGAAACCTTTTCTCAGAAATGTTTCAAAAAGCAATTTGGGGTTCAACATTTGAACATAAAAACTTACAAACCGAACAGTGTCTTCCTGGATATCACACTAACAGTGCCATCACTTGTCTGGAAAAGCTTTGTCAAATTTGAACGTTTCAAAAAGTGCACCGTGCAGTTCGCCTAACTCCAAAAACTATTTTCATACATTGAAGATGAATTTAAGCATACACAGAAAGTGTACATGTACACTGTTTAGAAAAGTAGGCTGCATGGAAAAATCAGATCAACAATGTTTACTACACATAAATGGCCCCATCTCAAAGTTTCTTTCCACCAGGAAAAAACTTCCTCTGAACTTCTGAAAATTACAAACTACAGCTAGAAATTTTTTCTCTGATCCAGGTTCAAACCCCTGGCATTCCTGGTAATTGTCAGCACAATGACTTTACATGTACATCTCCTTTTCCCAAGAAAGTTCAGGTATTAGGAAGGTAAAACAAAAACATTGATAAATTTCGTGTCACATGTGTGTGTACACAGCCAAATTTGAATTATTCAGCATTTTACTTAATGATTTATGCATATTCATATGCGTACATGTACAGATGTCCTGAAGGCATGACATTGATAAATGCTGACGTCTTCAAATAAACTGAGTGGGTATCACTAATGAATTACAAAAATGATGCTGAATTAGTCTTTTCTCCGACACTGTCCTCCCAACTGCAACGCTTGAATGACCTGTCCTTTCTCAGTTCAGTATGTGGCAGCAATCACCAGCACACCAGCATCAATAACATGCCACTGAGTGTCAATTAACAGACAATAGTACAACGGCTCATCTTTACTAGGCCGAGACCATTTTGCTGCAAGAAGGTCTCCCAAGCGTGACATCTTGTATTCATCGCTTGCCTGGGCACCTCAATCTCTATAGATCCTTACCACTCGCATAACAAGCGCTTTCTACCCCCCCCCACAGCAAGACAGGTCTGCTATCTCCTGTTCTGCCAGCTGCACTTGATCTGCATGGGACAGATGCTCCCATCCCCCTTGAATCTTCTTTATGACTGGAGCTGAGACTTGCAACACTAAACACTGCCTGTAGCAGATGTGGTCTGCTGCGTTTTTTTGGTCTCATTTAGTGTTGAGGCAAACACAGAGGCAAAATGGCAGCTGCAAAGGCCAATCATTACACCTGAATAAGCCAACTACTGTACCTTGTACAGATATGAAATAAACATTAGCTTTATTACACTGCTAGTCAGACCTCATTCAAACAAAATAACAACTGGGTTTTGTCCTTGTGTTAGATTGAAGGAAACTAATCAGAGTAACTACAGAATCAGTTAATGAATTAAATTTGACAAAAACTAATGATCAAGTTTAACCCAAGTTCATAACAAGCGATTTGCACACATAAAATGTATGACGTAAAACAGCTAAAGGTCTGCCAATCCATCAACATCATAAGGTTTGTCAGGGACTAAAAAATATGCAATTTATGAAGGACGATGCACATGTAGGGGCTTTCCATTATTGCTATGGCTGACCTGGAGTTTATCTGCAGGTGTGTATGAATAATTCATGCAAAAATTCACCTGGTTGGATGGGGGAAATTCAGGGTTTCTTTTAGAAAATGATAGCTTTGACATAGAGCACTGTAACTGCAAAGACAGAGCCTCAATGCCCTGTACAACTACATTATATGTACATGTACATTAGTACTCTAGACACCAGGGCCAAGATTACATTATTCGAAACAGAGGTTTAGTTAACAGGTCCCTGGGGAATTTTTCAGTCCCTAATTGCAGCAACCAAGGCTCACCAGGCCTATTCAAACATTACATCCTCTGTCCTCTAAAATGGCACCCATTTACAAGCACTCCAAGGGCAGAAGCATCAAGTGCATTGCCCAGAGAGAAAGTGTACATGCTCCTCTTGGTCGATCCATCCAAAATTTGGCAAATGAACGTGATTCCCTTGTGCTTTCACTATTTCAAATGTATTGGAAGTGTGGGAGGAAACTTGACCCGGCACACATCGAGAGGATGGAGCTGGATGGATGTTAGCCTGTTATACCACTTGCTGAACAATTATTTTCTCAGATTTCTTGTGAAATACTGTACACCAGTTACACATGCTTTTCAACAATTTTGAGCCCACAATGTTGAGCCAATTTTGAAGTCTCACCCAAAGTATCATAAGATTTGGCAGGGCACAACAACAGAAATGAACAGAATGCCCTGAAAGTTGAGTTTTAAAAATGCAGCTGTCCGAGAAACAGCAGTACAGCAACAATGATACTGGAACTTTCCTGTAGCTGCCAATTCATTACAGGTAGCTAAAGGGCTCCTCCTATTAATTAACCACTGCCATGCAACTTGTAGTGATTTGATACTGGAGGAACTTACAAGTAGTTTAATCTCTGAAGGAATTTTCAGGGTTTATTTCAATCTTCGAGGTAGAACTTGTACCAGATTATGCTGTGTAATGTATAGCTCATCCAACTAGAAATTCAATCCTGGAAGTTATCTACTGCATGTACATGTAGTACCTTTGTCTTTGAGGATTTGGGGGGGTCCTGTTTAAAAATAATGAATTCACTTTGGAAAAGGTAACAGATGAATAGTAAAGGAAGATGCAAAAAAAAATAATAATAACAATAAAAACCATTTCTCCTCCTTCAAAACATAAATTGTATTGCTGGCAACGCATGTGTCAAGCACAGGTACTGTTAACATTCAGGTATACTGATATTGATATGTAGAAACAGGACAATGCAGGAGACAGTGAAAACCCCAGCCTTTAATCTCAGGACGAAAATGTTACACGGTCACCCGGCCAACCAAGACGTGATGACAACATAGTCTGCTGAAAGCCAAGCCATCTGCTGCATTATCAGTTACATCCCACCTGACGTCATACTTCCTGACGGGTGAAGGAGAGACAGATAGGAAAAAAAAAACAAATAACCAGAACAGGACTCGTGTTTTCTTTGCACTCATGTTGAACCGGAAGGGGGGCGGGAGAGATTTAATTTTCATTTGTTTACACATGAATTGTAAAATAGAAGTTTGCTTTGCCAGAGGCATGTGGTATCCGGGGGAAATACCACAGCACATGTACAGTGTATGTAATGGAACAAAGCAGCTTCAACAGTATTTGAACACTGTTTTGAAGAAAAAAAGTTGTATTTAGCAGAATTGGGAAAAAAAAATCAAGAAAATAATGGTGCCCTCAAACCAAGGTCATCATTAATGGAATAATCTAAGGCCGTAGTTCTACAAGTACCTCCCAATGATATCAGCCATGCCCCACCCTACTCCCCCCCCCCAAACAAACATGCTTTCGGGCTAGAATAGTAAATAGATCCCAGCTCAGAACGTCGTTTGAGGATTGTGAACCACCACATTACTTCCTTTGTATGTTTATTTAGGTATAACCAGGGAATGAATAACAAAAATTTCATCAACAATTAAAAGGCATTATGTAAAATTCTGATTGTCATTTCTGATTTTCACGTGTTTGGCTGACAGTTTTACACCATTCTACTTTTTGCTTCTGTAAATTACTGGTATTAAGAAACAGCTTTTCCATTTTCGAAATGCAACAGCAATTTTTAGGAAAAAAGAATGAATTTATAGAGGAGTCACAGTCCATTTCTGACCTTTGCAATGTAAAGCACATAATTATAGTCTGTAAATCCTCTAACATGATGCAAATCATCAGTACAAGACAGCCTGGCCCAACAGTGCAACGCTCTTGATGTACATATATGCACCGGCACCGTGTACTGTACCAGTACATGAACCTCATCGCACACAAATTACGGCAGAGTGTAACCGTTCCGCTAGCATGATTTAATGTCGATTTATTAACATCTGTTTCCAGCAGCTGATTAGTTTGCCGGAGATCGTTGGCATTAAGCGATGCAAATAAATTAATAGGGAGCTCTTACACTGACTAGTACTGAGTGCTTGTCATCTCTTAATAGACTGACACAGTGCTTGTTTATCAAAGGGAGACTGCGTAAGATGTGTCTTTTATTTCCAATTTCAATATTTCAGTATATTCTTGTATAGTTGCACCAATTCCCCACCTCATAATTAAATGCATCTTTAATAATAATTACAAAAGTACAGGACCTTACTCAGGGTTTCAGTTGTCTGTAATGCTCCACTGATTCAGTATTACATGCATGTACATTTATAAACACAAGCAGGCCAATGACAATCAAGCATGCCAACATTAAAAAATGCAGACTCCAAGGTACCAGTAAGACTCATTCTCATTCATCAAAGTCTCCATTTGACTTTGTCACATTCCTTCCAAGTTGTGGGTTTTTTGTTACAATCAAGCCACCTTTCCTAATATTTACAACAAATTTCCAAACATTACATGTACAAAAAATTACTGTATGTACCCTTGTAAATGCACTTTCCAGAAAAGCCTGTCATTTCCTCCAATTTGTTTCTTTCCAGACAGTAAACAGAGCTAACAATAAGTAGGAAGTTACAAGGCCCATAATGGCACATGTTAACATGCACATAATGTACATGTAAATATGTTACCAGAACACATTCTTCCGAAGTGATTTTCAGGCTCCAAGGTACATGTATCCCCAATCACAGTCTCATTTGTCAAGCTGAAGAATGCACTGCTCAAACTTCAAGTCATGGCATGAGGGGCCATTCAGGTATTTACATGTACCTAAAGATCTGACACAGGACTGAAATACGAGGGCTCATTTCTGGGGAAGAGATGAAGCTCTGACCCTTAACGACAGTGTGTAAATGTAAATTTCAATTCTTAAAACATGCAGGTGCAGTCAACCTAAAAACAACCGGTTAGTCAGTCAGTCAGAGGTTTACTGAGTAATTCCACTGCAAAGAACAGAGCATGGCATATACATGTAACTGCCTCTCCAAAGCCTAAAGTCCTGGCTATCTGCCTTGAGCAGAAGTACCAGTATCCCCCTCATCATAGGGCTGAGTCAATTTGAATAATTCACTTTTCAAGTATGCGACCTTCAAAATCTCTCTTGAAACAGCAGAGTCAAAGACTCAAACCAGTATAATTCTGTATGTACATGTATGCAGAGGGTGACTTAACAGACAGATATCATATATTTTGCACAGGACAGCTCATGTGACCTTGATAAATGACAGGAAAAAATGGATACACAGGTATCTGGGCACACTTTGTGTGGTAAAAAATTCAAACTTTGTGCCTACATACGTGCTATCATTCATGAGCATTGTGCGGGGGCAAGAAAAAAAATCCAAGAAAAGAAAGAGAAATAAAAAAAGATAAGAATGAGCAAAAACGCAAAAGATACCAAATTCTTTTCAAGATGATCAGGCCCTCTAACTTTTCAGAATTACATGTGTCAGGTCAATGTAGTCATGCAGAACCAGCACTTTGCAACAGTTTTTCAATTTTGCATAAGAAAATGTACAATATACAATATACACATGTGGACCTACATTGTAAATGGAAGGCATTTGTTTTGGGTACATATAGTAACAGCAAACCAGTATACATGTTTATGTATGTACATCAAGTACATGTACATGTACATCCTGCTCCCAATTCCTTACACATTTACATGTATACATCTATTTATGGTCAACATACTGGTATACTGCTACAACATACATGTACAGCACTGGACAAGGTTCTAGACATGTTGTTATGAAAATAGAACCTACCACGCAGTCAATCAAAATATTTTCCACTATCCCTCCCATCAAACAAATATTCTCATTACATTTGTACAATTTCATTTGGACACTGTTACCTCTGAATCATGTTTGGCTTGATCTGCATGCAACAGAGAGGAAGGTGTCCCAATGAGAAGTCTCTCCTACTCCCTGCTGAGCAGTCAAATTTCCACCAAGTTTGCAAAGGGAACAGAGCCAGAGCTTGCATTGCGGCCCTCCCACCAACCCCCTTCAATGTACAGGTACTCATTACCAGAGTGCCGCCTGGTACCTCGTGTGCTCAACCCCCCTCCCATATGGGTGCAGACCACTAATTCAAGTGAGAATTTCTGGCCAGCTCATTAGCATTAAAAGTGCCCCCACAGTATCTTTTGAACAAGGAGATTGTTTGGCCCCTAAAATGGCTAGATTATGTAAATCCTTGCCAGGATCAACTCCGTGGGACTTTGAGCTTTCATATGAGAGCAGAATGGCTAAAAACTATGGTTGAAAAATGGTCCTAAGTGCCCAAGAAAGTTGAGGGTTGCCACTTGTAAAATGGCTGCAATCAGACTTCGGAAAAATCACTCTTTGGGGGGTGATTTTGTTTTGTGGGAATAATTAAAAATGTAATTGGTTAACCCTGAAAAAATTGAAAAGAAATTGAAAGATTAGTGACCAGAAATCTCAGGGATGTTGGCGTGCATGTTATTGGGCCCTGAACAGTGCTGATTTTACACTGTTTTCAATGGGGCTTGTATTAGTGGACTGTACCCATATGCTTACAAATTGACTGAAGGGCACGATGATGATAACGGTGCAAGGTGTTGGAGCACTCCACTTCTCCTGCCCAACTATACCATCTATCACAGCTGCATCCCCCTTGGTGCCAGTTGCAGGGAAAAAAAGTGCATGTAGAAAATGTTTGGGGCCTTGAAGTGTCATCATGCTTCAAGAAGTATTTATAGTGAGTCTTGGCCCTGATAGCTTTCACCCTTGGAGTTAATTAGAATCAGTTCGGCCTTTGCTCATCCTCTTTCCCTCCTCCGACAGCCAAATACCGATATTGGTGGGCCTATTACGGAAAGTCCATTTTTTTGTGTTGTTGTTGATTTGAGGAATGTCACAGAGGAATGTGTCCATCAAAAATGGATGATGGTAAACCGATGTGTGCCAATTCGTATGGCAATTGGGTGGACTACATATAGGCCTCTTCATCACAGAAAACAGAGCTTGTCCAATTTTGGCAGTTCAGACATTGATGTCCCAGGATTTTCTCCTTGTGGGAAATTAATCACTTTCCTGTCTGCAATACCAACTCAAAATGAACACGCATCTGATCTAAATATCATGCAACAAATGTCATGTTATTACACTAGAGCCAGGCTAGAGCCAAGCTGGAGCTGAATACCATTTGGCTTAGTCATTTACATTACTGTCTACAGGAAAATGACGGACAGTATACCAAGCAGAAACTGTTCAGACATCTACACTACACAGCATGTAGTTACAGGGTCATCATTTTTCAGAACAAACTTACCCTCCCAAAGTACCACTACAAACATGTATGTAAAAAGATACTGTACAATAGTTATGTGGAAGTACATGTAAATGATTATTGCGCCAGAAGTACATTATGGCAACAGGGAAATGCAGAAATTTTGTATGATTTCCTTAGGGGTCATCCATTTTTGTCATCATTTTCACCAGAGTACACAGCGTACACTGGGGGGAGGGTGGTGAGTTGGTTGCGTACACTTTTAGAAACATGTTAAAAATGACGATTATCATAGACCGTCCAGCACCCCTAACTACTGCGTGCCATGCAGAAAGTGTACAGGACTCTGGTGCATCATTCATAAAAGTTTGGGCAATGGCTACCGGTATTTCTTAACCACTCGACAATTTTGCCTGGTGTCATATATAAAAAGTACATACAAAAGTACCAGGGTGAAGTCACAAACATTGAAGTCACAGCCAAATGTGAAACAGTCTTTGAGCACCACCCAAAGCTCCGCTATGCCGTGCGTGCTATGAGGTTTGGTACCCTGTATCTGTATTTTACAGCTTGTGTACACGTACGTACACATTCTCCCTTGCGTGGAAAGGTGCCCCCCTAAATGTACAATGTGCATTAACCCAAACAGTCCTCAATCCTTCACCTGTTGGAGGACTGAGGACTGTTAGGGTTAATACACGCAAGTTTATACATGTACGTAACAATGCCAAAATAAATCATTGTACATACTTTTTACCACTTTTTAGAAGCTTTTGTGAAGAGGAAAACAAATCAAATCAAAGGTACAATTTCTGACAGCTATTCTTGGACACACAAAATTGACGCTTTACCTGCCCATCGGGCAACTTGCCTGAACTGAACGAGGAAATTTGTCCCGGGCAATCGGAAAACCGTGAGTGTCGAGGCCTGTCATGGACAATGTTTTTCCTCCAGCCATTATTCTCTGGTCATCTGCTGCACTTTAACAGCTGTACACTGTGAATTAGAATGGGTCCTTAGGCACCAAAGAGAAATCAGCATTTTTTGTTCATTCATTTTGTTCTCTTTTAGGGGGGAGGGGGGCCAGGAAAAAGAGTACGCTTGTGAAAATGATGACAAAAATGGTTGACCCCTTTGCCCTTCACCTCAAGCAGTCAATGCAGGGGAACGGAAAGGTTCCTTGAAAGAAATATGTCTAAAGCATATAACCGTATTTGCCCAAACTCATTTTAACATTTTAGCTTGGTACCGGGGGCATTTTTTCCAATCTACAGAGTTCCACACTGTGCAACTTCAGCCTTCAGTACAGTGCAATTCACTCCAACAAGATCAGGACACTACGCCCCAACTTCTCAGCGTAATCCTCCATCCATCAAAATACAGAGAAATCTGTGCTCAGACTTTGATAAATCTGTGGCAAAGTTAAAGTATTTTTCAAGTGTGTTGTAGTGGACATGTACATACCAGTAGCATCTGTAAGTCACGGGGCTCTCAGTAGTGAGTTCACTCCAAGGCGAGTCCCCTACCCACTCCTTTAAAAACAGACCTACTTTCTCTCTGATCAGGCCCTGGTGAGCCGTGATATCATTCCAGGAATGCCCCCATTCATAAATATCATGGCTCTAAATGTGAACTGGGCCCAGCATTTTATAGGAGTCCCAACATTTGCCATTCATTAAAATCCACTAGGCATTTCAGGTTTTTCCATTAGGCTTGGACACAGATAGAGGAAATTTCTGGATGGGTCAATCCATATTTATAAATCACAGGCACTGAATACTACACTTTGGGGCGCTGAACATCAATTGAGGTACATGTAATTAGAAAAACTGTGCATGTGTAACACAATCAAAAGAAGACGCACTGCGAGCTTATGTTCTTGACTTTGATTTGCAAAGGAGAGCTTTGGAAAAAGTAAGGGATCATAGTTTGGGAATATTTTTCTTATATCTTTGTGTGGAAAATACTTTAAGTAGTGCAAAAATGATGAAATTTAAAAATAAGTGGGTATTGCTTAACTTCAAACCAAACCAAACCAAATGGAAATCAAATGGAAATAACTACCAGTACCATTATCAACATGATATTGATATTTTTGTTAATGTAATCTCAGTTGTTCATTTGAGACCCAGGTTATCCACCGTCTTTTAGGACACATGGCATCAGATTCAAATAATTTGCAAGTATCCTACAGGAATCTGACTTATTTTATATCCAATGACTTAAAAACACTCTGTGATGGCTTTGAGTCTCAGTTCCATCAAACCAAATCTTGACAGAAGAAAAATCCCAGTGTTTCTGTCCTTCCAGTGACAAGGGATATATTTGTAACTGAGGATACCTTCCGCTGTGACATCAATCAACAAGAAACGACTGCTAAAATAAAAGAGAAAAAAAAGGAAAAAAAAAAACTCGGCCCTGGCTGTGATACACTGCCTGAGGGCTGAGATCTTTCCTGCATATCCAGCCGTTTTCCTGACATGCTTACACTCACAACAACTTACAAAAAAAAAATCACTTCAGCTTCGTCAGTTTGTTCCAATAATTGCATTTCACTTGGAGAAAAGAAATGATTTTAACGAAAACAGTTCGCTTGGGGTGGTTTAATAGACGCTGTATACTCTATCTAATATAATTTTGTTTCCAGTCTTTCTTGAAGAGTGAGCGTTAGATCTTATCACATAATCTTTCGTATGTAGAGAGAGAAAGAGCTGACGGAACAAAGAGCATACTTTTTTGGCTTGAGTAATGTCTGCTGATCTATATTCTGATAAAAAGAACATGGGGGGGTGGATGAGAGACGACCTCGGAGGACAGATGGAAGGGAATGGCTGAACATGAGGCCAAGGGAAGCTTTGAACAAGTCGGCCCCCTCAGGGTGAGGCTTGCACAATATACTGGTACGGTAGCTCAACTCAGACTCTGGGCCTGGCTTGTTTTGCCAGAGAGACTGCGGCTTTTGAGCAAGTTAAGCATGGAATTGAGTGAACAGGATTTACATGGTCTAGTTTTTTGTTGACCAGATTGAAATGGGTTGCCTCACCCAACCAGACTGAAACACCTTTAATGCTCAAAGAGCAGGGTTATTGGGGGGGGGTTTGGGATCCACCCTCCCTAAGGTCTCGGCTGAGAGATGCTCAATTCAATGGTTTTGTTGTCATGGTTATTTGAAGTTCAAGAGCTACATACGTGCCAGCCCAAGACAGCACAGAGCACTGCAGTGGTAAAAGTACATGTACATTACATGTACATTGTAAACATTTTAGACTGACCTGTCTCAGAAAAATGGGCGCTGCACAATAACAGCACAGTGTATATTTGATTTTTACAACAAACATGTCAAAATGACCACAGAGAGTTGCGGATAAAGCTCTTGAAGACTCAACTCCTGAAAGAAATGCACTGTGGCGATATCGGAAAAACAAATGGATCTTTGAGGGTTAACGTGTATATGTGATGTACAGTGTCTAAATGCAGTCTTGCAGAAGACATGTACTGTACCGGTACATACCAGGTACATGTACATGTATGTACAATGTATGCATTGGCACTGGTACATGTCTACCAGTAGAATACCGGTACCCTGTAAATGTATGTGAATGCAGCATGTGCACAATTGTGTGCATAAAAGGCATTAGCAAGAGAAAACAGCACATGAACCAACATTTGTTTGCACTGCACTTTCTAGTTCAAATGATGTCATCTTTCGGTACGCTATATGTGGTACACTATACATACCAGTATTTGAAGTTTTGCAAGTGGATATCAAAGAAACTCTTCAGACAATCAGACTTTTTGCGAGTTTTAGACCTTTCAGGACATTTTCCTGGGCTTCGATGACTTTTAGCAAATTTTCATTCCCTTTTTTTTTCAGGTATCCCTCCCCCTTCTGAGGTTTTTGGCTTCTTGCATGATTTTCTTCCTCGTGGCTTTCTAAAATAGTTCCACTACATGGATTTTAATTGTACTCTAGAACTGTCGGTGTTGTTTAGAAAAATTTCTCAATTTGGTGCAAGATTTCCTATCTACCCCATGTTCCACATTATTGGATGAATTTGAAATCATGGGATCAACATGTTCCAGTGTACCGGTATGCATCATTTCACAGATGTCATTCAAAAACGCACACAAATAAATCAAAACATAAAAACAACGATCGGTACATTACAATTTCCAGCAACAGGTTCAGTAAATTTACATTATTCTATCTTCAGTCATCACTTGGTGACACATCCCACTGGGAATTTCTCCCTCCCTTCCCCTTATTTTATTTCAATTATCTCGATCTTGGAATTGCAAATGAAAGACAAAATCTACAATAGATGTCACAGAGACATACACTACATGATGAAAGGGCTAAAATGGTCCTTCCATAAGTTTCATGAAAGGTGAAAATGTACGGTTCTCATGTTGCAGTTACAGTAATGTGATTTTAGTCTCACTTTTCCAACATCTGTTACGGTTCTACGCAATGCAATTGTTTCATTACAACCATTGAAACTTCACCTTTGTGTTTCAGTTAACCTTATATTTTCAACTTTTGTTTTATTTCAAAAGGTAATTTTGCTCCGCTGAATCACGTCATCCCAAGGAGAAATTTGGACATAAGAACATGTTAACTAGACAGAGTCTTCCCTGATTGACATCACAGCAACAGCACTCAGTTGTCAAGAAAAGCTTGGACGATTTTAGATGTTGAAATTGCACTTCCGTTTGTGTGCGTGCACTGCGTATGTACAAAAGAAGCTGGATATGTGCATGTTGTATGTGAGCTTTTCTATTTTGTGTTTTTGTGCATGTTTGTGGATGTGGTAATTTTCGTAGTTTTTTCATCTTTTAAAAATTTCAAATTTTTAATTGTTAATTTAAAATTTTAAATCTTATTGCAATTTATATAATATCAGTATGTGTAAACCAATGCAACTGAATTTGGAATTGTCATCAGTAGCACAATTACGCAGCTCTTTTGAGAAGGGGGGGTTAGGTAATGGGGAAATAAAGCCACATCCCAGCCCGTCATCTTGGTGCCTGTTGAGTGTTTCTTGCTAGCTACTCATGAGCCCTCGATGACTGTAGAGCAGCATGGGAAAGTGAGGTCAGAAGGCCCCGCTCCTCATTTTAAGGATGCAAGGAGGCATTCCTGCACCAAGGGCTCACCAAGGAAGGGAAAAAAAACAGAAAAACTCGATTAACAATAAACAGACAGGTTGACTCTTTGATTCTCTCCTAGGGCAAGTTTGTACGTAGGGCACAATACAGGTAAGAAGAATCTAGAGGGAATGCACTACTGTTTGTGGTTGTCAGCTACAGGTATTTAAGGCCCTGAAATTGGCTTCTTGCTTTTAATTAACCCTAAGTCTCTGGGCAGTTTGGCACAGGAGGTATTTAAGGCCGTGAAATTGGCTCCTTGCTTTTAATTAACCCTAAGTCTCTGGGCAGTTTGGCACAGGATCTTTCAGAATATACACCCCAACACTACACACATAGTGAGACACATTCTCCATCTGCCCTTTAACCAAGACAGGACATCACAGCGTAGTTCATGCTTTTTGGGTTGTGAAGACCTGAATCGATCAGAAAAAAATTGTCTATGGATTAAAGAACTGTAAATTTTATTCATCAATTATAAATTAATGCAAGGTCCTCCAAGACCCTTGTACTTGTAAGTCCACTAGGAGATTTGAAAGAGTTTCCTGGATAAATGATGAGAGGGAATGTTCGCTACATTACAACAGCCCAGCTGTTTGTATTTTACATGGGTCTTGACGCACCTTGAAAAGAACCCTACATAAATGTATGTCATGTTTTTGCACTGTGTATTTTGGAAAATGATACACAGCACAATCGGCTAAAGAATTTGCTGCTGTTTAATGCACAGCGATGTGCTTCTAAGTTCTGTCCCGTTCCTGCAACATGCACATGTCCGATGTAAATTATGGAAGGGGCACGATTTTGGCAGCATAACCACTTGTTTTTCTTCCAGTTCCAATGGCCCAACTGAGCCTTAAAAACAGTGATTTGTCAAATGGTCTATAAAGGTACCGGTACATGTACATGTACAAGTTCAAAGCATTTTAATCAAATTTCTAATTGGGTAACAAGTGGCATATTTTGGCAGATGGCTTACTTTGAAACACACTGACAAATCTGTCAGTGATCTGTGGAAAAAAAGATCAGTCAATGGCCTTAATAGTGCTACTTATTATCTTGACTATGTTAATCCCAGGATTTTCCTGCCTTTTTGGACAGTATTAGATATAGCCAGTGACAGCTCCCCTCCCCCACTCCAACAAGTGGAACTGTTGCACATGTAATGCATCAAATTACCCAATCAGCATTAACTTCAATCCTACCACACTCAGGAAAACAAACCCTCAGCTACATGTAGGGCCATCAATATCCTTCCCTAACATTAATATCCACATAGCTGAGTGGGTTGGAAATCTTTGAATTTGTCCTTGTGACCAACAGTCATCCCAGGCCGAAGGAAGCAGGGCGATATGACTTATTCACCATGCGCAAATCATCACCGTACATGAGTGTGGGTGTGTGCATGTGTACACAGCACTGCAAAAAAAAAAAAGAAAAAGGAAAAAAGTAATCCCTGCTAAAAATATAAAGACTCATCCAACCATACGGCACATATTTCATGGCCCCCGGCTGTTGACATTGGGTGCATTTCTTCCCAATTTTGCAGTGGGCCATGGCTAAAATTAGCCACTGGCTGGCAACGTTCAACTCGGCAATTATCTGGGTGTGCAGGAGGGCAAGAACAGTGTGGATGGAATGAGAGGTACAAGAGGCAAGGTGGGTGGGGAGGCATTTATAACTTCTTGAGTGTGGCAGTGCAAGAGAGAGGAAATTAATGAGGGTCCCCCCCATAAAAAGAAAAGTAACACAAATGACTAAGCAGAAATCAGGTGGGCGTCGGTTTTGACATCTGTGACAAGTTAATGGAGGAACAGGAAAGACGACAACTGTCAAAAGAGGAACAAATAGTGCGCATTTAAACGGTCCCATATAAAGCTTGGGGAGGAAATCAAGTTAACTAGAGAAGGCATAAAGAGGGGTTGTGTGCCACACAACATGTGCCACCTCATGGACTTCCTACTTAAAACAGTACAGGACCATTTTATGAGATGCCACAACTTACTCAGATCTGTGTACAGCATACGTTATTTTTTTTATTCATTCAGTTTCCATATGAATGATGTTTCACACAGGGGTGAGCGCTTCTTCCCCACACAAAATGTATAGGAAGAAAGGGACTGCTACATGTAATTGTACAGCTATCAGTCATTATTTTAGTTTCAGGTTGACTTGGGGGTGTTGTGCATTCTGCCATGAGACCTACATGTACAGGTAAATATACTTGTAAGACTCTACTACATGAACATGCTGGTCCAAATATGTGTGGTGAAATTCCCTGGAACAAAACTGCATTGCACTGTAGTTGTATTTGTGGCTTTTGTGAATTCCAAAGCCATGTACCAGTATGCTCGATGCCAAATTTTCATTTCCCACTGCCTTACACTGTCAAATTAATGGCAGCGGAACTGGTGAGACAAAAATGAATGATGCTGTATTTGCCAGGAAAAACCAACCAGGTATGCCTGGGTTAAGTGCTGATGGGAAAACAATCTGACCACAAACCTCCACCTTCTTAAGCTTTATAAGAGCTGCCCTGACCAATATCTAGTGCCAAATGTGCAAGTCACACCATGACACATTTTGTGAGTGCAATACTATCTATTTCCCATTCATTCAGGGTTGCACCTGCCCATCGGAAATTGTTCAATTCGCCGGTTGAAACAAGCTGACCTCTATCTGCATTTTAACCCACTGACCACGCTCTATCAACACTTTTCACTTACTTGCGAACTATGGATGCATTGAGTCCATTTGGCCACATGCTTTATCCATAAAACAATCTGCATCACACTCAAGACAAGTACATGTACATGTCATGAACTTGGTTTATATATAGAAGCCTTATTGATATGAAAAAAATAAGAAACTTGCCAGTGAATGAAACAAACATCTAAAGGATCCCCACATCAAAAGTTGATCTTCATCTTAGGAAATCCATCAAGACATGACATCAGTTACAAAGTATCTAGTTTTAGAACCTGTCAGAATGACCTTCAGATAAGATACAGGTGCAGTACTTGTCATTCTAGCTGCTTGAGTTGTTTGAAGAAGTACATGTACTTGTACATGCTTCTATTATTTATGGTGTTGTTTGATTTTGTTGGATTTGGGATGTTTGGTTGGGGTTTTTAAAAAATATGCTAAACATACATGTACACTACCACCAATTCTTATACAAGGAGGTCTGCCTTTAGCAGAATCTTTCAGAAAGCCTGCATAATGGCAAATCTAAACTGCAGCAACACTAAACACAAACACAAAATGACCATGAAGACACAGACAGTTTAATCAAGTGATAAATTACTTCTAAATGCCTGAACAATGTGGAAACCAGAGGGGTACCTGAAAAACTCAAGTATGGCATTGGTACATGTGTGGACAGGCAATTAACTAAGACACAACAATGACATGTGTGAAGCTTAAAGGTCATGTAGATTTGAGTCACTTTGGCTTGTGTGTTAAATTCACTTCCAGGCTCCGGCCGAATGAGATAGGTTCTCTCAAACTCACATGAGCTGTAAGTCTCCTCACACTATGCTAATCGAATTTTCCAGAAGGATTTTACGACCACTTAACACGCAACTTACGCACATCTTCTAGAAAAAAAAATTAGCCCTGAGTTAACCAACAGACGACCAAAAATAAGAGCCCCCCGTACTTTTAACATGGCCATTGCCGATTCAAAAATATTTTGGGCCCAGGTTTCAGGGCAACACAGATAAACACACCGCAGGGGCTAAGGGGTTCGTTCAGATGCTGTTGGCCCTACTTTGCATTTGCGTCACCAGTAATCACCGTCTATTTATATGATAGCGATCATTCCACAGGAGTGCTTCCCCGCAAATGCATCCATCCAGGGAAGTTGTTTTGATTGACACCGTATAAAACTACAACCCCCCGTGTCAGTAAAAGAAGGTCATTCTCAGTTTTGTTTTCTTCTATTCCATTTGCTGAGGCAAAAATATCACCATCAATGAACATCTTTCCTTAAAAATGCATCAAAGAGTTTTCTCCTTTGTCTGAATATGCACTCTTATCTTCACCTGTCAAAAGGTGTTTTTTGTTAGCCTCTCTGTTCTTGAATGCCTTGGAGACAGAATGGACATATTTTGATGCCGACAAAAACTGGCAAACTTTACTAAGTGGAATACATGAAAGGTTTGGAATAAGCTACGGATTGACAGGATTTACATACAAGATATCAAACCACCACGGGAAAAAACGGTCACAATGTCCAAACATTCGATATTCAGACCTTACAGCATGATCCATTATGCAGCTGTGTGCAAACATTACACAAGTAACTATGTTTGTTCCTTTTTGAGGTGACCTGGGAACACGCGCACATCTTGGATTACAAATGAAAGATTTTCAACCGAATCAAAGAAGGTGCGGTTTCAGAACAAGTTGACAGAAATCTACCACAGTTTCATGAGGAATTTATACCAGTATGTTAATACTTCCACCTTCCCTCAGTGTCCAGTGTCCGATATATTAAACCTTAAATCCATCATCTTCTGACTTGTGCCACAACCTGAACTGCACTGTCATTTTACCATGATGACATCTGGACCCCAAATTGTATGGAGAAAAAGATGAAACAGTGGCCAGTCTGAACAAAACTCAATGGATCAAAACACACCAAAACCTCATCAGATTTTATAACAGATGGAATAATTTGTTTTTCTTTCCTTCTCTAAAGGGGGTGGACGAAGAACTGGACAGACAGGAATGCATACGTGCACATGTCAGTGACTGTACTGTGCACAGGTTGCCACGCCCCTCGCTGAATGTTCCTGTTAAATACACCTGTACAGACATGTGTAATGACTGATGGTAATGAATTCACCGTTTCTGATTGAATTGGCTGGTGGCTAGGATTACACTTCCAGCGTGTCCCGCTCTCTGAAGGAAACCCAGCATTAGGAGAGGGGATTTGTTCGCAAAGCTGCAAGCAGGTGGGATCCATGGGCCACCTGCATGGCACTATTGCTTGAATGGAGTGCCAAAATGAAAACCCAAATTATTTTGAACGTACTTTCAAAGACAACATACAGCTGATAAATTGTATGTGTGAAGTTGAATGTCGAGTTGACATTGCCAAATATCCAAGAGTGCTCGTCCCCCTTCCCAAGCATCTAATGGTACAGTGTACATGTAAACATACCAAAATGTACACAAGCTTATATACACACATATCTTGCAATACTAAAGCAAACCACACAGTGCAGGAAATGTGTGTACTCTTCATGTACATGTACATGAAACTACATGCATGGTGAACCAAGTTTCCAGGTGAATGGGCTGGTACAGGTTTATATATGCAGGTTCTGGGGACCATATGTCATCATACAATTTAACCAGTGATGACAACAGTACTAGGTTAGTTCCATGCAATCTGCATTTTCACTTTAGAAATTAATTAATAATCAAAATTTGTATTTTTGAATAAGCACAAATGTGAAACTCTGAACTAGAGACAGAGACTTCCTCAAATTTACAATTATAACACATGTATGTAAAGTGCATTTCAAGTTCCAATTCTGCAACTGATGCGAACACTGATAATTAACTCTGAAATTGAAATACCGGTACATGTTTTTCAAGCAAGGTCAATAGCTTGTAAAAATTGATGCATTAAAACGTTAATATACGGCTCAATTCCATCCATGTATTTCAATTACTTGCCAACGATGTCAAAATTTATTCCCTTGTACCTGACTTCATACATGTAGCACATCATCAGGGTACATCTTCGGCAGCAGGAGAGCTCTTAATTATGTCTTATGGCTCCAGAGGGGACCAGGACTTTTAGAAAATAAGGCTTTAATTACACGCTGGAATTGATGCGGAGAATGAGTTTCAGACGAGGAGGGGGGAGGAGATTGTAATTCATCGTGTATCAATGGGCCGCTGCAAACCAACACTGACTGATGGAGAAGAGATGAAAATTTGATTCATCAAACATTCGTTGCCAGAATTGGACAATCTGCAATTCAGATGTCTGATTTCCTCAGTCACCTTCACCCCTTGTTACCAGATCTTTTTTCTTTTTCTTCTTTGTTTGTTACTTGTACCGGTAGTTGCAATTCTTTTTGAGGCAGACAAATTTTGCCAGCATGAAAATGAAGATGAGCGTCAGGCTTAATTCACTTGATGAAGCAGTTAAGCAAATGCACGTCACAAAGCACAAAGTGCATTTATGTATGCTTCACAGTCACAAGCCATGATGCAGCAGTGTGGTAAAAAATAGTAACCTCACCTCTAAAAATAAAAGGGAGGGTTTTCTTGCCATCAAGAAACAAGACATTTGCACAGATATAGATCCACATTGAGGTGCCTCGATTTGCTAATGCTATCTGCAACAACCATTTCCCTGGTGACTTCACCACACATCATTAGCCAATCACTACAAATTTACACCGGAACTCAATAACATTTCTCGCAGCTGCAGAGACACGTTGTGACAATATTGCCATCACCCATGCATCAAGCACCGCCATGCTCAGTGTGCTGGCATGTGACCGGTAGCGGCTGAACCCACTTCCCCCTCGCTGTACTGGTACATGGCTGACCCATGTCATCAATATTAAGATCACGCCAGTTTGGTCATGTCGGTCGGGGACTTTCCTGGACCTCGCTCCTCAGCACTCAATCAAGCTGTTGTCCAGGCATCTCCATCAAATAATCGCAGCTTTTAGTTAACGAGTCAAGGTCATGGATCATATCTTTGGCACACATTTACCATGGTTCACTGTATTTCCAGAGGGACAAAATGCAGTCATTTCATCTCACAAATCTGACGCCTTGGACAAGCTATTATACCGTCACAACAGTTATTATGAGATGTAATTATTGTTCACAGTGCCATAGGATGTACTTTTCACCCCCTGACAGTTGTGGTCAATGCCATACATGTACCAATTTTATCATTTGTAAAGTGCCAGGCTTTGTAGCAATGTTGTAAACAGACATGTACAAGCATGTTCCTTATTAACCATCACTCAGAATGCCTCTCAGATTTTCACAAGATGAAAAAAATTTTTTTTAAAATTACCGAATAAAACTTGAGCCATCAACGGGCCTCAGTTCCTGCAATGCAACCCTGAAGGTTCTTAACGGACAGAAGGGTGAGCCAACATTTCTACCGGTACTTCATACATAGAGGGGAAAAATAAAAGTAAAGACGAAAACAGACCAGGGACACAGCATTGGCTAAGATGTAGAGACCGCGGCGCCACCTCTCTCGGGATGGAGAGAAAGAATGAAAAACAGCCCTGTTACACTGAGTACAGGGAATGGGCATCTTCAACCTGGCTGGCAAAAGACAACCTGGATGCAGGCAAAGAAGGGATGTTTCTGACGAAGGTAAAAGTACCTGATGCCAAAGTCATCAGGAAATTACTAGGGCATCGCGCTGGGGTCAAGCAAAGGCTACGCACATGCACACGCACTCCACCGACGCGGCCGTGGCACGCAATGCAAATTACATCAAGCCGGCTGCAGGACAGTCCCAGAGATGTAGTTAGCACACACATGCGCAACAAATTATTTTTTGTCCCATCGTCTTTTCTTTAAACCATTTGCCAACTGGCAGAAGCTAGCGACAAATGCAGATCAATGCAATATGTAAAATTACTGCCTCTTTGAAAATGTGAACTTGTAACATTGTGAAAAATGAATACGTGAAAAGAATTCACGCTACAAGTGCCTTTATGTGTATAAGCCAGCATATGGTCTTCACATCAAGACGGTTCAATTTTTTTACTCGAAATTAGATCCACTCATGCATGCACTTTTGCAAAAACAAATATTTACACTTTCCCTTGAGAATTTTTGGTAACAATTTCTCTTCATGTCTTGTCACAGAGGGGTTACATAATTCAACAACAAAATGTACACATACTGTACATGTTCCTTTAATTACCAGCATCTGCGAAACTAGGACAAAGGCTCTTTTTCTAGTAACACTTCAGTGTTGAAATATAGCCTTAAACATTAAATGTGTTAACACATCACAGTCTACTCAGTCTCAGTCTCTAGTTCAATTTATATTTAACCTATTTGCTGGGATTTTTTTTTTTTGAGTAAGGCTACTACATTTATGTTGAAAAAAAAACTGACGATGAATGCTTTAAAAGATCTACACGTGGATTTGAATACAATCAAATTGCATTAGGTTATCAAGAAAGGGGGGAGAGAACACCTTGTTTGAAGTCAGGAATGTTGGTACTCACTAACTTTTTCTGTTCTCTACGCCCAAAAACTTTTGGTTATATACTCAGGCGTTTCACAAAAAGACAGCTTCTTGCAAGGTTCATTTTTAACAGCTCACTGTACTCTACATAGAGACATACATGTCCACATAAAATGCTGTTAACCAAAGAGTCTCTCTCCCAACACAAACACTGAGTTGACTCTAAAGTTTCCTACCTTTGGCTAACCATACTGAATAATTACCCAATTTATCCAATGGACAGATAGCAACATCCACCTGTTGGCTCCAGGTAACAAGTTCTTCTGCCCCCCTGGCCTAATTGACGCCTACTGGGTTTTCGAATATTCGGCAAGTGCACTGGCTGTCCAAATAGGCTGTCTGAGGACGTGCACGTTCCCCATCCAAATGAGGCAATGGTGCACATCTTTGTCTGAGAGACAGGAGGCAAAAGAAGAACACTGACGACAGGCGAGACTTAAGATGAAGGAGTGTACACATCTCCCAGCCAAATAAAAAAACTTAAAAAAAAAAAAAGGCTCAATCTGTGAAGAAAATTCATTTCACCTGCTGAGCAATATTTTTGCAGACAGGCCCACTGTGGCTGCAATTTTGCCTTGAGTGACATGGCAAAATACAACCCATGTAGAAAAACCTCATCTTGCTTGCTGACAGAAAATCTTAATACTCCCACTTTATTAGTTTTTAAATTTTTTATTTATCAGTAATATTTTCATTAAGCATCTCTCCCGTGCCACATGCACTGAACAAACTTTCCAAAAATTTATGATGGAGGCCCCCAAAAGTAAGGAATTATGCATCCTCAGGCAAAGATGGACATGTAGTTCTTTCCCTCCACCCATTCAAAAATATTCAGCCCGGACCACCGGTAAGCATGAACAAGTACGTCACAGCCTGTGTCTAATGCTGGACTAAATAAAGACCAAGATTTGAGGAGTTTTGATTTTTTTCATTACTTTTTTCCCCCTTTAGCTACTTATACGGAGTTCATTGATTAATTCACTGGTCCCTGTTTCCGGGAAAGTCAGATACAGGCTAAGGTTTCATCTTTTGGAACTGTCGGCATTGGTACAAGGTGTCCTGGATAAAGAGATTGACCTGCTGACAGGACACCTGATCTGACATGTGAGGACGTGACAGAACTGAGGATGGGACAATTTGCTGCCCAGAGCTCACGTTTGGACGAAGGTGCTGCGCTCTTTCAAGCAAACGTTATACTTTGAAGGGAACTCAAACTAATGGAGCAGAAGTGTATATGCAAAATCAGATTTGATAAATCTGCCAGCCCTCTTGCAACTTTTCTTCCTTTTGTTTTCAGATTATCAGATTTTTGGCAGATTTTGTGAGACTGATAAGTGGAACTCGACCACTATAAGGCCCTTTGAAGTTCTTTATGTATTCAAGGACTGTGCCATTGGTTTCTTGTAGACTGGTATGATATGAAAGATTAGACAAGTTTCTGCAAGATATTCAACTTGGGGAATTACACCATGAAAAATATCTTGGCAATTCCAACATTATTATTGTTGAGAGAGCAAATTCAACTTTCCATTTAGACTAGTGCCTTTTAATTCAATGCCTCACTATTTTTCTTTAAATAACTGCATTGGGCAGGTTCCATCAGCCTTTTACAACTGGACCGATCACATTTTCTTCAAGTACGTTCCCAGAACCACAGTCCAAAATACTGATCGTGGCGATTTTGCGGCTTCCATCAATCTCTCACGGTGACGTTAGAGAAACATTTCTCTGCATGGTGGCTGTTTGCTGTTTGACCTTTGACATCAACCCAGATAGTGCACCCTCTTTTTACTCGATATTCATGAACCCCTCCACGGAATGGCGCCATTCCGCGATTTTTCTCTTCAGAACAATTTTTCTCAAAAGAAAATCTGTCATTCTGAATGACATTGGCCAAAAAATGACGTCTGAGACATAAAATATGATTCACGATGAAAATCTAATGCTCAGAGTTAATTTTAATTTTATTTTCAGCGGAGTTACCTCCAAAATAACCGGCAAAATGAAAATCCCGCATGGAATTTTCGAGCCCTACACGTGACAGCATTTTCGGCATTCTCGAACCTCATGCAGTTTCTGTCAAAATTCTTGAACGACATCAAAATTCCGTCAAATATGACGTTTGCAAGGAACATATTGTACTCATTATAAATTTTTGATGCAGCCAAACTTAAAGAAATTTTTTTGTGGTCGAAAGATATAAGACCTGGCAGATATGCTGGTAAAGTGAGAGTGATTATAAACGGTAAGAGAATGAAGAGAGCCAAACTTTTCTCATCATTTTCTGTCAATTTTGTGCTTTTTTTTCGTGGCTTATTTTTTTCTTAAGTTATTTCTTAGGTGCTTTAAAATACATCAGTCGAAAAATATACTGAATTCTCCTTCTTGTTGATAGAAGTTTTGAAATCAAGCTCTCTGGTGTAACACTTTGAAGTAAAACTTTAAATGAATTCAACTCTATTTTATTTGCACTGGTGGCCAACCAAATGTCCACCATAAGCACGAATTATGCCTAATTATCCCCATATAATCAATTTTATAAATCTGACTGAAGGTGGTAATTTGTATTTTACATGATCAAAGTCACTCTTTTAGAAGTTTTGAAAAATGACATCCAGAGTTGCATTTTGGTCCATTTTATGAAGAACATGCCTGTATAGATCTACATGTACATGTCTAAAGCCAGTAAGTAGACACTGACCTACATTGTACCAGTACTAATGTATATGTGCTGGTATACAGGTTTTGTTCTAAAGAATGCAGAGGTCTTAATCCATTGTTGAGACTTCATAAGTGTACACTCACAAATGTGCATAGTTCAGGATATAACCGGTAATTTAAGTTATCATCTCATCTGAATTTCTGAGAAATACATGTACATGCTCAGGGTGGGATTTCACATCTGTCCACGGCACATATCTGCAATTTGCCCGACCCTGGATTTGCACGGAACAACAAATGTGAGACATCAGATCAGTGGAGTACTCTGTGCTTAATTAACTCCATCATACATGTACATGTACTGCCATCTTTTTAAAGCATTATTAGGTGAGCTGCTGGTCATGGGGTTTACATACCGCTAAAATTTACCGAAGGTAAATTATAGGAAGCGTTCAGTTCTATTATCCCAGCAAAGAATTTACCTTTAGCCGAATTTACACATGTTGCAAATTTATGCACAAAATTGACTTGGTCGAGGAGGCAATAAAGAACACTATGACGGAAGGACAGTTAATCTCATGAAATTTGCAACAAGTTCACATTTGCCTACACTCCCAGAAATTTGACTACTTTTCATTCAGCAATGGTAATTTCATGTAACAGCTTTATATTGTTATTAAAATAAAAACCTTCAAGCATCTTTTCCCATTTATACACATCAAAACTGTACACAAACCACAATCACCTGTAATTTTTGCCCCAGGTACCAGTATACTGGTACCACATTGGTTTGATGCATGTTTGCAAATTATGCAGGTAATGTCAGCCAGATGAGGTGATTCCATTTTCAATTTTCGATGAACTTCCTGATTTGATGACACCAGTTAATCCTGACATTAACAAACTTTCCAGACATGCTGTAATTATGAATAATTTTACTGGTACTAGTAATATCTCACATGAAACAATGCACAAGTACAGCCATACATGTACATCTACCTGATACAGTACAGCCTAGGGCCTTTTTATTACTAAGGCATATCCTCAATCCTCCAACTGCCCAACATCAAAAACTGCAATCATCCTCAGTCCTCCAAAATCCTCCAGTTTTTTGGGCTTGTGCACAAACTGAAAAATACTTAAATTAAATCCTCAATCCTCCATGACCCTACATGTACTTTGGTGTTTGTTTTTTGTTTTTTTGTCTTTTGGGGGTGGGGGTTGGGCACATCAGGTTGGCTGCTGGGCTGAAGCTGGTGTTTTGCAGAGTTGGCCAACGGCTTTACTTTTGTAATACACAAAGCAGACATGTGCCTTTCTTTTAACCCACTGCAGTTGAGGATTGTATAATTTATGACCGGCAGCAGTGAACAATGGAACACACTGTCCTTGGGTACATGAATACAGGTATTGTAAACAGTATAAGGTGTGACCATAGGCACCACTATGTGACTGATTTTCAATCCTCCAAAATCCTCCATGCTTCAATCACCATTCATCTGCCATCCTCCAAAATCCTCCAATGTTCAAATCATCATTTATCCTGAATCCTTAAAGATCCTCCAAAACCAACCGGAGGATTTTGGAAGATTGAGGTGGGTTAGGGTTAAGTTCATATATAAAGTACATGGATACTCACACCTTTACCACGATTCCAAATTCATACATTCTTGCGTGCCCAGGCCTAAGGGGACAATTTCCTTTGTTAGGAAAGTCAAGACCACGTTGTGGGGACAAAAATCTGTCCCCACTACACGTTTTAGCCCCCAAAATATGTTTCAACACTGAACAAGTACATGTACAAGTATATACATGGTGTACATACCAGAACGTATACATGTGTACAGGTGTGTTTGAGTTACATCACGGTACACTGATTTGCCCTTTGTAACAATTGTCACTCTGCCTACATACATGTCCATGTAGTTTGGCCTCGTTTGGCTGAGAATAGAAATAAAAATGAGCAAAAAGAATCCTGTCTTGTTCGGTTCCTATGGCACATGTTCTCGGTCTCATCGATTCACTCCCTGGGCTTCGTTTCCTACATCTCCATGTAAACAGAACACATTCAAGCACACCGTTTGCCATGCCAAGGTCTGGTTTCAGCTCGGTAGACAGGCTGTTCTATTTTTGGAGAGGCATACTGGTACTTTTTTTTCCCAGTTTCATGTATAGTACTTCTTCGGGGGGGGGGGAGGAGTATGGGGAACGGGAGAACACCCACGCATGCAGTCTCTCTTTGTCCGTCATTCTCTCTCATGTTTAGTCATTCAAAACCACTCCTACGGACATTTGGCTTGGGTCTGCACCAATCTGACTGGTTTGTTTCAGCGGCAATTTAATGTGTAATACGAGTAATTGGAGAATATACACGTAGATAACTAATCAAACTAAATGGCTGCTGTTTTTGTGCCAGACAGGGCAACTGCCTGTCATTTCCTACACATCAGAAGGGATGCAATACTCCTGTTCAGACTCCATGCACGTCATCCCAAGCATCTTGATCTAGAATAACCATATACATGTATGTGCACAAGGAACACCGAACAGTGCTCTGCTTTAACATGCATTAAGTTCCCATGTAACATATGATTTCAAGCTAATTCCATGAGAGTAACGATAACTATCAAAGTGTGTCACAAGTGCATGTAAGCACCAGGTGCCCGGTAAATATGACAGAAACATACAAGTGTGCATGTTTTCTCCTAATCCTATACTCCCCTGAAGGACGATAAGAGCCACTTTCTATAATGCACCCCCAGAAAGCCAGCACAACAACCCTAACTTCCTGAACAGAGAAAACCTAATCCAGTTAGCAGACCAAAGGCAGATGCGGCCAGACATAGGATTTCACAAGCCACTCTGGGCTATGAAAGGTGCTACTGGTACATAGACCCTCCTGAGGGCTAATTGGGCAATTTGTGAAGAGGATTAAAAAGCAAGTGCAACTGGATGAGAGGGATGCATGGGTTGACAGTTACATGTACTGTACACTGTACACACCTGTACATGCAATGATTACTCCATGGGTACACAATAGCTTGGTTCCATTCTTGTCTAGACAGGGAAGTGATTCCAATCACAAGAGCTTGGTACAGTACAAGTATTTCCTTGTCTAGGCTTTCACATCTTCCAGCTTCAAGTTGGGCATTTCTTAATTTGATTCCTGTCTTTCTTCCTGAATTATGGGCAAATAAAAAATGCAAAGTTAGCAATATAAATTTGATTATGTGTATGATAAGTAGTTGGTGAATAAGGTTTTTACGAGTTACATTAGAATAAAATCTGGTCCACTGCTTTCTTTAACTTCATGTGAACATAACAATTTCACTTCTCCATACTGTTGCTATATACCGCATGATTCAAGGCAAGCTTTTGCTTAGTTACTTAAGCAATGCCTTGCATCAATTCACTGTTTCCAATGGATAAGAATGGCACAAAGGAAAAGTCCATTCCAGAAATGGTGGTCGCTATGGAAAAGCTTGCCCAAAATCACAATGCATACAGTGTCTTTCATCTGGGGAATTCAAATTGTTACATGTACATGTATGTTTACCGGCACATATACAATCAGATGACACAGTGTACCAGATTTTATTCAAATTTAACTCACAAAAGGCTTATTTGAATTTTAGGAAATTGAAACTAAATTTAAAAAACATCTCAAGTCTGAAAAAATGATTGGACATTTCAAACTTCATGGGCAAAACAAAAGTGAAATCAGTTATCTATTTTTAAAACAAGGTTTCTGGAACTAGCCAAATATCCATCCTTTGTTAGAATCTTGTTATAAAATTAAAAATGAAAACAAGAATTCAAGACTCTTGGAACTTCAGAACTTGCTCTTTGTGACAGTATTTTGTAATAGGCATGCACCCAGGGGTGCAGCGATGGGGGGGGGGAGAGCTGGCCCCCCATTGGTAACAAGCATAGGCCCCTGAGTGTAAGGCCCCCCCCAGCTGAAACGGTGGTGGTGGTCGCCCCCTCCATTAATGCCTGAAGCTGGTGACAGGGCTGAGGGAGGGCTGTGGCGAGATGCGGCACCCCACATAATTAATTCTAGTCAGCAAATAGAGCTTCAGTTGGCAAATGAATCCAAAATTGGTACAAAAAAATATACAAGAATGTTTGCCGTCGGCATATCCCCTGAAGCATGAAATATAACACTCCACGGATTTCCATTTTCCACACTTTGTGAATTTTACACAACATGAAATTGGTGAGCAACTTAAAGTTACATGTACAAGTTGGCAGTTGACTTTGGCACACCTCCTTAAACAAAATGCCTTGGCTACACCCCTGCATATACCTATTAGCTTTGGGTAACACATATTCCATGCACATGGCTAAATCAAAAAAAGAGTTGACACTTCCACAGTCTGGAAAGCAGTGAGCAACAAATTTGGATGGAAAAGTTTTTCCTAAATGTGACTGGTACTGGCCTTTCAACACGGCAACACGCGTATAATGTAACTCCAACAAACCCTTTATACATCAAATAAAAACTTACAAAAGTATGGGTTCGGAAACGTATGGAACAAGCCTCAAAGTGAAAAGATAGTGAAAACTGTAGACAAATCTAACCCTGTGCATGTACACATGTGTGCCCCCTTCATTGTACATTCACCACGCACAACTGTTTTGCACGAATGGTACATTTCACACGTTCCTGGCTACCTTATAAATGCACACGTAATTGTTGCCAAATACCGTCACCAAGAAACACGACATCTGATTACTGCACATCCAAATCAATAAATTATTTCCCCCTGTTCTCCCTTCCGTCTCCGTCACTTTAGGCATGGAGAAATAAAACACTTCTCCATGCTTTAGGGGACAAAAGAAAAGGCAAGAAACAAGGGAGGAAAGGACAAAATTTCCTAACAGGATACTCACAAGGGCCTATGATGGTTGAATTTAACATCTCAATGAACTGCTGAAAGACAGGGTGTTCCTTTCAAACTTATTCACGTTTGGCAAGACAGAAACTTGGAGGCTTTAACTCTTTGAAAGCTATACATGTAATCCTTAAAATAGCAGAATGGCAAAGTACACATACATGTACAACAAACATGTACAATGTACATGTACTTGGTTATCCCCTGAACTCGTACTGGTGCTTATAATCTGGAACAATGACATTACAAAACAACACTTTCAAGTATGATCTTTACCTTCTATTGAGGCTCTCCTACCAACACATTGATTTTGTTTTGAACATTTGGAGGTACCGGTATTCCAGAATTGCTTGTTCCATTTTTCAATTCAACTCCATGCAGTGACATCTTAAGAAAATCATGAAGTGGATACTACCCAGTACACATGCGTTCCTCTAATCAATCTCCAAATGCGTACACAGCATACACATAATCCCAGGTGAAAGCCAATGGAAAACCCCTACCCCTGAGCTATTTGCATAATTCACTGAAGGAAAAACATCAGTGCATATGGCGTAATTGATACTGTTTGGAACACCATCAGGCCTCTTGTGGATCTCTGCTCTCTCTCTCCCCGCATAGCTCAGGTTTGGAAAGAAGCACATTGTAAAGCCATGTACATGTAGCTCCAAACACAGCCTATCACAACAACGCTCAGGCTTCAAAACTCAAGGCCCCAGCAGAAACACAAGAGTGACATTTCCATAACCTCTACTCTCTGGGACACTGGTGTCTAATTTCACAATTCCTAGATTTTGGATACATGTACCTTCACCATCCCTTCTTTACCCTTGCAAATGACTGAAATGTGAATTACTCCCCCCCCCACTCCTTTGATTAAGTCCAATCTGATTTCACTTCCTGACCGACGCGACCTTTATGCAAATGCCTTGCTTGAATATAGTGACATTTTCCATGCATCTGTGACAGGTGGCTGATGCCTGGTTATGGAACCTCCACGAAATGAATTCTTTCCGGTGCGAGGTTGGAGCAGAGCAACTGTCATGAAAAACATATCCTAGGACAAGTCAATGTCCAGCCATGCAGTGCTAGAATATTATTGTACAGGAGGGTCCGGTGTTGCTGGCACATTATATGTGTAGGTAATAGGGGCCCACGGGCATGCAGTAACCTTTAGGGAGCAAAACAAAAAAAAAATCACTCAGGGAGACTGATGTGTGTCAGGTCATCCAGTAGACCAATGTGGAGTCATACTTTTACAAACGTGGCCATCAATATCAATTAACTAGCTAATTTGTGTCGGGGGGGGTATTAATTTTCTGCTATGTTTTATCATTCTACCGTTCACACTGTTCTCTCAGTGTGGTCCAAGAGTTGCAAAAAATCACAAGCTACATGCAAGCTTGGTTGCATGGCATTCGGACCCATGACCTCCAATTTACTAAGACATTAGCATAGTAAGAAGAGAATCGTGGGTTCAAATCCCTTCTTAGTGAGCTGGTGATTGTTTTGCAATGAGCTTGGTAATTACAACAATGTTTGCTGGATGTGCTGATCACTGATCACATACATGTACAGTGGAACGTCGCTATACCGAACATCCAGCTGTACCGAGCATTGTCCTTGGCTCCCAATATTTTGTGCCAAAAACCAACCAAACATTATGTACATGTATTTGCACACCAACCAAGATTCGCCACAGCATGCATCAGAGATCTCCCAACTTTTAGGAGTAAACTAAATAGCAATTTTGTACATGTACCTCAAGATTTAATAAAAAACAAAAACAATTAACAGATACAATTCTACAAACCTCAAACGTGAATGCAATGGCAAAACATCACGAAAACAGTGAATCACAGTACAACAAGAGGGTGCACTTCAGTTAGACAAGAGAGGGCGCTTTTCAACATGGTGACAAAATGTTCAGCAGTTCATTTTGCCATACCGAATGACTGCTGTACCGAACATTTCGTGTGGACCCTGACGTATTGGTTATAGCGGCGTTCCACTGTACCAACATGTCCTGCACCTGAATGGTTGAAATGGCTTCCACAATTTTCAAGTAGAATGTGCCAGCAGAGGCAACTAGCCATTAGTTGAAGTGTTTGTGTTTTCATACAGCGATACCAAGAAGTTTGGAGATGCACATGTACACAAAAAGGAGGTCACATTTAATGTTATCCTCTTAATTTCAGTGAGACAGTGGCTTATTTACAGGTGCATATCCCTCTTGATTATCCAGACCTGTGAATTGATTGGAAACTACGGAAACATCCAGTCCATGTGAAAATGTCATTCGTATTTCATGTGTATTTCTAGACACTAGGCACAATGAGAATGCACAACATACCAGTACTGTACCCCACCAGTTTAACTTCTTCAACATTTAATGACTTGATGCAACGATCTAACAGACCGAGTGAACTGTCATCAAAGCCTGAAACTATACCGCTAAATATTCATGTGGCAAAATCCTGCTCCAGCAATTTAACACCAGTATAACATGTTTAAACTACATGTACAATGTGCATGTCCGTAACTCTAACATGTACAGGTACATGTGTAGTGAACATTACCGGTACATATCTTCTTTTGACAAAAGCACCATTTTGTGATAAAATATATGACATTTCATACTGCCACAAAAAACGGCAATAAAATGCTCGGAGAAATATAGTTTTTTTACCAGGGGGTCCATCTGGGGCAGGTGCATGTTTGCAATCAGCCATCTCGCCTCCAGTAATGAACTCTTCCATGTCAAAATGACAAAAAAGCAGCAGCAATATACAGTAAGTGATGGAGCATGCAAGAATCCCAACTGTGATAAACCGATTTTGGTCTCCTCCGTTTGCGAACCTTACTGTTTTTAAGTGAACCCAAGAACAAAACAGGTCCTCATATCGTAGCTGCATAGTGCAGATTGTGAGAACCTTGATGAGTTCCACACAAGGTCCTCTCTCTGAAAAGGAATTTTAGAAGCAATTTGAGGGTGGGATTATCCGTAGGAAATATCCTACTGATACAAACAGACAAGGAAATCATAAATAGTAATCTAGCTCATGTTCAAAAGTGTAAAAAAGGCATTTCCATATTTTTAAACTACTCAAAAATTAGAGAATACGCACACTACACTGTACTTAAACCTGTATGCGTGTGTTAGATCAAGGCCATCTGACATGTACTTTGGTATGTCATGGACTCAAGGAAAACCAACAAAATGTGACTACTGAGATGCCATTGCCAACCAACCATCAAAACAAAACATTTTAATTATCTACAGGTACAAAGTACTTTCAAAATACATGTATCAGTTATTTCAACCTTTTAATTTCTAGACTATCAAATTCCAAAAGTTTGATTATTCCTGAGATCCAGATCATACAAAGAATGCCCAAACTAATGCAGTTTGTAGCCATCCATTGTCACAAACTTGAGCATACATGTACATGAACATACCGGTACATTAATTACATGTATCAATAAGTACTGATGATTTATCTAATTGATAACTGAATTCAAAATGAATGTTCAACACAATACCAGATGGACAATACTCCATTTAACTTCATTAATTCATAATTGCGAAAACAATCATACCAACCGGGGGTTTGAGATTTGACTGAAAATGAACTACATGTACAGTACACACTAAGGGTACATGTACTGGTACAAATGTTTCTAGCCACCATGCCAGCTTGTATTAATGTCAGCAACGAACCCACTCAGGTCCAGTATTTCTACAATACACATGTATATATACAAACAACTTTCAGTTCATATTGCGTTCGGAATATTTATACATTATTTGTTTCATTAATTTACCATCTGTGGAAGCATATATTTATCAAATAAAAATGTGGGAACAATTGAAATGGTTCGGTTTGTATGATTACCTCATAGAGTGATAGTGATGCATTTTCCATTCTATGTTTAGTTCATGAATGTACATGTAAATAAATGCGTACATTTAATTCCTTTGGCCTTCATGTTAAATGTCATGGGGTAGAGTTTAGAGACATGGAAAGGTGGGGGGAGGAGAGAATGTATCATGTTCTGTATGACTGAATGCATCCTTCCTAAGGTTCTTCCGGCAGGACGGAGGTCACTACAGCCGATGACTGACATACTGCCAGCAAACTGTATGCCATGTACATGTACATGTACAGTGTACCAGTACGCAAGATATTGGACGGCAGTTTTACATGTACATGTACGTGCAGATCGACATGTACACTAAACAGTGCAGGGTCCCCAACATTCAACTACTTGATTGCTGTGCAATTGGTTAATTGGAGTGAGTCAGCCCCTCCCCCCCCCTTCCCCATTTTGTTGTTTTTGTTGTTCTAGCTTCGGGTTGTGGTTATTGAGGCTGAGTACAATGCCGCATTTATCACATCTTGATTGGACTTAAAATCCAGGTTAATTGAGTTTCCCTGCATGAGGCAAATTTCAAATTAAGGAACAATAATCTGGTCTCTCCATGCAGCGGTTTGACGTGAACACGCTGAAGGTTCCGTGAATTTGCCTCAACGGTTACAATGTGGCCCCTCTTGCTGTTTGCTATACAGCTGCAGACATGCATCATTTACCATTCATTCAAACTACATAAATGTCTGCACACTGTATAAGTGTTAGTGAGAAAAAAACTACATTTTTATCTAAGCCTCTGGCAACTATTTCCTTACAACTGAACTTCCTTGGTTACTGAAGGTTTGCAGACACACTTGGCAACGGTCTGATACCTGCTCCTCAGCAACCCCTAACCTCAGCAATATACATGTATTTAAGTAACTCCTGCAGCATTAGAACGTAATGCTGACTCAAGAAGATAAAGCCTGGTGAAAACATCGACTTTGAAGATCTAGGCAAACCATGACTACCCACTGTTTACTGGATGATAAGGAGAGCAAATTGAATTTCCAATTCCTCAATGCAGTCAACAGCCTGTGGGCAACACCTAGGGTGGTACCGTACATACCAGTACATAGGGTAGTTCTTTGTCTTGTCTTTCTTTTTTTGTCTCCAGATATTTTATTGACAGCAAAATGTGACTTTATATGTATGTAAACATGTCAAACCACGCTAAATTGGGCAAACACTGTTTGGTAGATACATTGTACTTGTATGAATCTGCAACTGAAAATGGCTAAATATGGCATTTGGGTGATTTCCAACGATGTTGACAATTAAGAAAATTTGCTACTGATGTTTAAAGCATTCTGGAACATTTCATTTTGTCATGTCATTGGCAAAGTACTTTACAGGTGGTACATGATGTATATTTCTTTTTTCACTGAACTTCACATGCTGGTACCGTACCACGGTGTATTTCTTATTTTGTTTTCTTTGGAAATGTTGAAATTCAATAACTTCACTTGTATGTTTAATTTAATAAAGAAGTGTTCATAAAAAGCTAGGCCTAAACAGTTTACTAACACTACAATAACTCAAAATTGATTTCTTGCCCAAATGTACATGTGCATATCAGATTTTGACGAACATGTACGTTTCTGCCAAGTTGCAAATTTACAATGTGGCAAAACCACAAATATAACTGAATGTTATATACATGTATTCTTTTCTTCATAGAAATCGAATTACCCTTGCAATACAATCTTGCATAATAGAAACTCCACCGGGAAGTGATAGTTAAGATTCCACAGAATGAACAAACACTGGTTATGCCCACACAAGGGCTGAGTTACAGTATAAAGAACGGACAAATTCCTGTATGGTACAAATCTGAAAGGATTCACAAAAGTTCCAGATGGTACTGTATGTACATGTACTAGCATGCACCCTCGCATTTTGGAAAGGGTGGCATATTGCAACATTTCACTACATATAGAAAATGTCCAAACAAATCTTTTCACAGAGGGATTACTCCAATCCTTTGAAACTGCAGGATGTACATGTACATGTACAACTACTAAAAATGTAATATAGAGAAAATCGGGCAAAACACTGGCTTAAAATGTCCACAACATGCAGGGCCAAAGTTGTGCATCCCGGTACATGCTGGTGTAGCTTTGCAGTGCTTATGTCCATTTCTCTTGTGAGGTCTCATGCAAGATTCCTGTACATAGTTCCTTTGGTACAGTGCGTACCAGTAGGCTACACTATACATGCAGTATTGTTGAGCGCTATCTCGAACCTTGCACAAATTGATTGTCCTCCCTCCTGAGTTGATTAATTATCCTATGAATGGATATTAGTCAAAGGCAAATCAAGTCAGGATGAATGGAGTACAATAAATTTACGTAAGGATCGAGATTTCGCTCAACAGTATCATATGCTTTGTATCTGTGTGTACCGTATGCTCTCTGTTTAGAAATTGTACATATTACGTGTACCAGTCTTTAATACACACAGTACTAGATACAATTATAACACACACACTGGTAATGCAGTACAGTTGTACAATTACAATGTACACGAACAATGTACACAATGTACACATTTTGTCCATGATAGAGTACTCCTCATGGTGTAAGTTATTCTCTTAAATGTACACGCCCACACATTTGTATACAACCTCTCATCTAGACTCTACCGTAAGCACACAATCTGACAATTCATGCTGCCCCCATACTGCCTGGCCAAAAAGCAGTAGAACAAGCACATCCAGCCACCCCAAAACAAATGAATGGATCCATCCTAGGTTCTAGCAGACAGATCGATGCGCTCCTCTCCAATACATAAAAAACCACTCCCAAAAATGCATTGCAAAGTCGGGTAAACGTACATGTATACTGAGCAAATTTTCCCTCGAAGTACCACAGCATAAAAATGTACCAGTTCTTATGTACACCAGTGTGCAAGTTACATGTTGTAGCAATTATTTCCCTTCAAAAGCACAGAATGTAGAAACTGATTAATGAAAGTATGGACATGGCACAAGGCAAACACAAAAACCACAGAGCAAATAGTCCAAGTTTTGCCATCAGGCATAGCATTTTGACACATGTGTTTGGGCAAGTACATGTATTTACATGTATGCACCACTGCTCCAAACCACTACACTAATGGCGCTAAATTAACTGCCGGCAAAGATCCAATCGACACATTAGCAAACCGTAATGGCCATTCCACATCTTTTATTTTCTTTTTTTTTTTCCACACACACAGACAAAAAGAGGCCTGCTTATCTAATTGGACATCCACACAAGCATTTAAGGTTTAATCACCATTTCCATTACCATGGTAACAATATCATCTTTTTGATGAGCGGAGGAGTCCCCATTGTTTACCAAATGGAGAGTAGACTTCAGTTAAACCAACAAAATAGGGGCCATTTTCGTTACTCATTTACAGGCAAAATACACACACGTGTACATATTGGCGACAGGACTGACTTGAGATTGAGAAGGGCCTGACACTTGTCAAGCAATTGACTCATAGGAATGAGAGCTTTGCCGGAGAAAATTTTGGCTGCACCTATTAACAATATCAGTCCATGCTTCACTAAGAACAAAAAAGGAGAAATGTCTACCTGGCATCAACTTACATCCGTCTAAGGCCGAGTCAATTCGAAGAATTCACTATTGGAATATTTGACCTTCAATTCGATCAAATATCCAATATTTGGTTGTACTGACCGGCAGATTATTGATGAACAAACTATATATAAATAATTCACACAATTGTACATTATAATCAGTATAATAGCTTTTCGCATCTAGGGGTATCTCCAGCCACGATTTAAAAAGAGACGAGCAATACTTCTTGCCCTGTTGAAAATCTTCATTTCTTTTAAATCTGTTAATGAATAATTTATTTTTTGAATCGTTGTAAGATTTCTGTCTCTCTTCATTTGAATCTGCTCGAAACAAGCCTCAATATTGCAATTTTTCTCATTTAAAACAACAGAAAATTCTCCCTATCTTTTCATGAATTTTGCATTCGAATACTCAAATTTGGAAAGTAATATTCAAATATTCAATAATTAATTGAATATTCGGCATAGCCCTACATCTGCCTAAATGTTTCTGTATACAACCACTGCAGATGCTTTGATGGAAATGATTATTGTCGTAACTATGGCAATTGGGGCCTACACACTGAGCACAGACACGATTTGCTCAGCAAAGCTGGGTTACCAGCCAACATGCCATGCAAATGCAACTACAGTGTAAACTGGTCCTCTACAGATTTCCGCACAGCATTCACGTAATCTATTAAAGCAAGAGTTTCTGCTTACAAGCTCCCCGACAATGGTCCCAAGTTCTGGTCCAACACATTCCTCAAGAAAATATGGTAGTAGAGCACAGGTAGTCCATTGCTCTACATGTACATAATGTGGAATAAATTCCTTCATGCAACATAAAAATTTGTCCCTGAAAAAGTTCAAAAGACCCCATGCAACTGTTCCTTCAACGTGGCAAGGAACCACTGAAGAGAGTGCAGAGCAATCCTTCTTCAGAAAACTGACACAATTTCATGAGTTCCTTTTAGTTCCTTTGGCACTGTCCACCACAGCTCTATCTATAAAGCTTTGTATCAAATCTATGTAAAACAACTGTCACTCCATTCTGAAAGTGCCAACAAGTTTGCGAAACCAACAGATCTGATCAACGTGGCCAACATAAAAAAAAGCTAAAGATGACAACCCAGAAAGGCATTATTTGGATGGCATACATTCAACAGAAACATAACGTACATGTACCTGGGTATCCACAGTACTGGCATTCGGACAAATGATTCTGACAAGCTACGCTGCTTTAAGTTGAAATTGAATTGGTCTTGAGGCAAGACAAAGTATGAGTACGCTGCCCTCTCTTTTTCTCGCAGTAATTTAGAATTTCGGTGAGCTATCACACTACACAGTGTGTATACATTTTTGAGCAGAATGATAGGCCTAGTAGAGCTTGACATGGAAGCTCGTCATAAATGCATCAGGAGAAGGGTGGGTACTAATTGTCTCTGTCATCTGAAGTCCTCTGCCAATGAGGTGCAATTTATCTTATAGCCTCGAACCAACCCCCCCTCCATAAAATAATAAATTAAGAAGTGCTGGAGCAGCATCATAAATATTTGGGTGGATGGGAAAATGGGAGGGTGAAAAACAGGACTGACAAATTATTGAAAATGCCAAAGGTTGTCCCACTTATTTCAAAATGATGGGCCTTCCTCAATGCTTCGCTATGTCTTTGGCCTTGGAACGTGAGAAAAAATGCTTCATGATGTTTCAATGCATTACTGTCAATCTTCCGGGAGTGCAGAAACACTGTACTACTTACTGGCACACCAAAGGCCTGTACACTGAATCACTGAAGAGGGCATCATCATGAGAAAGATGACAGATGACAGGCTTTGGGATTGGGGGCCAGGTGGGGGAATTGAAACCTGGGCAATGCGCTTACCAGTTCAGACAGGCAAATGATTGCGTTCAGGTAGTAACGCCTGATTCATGTGAGATGCAGAAGTGCAGGCACCCCCAAAGGTTGTTCAATATTTTTGTGTTACCAAAAACATGAAATGAGCCCTAATCTACATTATCAGGGCAGATTATCTGATTCATTTAAAGTACGTAATGTTCCATGTACTGCCTCCCCTTAGCTGCAGACACACACGACTGTCAGACATTGGCATTTCTAACCATTTGCCATATGACCAGGGCTGGTTTTTAAATGCCATATGGGAGTTTCAATGTACCAGTAATTGTACAGTATCTTTTTTCAAAACGTGATTACGCTCAAACAGACTGGTCCTGTACAGAATACACTACAAAGCAGCAGATATGCATGTACATGTACTTGGCAAAAGGCATTCAAATAATGTATGGATGTGAGGTCACAGGACTTACTGACAGAAAATTACGATGCACTTGCACAAAGCACTAAATGGCGCACTATTGACTCAATAATGAAAATAGGGTTCTATAGCCTGTGCATGAACACTACACTGTAAAGTATCTAAATGATACCAGTATTCCCAGTACGTGTACGTGGAGACGTTTGACACAGCTCATGACAGGTACATGTACATACTGGCTCATGTACATTGTACACTCACTTTTCATGAGTGCTTTTTGGGCTCATTATATGCAATATTCTCTTCCATTAACAGGTTGCAATTCTGAACAATTTCACTGCATGCTCTAAGCAACGTTACACATGTGGATGTTTAGCACACCAAAAAGCACCTACTGTATGGAAAGGTGCCTTTGTTCACTGTTGATGTCTGAAGAACAAAGCCTGGCCAATACTGTTCATGATACATGTACGGGCTATTAGCCTTTTTTTGTGTTTTATAGCGTTTCTGGTGTTTTTCTATTTGTTGTGAATTGTAGTTGTTTGGGTTTTTTTTTTTGAGGGGGGGTGAATTCACCAAAGCCACACACATATGCATATGGGGAATGTGTACTGGTACATGTACACATGTACCTTGGCTGAGAATGCAAAGGGGGGGGCGGGGGATGAGGAGTGCTTGGGTCCCAATCCAGAATGGCATGCTGCAGTATAATGCTCCTCATTTTCCCCACAGAAACTGAAATCAAGCATGCCAAGTAACGGAACCAGTACATGACCTTCCACAATTTCCAATCATAAAAGTCCTTTCATCTCCTTTACACCAACTGTTGGCAGAGTGGGCCCTCTTGTTTGGATAAGAACTGTTGCACCAGTTGACGATTTACCGTACATACATGTACATGTACATACCGGTACTGGCACATGTGCACATGACTTCTTGGCTAACTGCATGGTCTACGAAATCTGTGAAGGACCTAATACACACTTCAGGATGCACACATCGCACATCTCTACCCTATTAGAGTGGATGAACACAAAAAAGGAATAAGGGCAGTTTTCTCCCCTCGCTCGCACACTGATATTAAATTTGCTCTTCAAATATTTACTGTCTGGCAAGATTTGGCAAAATCTCCCACACATATTACTTCATCGACTGGAAATAGGTTAGAGCAAGCTCAGACTGCCTTTTTAAAGAGCAACGGAGAACTTTTGTGGCAGCTCTCGGACAACTTACTCAATTCATACACCAAGGAAAATGTACCAAAATCTGGTTGGATTGATCAGCATCAAGTGAATTCCAACTTGACTATAGATACATTCTGTGCTGCACTGTATGAGCACATGTACATCAGCCAAAATGTGGAATTTTTTACTCTTCTGCTATCCCAAAAAAAACCCTTTTCAGCTTCTATTCCAAGGTCTTGAAAGTTGTAAAAAAGTCTACTTTAATTCACTAGCTTAAAAAACCCTCAGCTCTGAGCAACAAATGCGTGCATGTAAGTGAGTTTACTGTTACCTGAAACATACATGTAAGTACCAGTTACATGGTGTACATGTACATAAATGTGCTGACCAAAGTGCAAATGTTCTTATATTTGGTACCAGTACGTGTACATGCATACATGTACCGGTACGTGTAATAAATGATTTGTAGACATTTTGGTTATAAATCTTCTGGGTCCACTTTCGATGCAAAAAGTACAGATTCACATCACACCCTGTTCCAAAACATTCCCCCCATCTACATACATGTACATGTATAAATAACCTGTAAATGTACCAGCATTGTACCCCACAGAGAACTTGTGCAGAGTTTGAATTATGAAATCTAATATCATACATGTACAAAATGTAAGTACAGGTGTGTTCTTTACAGAATAGATAAAAGACACTGTATGCAAGACAAATATTCAAATATTGTAATTGGCTCAGCGAGCTTTGCAAAAGAAAGCCTACCACCGCAGGACCCACTGCCAAAGATGGAACATTAGTTGACATAACCAGGGGAATTGATGATTCATTTGCTTGGCATACAACTCAATATTTTTTTTTTTTGTGAGGACAGGAGAGAGAAGGGCCCTGGATGTCATGTGTACACGTGGGAAATGTCAGGGGGAATAGTCTGTAGGGATGAAGCTCAGGAAGGGAGAGACAATGCCAAGTGGTTGCGCTATCTACCCCTATGAACCTGTTTTCAAAATGAAGCTTCATTCCTAAACTTGGTGCAGCTGTACAGTCTAATATCCCACACATTGCATAGTGAATGCTATATTTGATCACATGCTTTTCTCGACTACAACTAGGAATATATCTCTTGTGCCTGAGGAAAAGACAAAGTAGCCCTATGATGTATTACCTAGCGGTAAAAGCATGGACAAGCACCCTGGAAAACTAGCCGATCTTGCCTCAGTTGCCTCACTGTGACTGTCACTTCACACCAACAATTAAAGCTTTGGTTTATAATTTTGTATCAAAAATTCAAGGGGGAAAAAAAGTTCCTTGGCTTTTTCTTGTAGGAAGTTTGTATACAGGTACCTGCTAAGACACAGGACCTGTAAACACTTGCCACTTGATTTACACATGTACATGTATATGTATGTACACACAACAAAATGATGAGATAAATTCAAATAAGATCCCACACATGTACATGTACACGTGTAAAACCTTATTGCAAAACCAGTCAAGGTTGTCATATTCAGATTTGATTTTTTCAAGGCCATGTGTCACAAATATTCACAGATCTCACTTGCCATGTTGAAGGGCCGTGCATTGTCACACACTATGGTAGATACTCTCTTTAAAAAAGGAATGAGAACAGAAAAAAAAGTCTGACCTTAATTAATAAAAACCACAACTTCCCTCGTGTTTCCACTGGGAAGCATGCCATTTGATGAGCTCACCTTTTTTCATACAGACCAAAAAATACACGTATCTGTCCTGTGGGCTCTCGGTGGAAAACCTTATCACATCCAGGCGCTTTCCACCCACAGGGGAAACAGTGGAAACATCTGCAATTTTAATGCCACCAAATCACATCCAATTGTAATGGCCCCAAAAACGTGATAACCTCTCAGCAAGATGAAAGTGGATTGCTATTTTTACGAATGAATTCCGACGTGTGTTGCATACTGATGCAATACAATACCTCGTCTCGCGAACATGAAAGGGGAAAACTTGTATGTGCACAATTTCCCATAAACAGTTGTGTAACATTAACATAAATGTACAAGTGCCATATTTCCAAAAATTCTCAAGGTAATATTGTAAACTGATATATCTTGAAATTTGAAACAACCTCCCACATGAACATGCGAAGGGAAGGAAAAAACAGCATCGAATGACCAAAGCCTTTAAAAAGCTGGTCTGATGTCCATTGAGAATGATGACGGCAATGGAAATATTTAGTTTTCATTAAAAAAAGAACACAACTAAATCTCCTGGTTTTTTTCCCTTACCAGTACATGTATGTCAATCTGATTTTTCTCAGTGACTGACATTTTGAATTATCCTAAAACAATTTTCATTTTAACCAACATCTTGACATGCACGTGTTTGATACCAGTACATGTGCTTACATGTACATGTGTGCCACAATAAAGAATTGATGGACTCCAGGTTCATAAACAGGCAAAACAAATTTGCCCAATTTTTTTCCACATGTAAATGAAAAAAGAAATTAAAATCTAGTCCATCCTATACATTAATCAAAAAAGTCACACGTTTTCAAAATATATACTTTAAGGGTAGGTTCACGAGAATCAGGACAAACGAATATGACAGACGGAGACAGACAGTCAGAAAGGCCCCTCAAATACACCAGCATGAGCAAGACCAGACAAACTGATGTCTGAAGCATCATTATTGGTGTCTGGCTCAAACTAGCAAGTAACCAACTGAGGGGCACATTCAGCCGACCTTGCTTCCACTTTGTTTTGTAATTGTTCCTGATGTCTCTTAACCAGGAGGCAGATATCGGTATGCATGAAATGCTCTCATCCATTGACACTGTTTAATTGATTACCATATCTTCAATTTTTTTTAAAGGATATCCTCAACAAATCCCATTTGTGACCTTTGAATTGCTCACGCTTGTCCTGAGAAGACAAATGGCATTTCAGACTGAGGACATGACACAGCTGTTGCAGGGTTGTATCAAACACAGGTGCATTTTATGCCTGTTGGTGCTATTAAACAGATAGGATATACACCACTGTGTTTAACTGTTAACTGTACAATTATGTACATGTACATGTATACATTGTATACATGTCCAAGGACTAACAAATTATCAGCACCTTTCTACCTTTTCACAAATGTAACCCTCTTAATGCCATTACACTGCACAATGTTAGGATTACATGTAGTATGCTCATTCCTTCAAGTGCATACCGTACATGTACATGTATTTGGAACAAGCAATTCCAAAAGGCTCCAGTTGCAAACAGCAATCCTTAAGTTCCACTCTGATGCGGGTGCCAGGAACTGGGATTTTCGGAGGCCACTATTCTGGAAAGTCATATGTCGACAAGGTTGGAATGAGCTTCCATAGAATGATGGAATGGCAAGACCTTCAAGTGTCAACTTGATCATGTCTTTACTGGTATGCATTTTCTCTGCAAGAGCCAACAACACGTGTCTCTGTTTAAAGGCAAATGCCAGTATGTGAAATATTGAAGGTGCTTCCCAGCAATTATTCCCCCCAAAACCATCAACAAAGCTAAGTTATTTTGCCTGACAGGAAGGGGGGTGGGGAAGTGTGTACCATGTTGCATGTACCACTGAATCTCCACATAGACATGGGATAATTCCAATTTTTGATCCAGATGTACTACAACTTTGAATGTGATGGTTCAAACTACACGTTGTCCTTCCACATAACCACAGCGTACAACTCCTGGGTAATGTTACAGTATGCACTCACACTGTATCAAACCAGGCTGCAAAGTTTCTGTAACAACACAATGTTCAATTCATTAAAAAGTGATTTATCTATCACATGCAAAATACAGGTATGGGCAGCTGTAAAGCAACCTTGAGTGCTGCCTTCAAACAAAAATGTTTACTTAAATATTAACTTAAATCAGAGGCTGACATACAGTACCGGTAGGTGCCGGTTGTGAGGTGCTGTGAACATTTTGTCCATCTACATGTAAGCATGTGATTCATGCACCAGTGTCTCATAATCAATAATTGGAGAGAGATGAAATGCCATATTTTCAGTCATTAGATGTTTTGTATACACATTGTGTGGCCTTAACTCTCTGGGGAAGAAATTCGCAGCTGAAAGTTCAGTTCCCAGAGGCCGCGGTTGAAGTCCTGAGTTATGCTATCAATCATGCACTACGAAAAGACGTACCGTGTATGAATCACATTTGCTTATGGAATTCTTCCCTTTGTCGCTGAAAAAAATGGTCCCTCAAGATGCAAGGGGACGAAAGTGGTTCACTGACCGTTGAAATATTGGATGAATGCAACGCGCATACGCAAAAAAAGATTTCTGGACTGAGAGGGAAGAAACCGGCATGAATGTGAATTGCCTCTTCCAGGAAATCAAAGACAGCCGATTACTTGTGATCAGGTGCCAAGTTACAGTAATTGGCTCAAGATATCAGCAACAGCAAAGGGGACCGGAGATGAAGAAAGCAATGTCATCCTGACTGAAGCTTTCAAAAAGACCTTTGCTCATGTCAGAGACTACCAAGTCCACTTACCATGTACACGCTGTTGTCTTTCTTACGTGTACGGTAATGGTATACCTTATATATGTATATGTGTATGTATGGTCCATTTACATTTCATTTTTTGCAAAACTGCTGGTACATGTACGTACATGTATATATACGTAACATGGGAAGTACATAGCTACGTGTAGGAGTACACATAAGATATTCTCGATTAGTACCCAGTTGCTAGCAACAAACCCCCATAAGGCTGCATATCACTACTAAAAAATACATGAATGTTAGGAAGGGTACATTAAATGTAAAAACAGGTTCAGGTACATGTATGTACAGTGTACCAATACAGGGTAGGTTAAGAAAGTGAAATTATGAACATTGGTTAAATCTTGTCAGCCTGAATTCCCTAGAGTGGAACATCAAGCATTGTAGTCACGTCCATCATAAATCATTTCACAACTCATTCCTGTGGCAAATCAAAGTCACATCACATAAGTCTGGTTAACAACACACAAGGGGATGAGTAATCTCTATTTCCCATATCAAAACATGTGACACAAATGTGGTTTGTCCGCTGAACTGCTACGGGTATAGTACATGCTCTGAAAATGCCCTCTTTAAAATGAAGCATAAACATCAAGTGGAACGACCCGGTACATACATGTTCACGTATGTTCATGAGACTGTATTAATCTAAACCATGCCTCTGTTGTGTGGTTACTGGTTCCTGATCCAACAATTTGGGGCATTTCTTTGCAAAATGTCAACTTCAACAGGCACATGAACTTTTTTCCCTGTCAACTTTTCCCAGCACCTTTTCCTGATACTGAGAGCTTGAGGTATCCAGAACAGTCATATCTATCCAAAGTCTCCTGAAAGCACTCTCATTCCACACGGTGCCAGAATCCGCAGAAATTCTGACAGCATGCCCATGAATGGTTCAAGTGTTGATTGAAAACAAAATGTCTAAGCTGCCGGGAAATCTGGCCTGTAAACAACATGGGTGTTAAAAGCAAGTTTTTGTCGAGGTGTACAGTAAATCCCATCAGATTTTGTTTACACATTTGTGCCAAGGGAAAAAAAGTGCACTGGATGACGTCAATTTCACATTCTCAATTTCTGATCTCTTTAGTGCAGCAGGTGGCAACATTAGGTCTGTTGAGATGCTCCGGTACTGAGTTGTACTAACAAGATAACTAAAATGTTCATTCCTGATGAGGGGTTTCACACAAAACACTGAGGTTATTAAACACACACAGGTTGAGAAATACAGGAATAACATACTTTATGCACAAATGAAACCAATGTTTCCTTGAAATGGGGTGCATTTTGGCATGATCAAGAATTTGTCCTGTTGTTTTTTTCTATTTGGTGTATGCATACATTTCTTTGGCAAGAACTCAAATCCTTATACAATTAATCAGAGAGAAACAGTCAAATCAGTTTGTGGTTATGACAGCCAAACTGCACCCATGTGTACAAGTACACAGTCCAGCACCAGAGACTAGACATTCTCTGTGCAATTCTGTGGTCACAGAAAGTAAAAGACCTGGCTCAGGTCGGCAGAGTGTGTTTGATGTCATTCAGCAAGTCTTTGACAAAGCAAAGACTTGGTGTAGATCTTCACTATCTCTTGGTGATCAGTGCCAGAACTTCCCTGTCAACGACATTGCTCCCCAGTACAAACAACCAAATTACTTTATGTGGTTGCAACAGTGAGCCCAATAACTGGGAATGAAATGGTGGATCATAATCAAATCATATCAGTGTGAGTGACGTTTCCACAAGTGTTAAATCAAATCAGGATTTTATTGAACAGCTTTGAGGAAATCATTTCAGGAATAAAACGTCAGCATTATGATGTCAAAAGATGAGAAAATAGGTTTTGACTTACAGGTGACGTAGTCCAGCAACTGCTCAAACTGTCCGGGACTTAGCTTATCCCACTGCATGTTGATTCAAAAATTGGCTTCCTTTTTTCCCAGGAGCCTTGGCAAATCAAGTGAAAGTGGAATGCAGAGAACCCGTAGAATCCAAGGCAGAAAGACGAAGGAGGGGTGCAATTGTAGAGTTATCTACAGGGAGACTGCGCTTGTGTCTGCGTCCAGAGAGGTGGTGATAAAAATTTTGAAGACTGAGGGGAGGAGTTGGGTGTGGGAAGCTTGCTTGTCAGGACCAATCCGATTCACACACAAACCTGAAACAACAACGTTTCTATTATTCATATATGGCCCCACAAATTTACCTTGACCAGAACAGTCTCAAATCCTCCAGTCTCAACATGATTTTTGCATCTCCTTGTACGTCATTAACCAGGGGTGGTTTCGGACAAAGACAATGCTGAGGAATATTTCCCTCGCAAAAAGTTTAGAACTGTGGCTGATTTCCCCCAAGAATTTTCAATTGTGCTCAGCAAAGATGCATGCCATACAGTACCATCAAGTCCACTTCTTGACATGATGTGGCAGCGAGAAACGTAACATCATAGCGTAACAACCGACACGAAATAAAGTTGAAGAGGAATACTATCAGTAACTTCAAATGTAAGAACAAACTTTCTGACAGTTTTCACCTGCATACAATTATAACTACCAGAAGGCTATTATGGTAACTGCACTGCCTAACCATCAAAAATGGTCAATTGATGTATAATGTGTCGAGAACTTCGACCTATCTATAGTACATACACGGAAAACATTTTGCTACTTATGACACATGTTTCACGTAATACACACAATTTGTACACTGTACTAGTACATGTACGTTTACGTGCAAATGTACATGTAAAAAGTAAGGCAGCTTTACCAGCAGAAGTTGCAAAAATAAAAAAACAAAAACAAATTCAGTAGTAGTGTTCTCACTCAGTGCTCATGAAGGCCATGGTAAAGTGATGGGACCATTTGTGCACAGTCACTAAAGCATGCACCTACCTGAAAGCCCACCAGCCAAATGCACACACCCTAGGATGTAAATGCACTGTCTCTATGTATCAGTACTTCCTGGTTGTCTCCTGTCTCCACCCACACAGTGCCGCTGAAGCCCTGGTCCTTGGTCATGAATGGAACTCCCACCGTGCCTGCTGTCATATACCACAGTATTTGGATCACTGTGGCTTTTTCCAGGCAAACAATCTCCAGACTGATCAAGCCTGGTCAGGAATTTTAGTGGTGGGTTTTAACTTTCTGTAAAGGTAAATACAGTGCAATGCCCACTCAACCACATCCACCCTCTCTCACACACTGTTGCATACAGGCAACTAGGGTGATCAGACCTGACCCTCACAAGACCCTTCACTTCAGTCAGCTTGGCTGACTGAGTGTGTGTGTGCACTGTGAATGAGTGTGCAGGATGACCACACAGGGTAAAGAGGCTGGCAGCCAAGCCTGACCAGATGTGTTGTTCATGCACAGTGTGGAGTGGTATACAATGTACTGTACATGCCCACACACACACGCACACCAGGCAGTCACTGCTCTGTGTGCATGTATGCTAATGTCTATCCTACAGCACTGCTGCACATTAAGCAGTCAGTCACTGACTGGCCACCGCACAGCTAGAGCTGATGGGAAGCCAAGGTAATAAGACTCACCTATCACCCAACTGGCTCTGTCTCTCTCTCTCTCTGGATGTTGAGAGGGCTTGCAGGGTTTTCTGAGGTTAGACTGGCTATTGACGTAATCAGCGTCACTGGCAAGGTCGAGCCTGCAGCATCTTCATCAAGCAAAGCGTATACCAGTTTCACTTTCCGGCTGGAGCAGCATGCACACACGTATATCCAATGGGCTGTCCCCTCGCCGCAGCAGCCTGTCTGTTGTTGTTGTGCTGGGTCGAAAACAGATGATGATAGAACGATAACAGGGGCCGTGATGACCTCAGAGTGTCAGGCCGGCATTCCAGGGCTGAGCCATCCTTTTAATCCCTCCTGTCCACGAGTCGCCACTGTGGAAAGATGGAGGGGTCAGTTGGCCGATCACGAATCTGGAAGAAATCCGTAATATGCAGGTCAACAAATACAGAGTTTTGTAGTACAGATGTACGGCAGGCAATAGAACATTGCAATTTCCATGCAATCACCTCAGACTCTCGGTGTACATGTACAATGTATGTGGTGATAAATGGGTATATTTTGCAAAATATATGCCCACGGTTTGCAACATTGACTTACATGTATCAAGGAACAAGACACTAAAAATTTGTGCTTTCTTTCAATGCAAACTTAGAGCCATAAATGTATAGTGATTAACCTTTTGCATACAACATATACATGGATATGTCCTTGTACCGGTATATCAAATTCACAACTGAAAAAATACAACATACAGTACATACAGAAAGCCCAAAGTCAACCAATTTTTGTTGCTGGCAGCTCTTTCTCTTTGTTTTGAAAAAAGGAAGCACAAAATATCTGATTAAAATTACCGGTACACTAAATGGGTAATTCCAGAAATTAGGGGTCCAAAAGTGTCACATTTTTGTGTCCCTCTTACATCTGACCTTTGTTATTTGACATGGAAATATCACCAGAGCTGATTCCAAACTATTACTAGTTGTTTGGTAGGTAATTTGCATTAATTCATCACCCTTGGAAATTAGAAAATGTGTTCGGAACTTACAAAATCATGTCAGGTGTGACAGGGCCACGAAATAAAATGGAACCCTAGTTTCTGGAATTACCGGTACTCAAATATTTATGAGACCTGTGGCAAACGAACAAGTGTACCGGTAGCATTTTGGCATATGAACAGAATAACTAACCTGTTATTTTCCTATATACATATACCTGAGCTACACGTACCAGCATGTCCACTGAAAATAAAAACTGCTCTAAAAGGACGCCCTTGTGTTTTTCAGACAATGAACTGGACAATGCTAATTATTTCTGTCACAGACATTCTGAAGAATCCGCGTGCAATTTTAACACAATCAAAAATTTGACACCGTCATGTACATATGTGAAATATTTGAATTGATAATAATAAAGATATGAGAGTTCATGTTATGACACTAAAGGCTTCCAAAATTCTTTACTACCACATAAAAAACTACTTCCCAACTACATGTATGAAGTGACATGAAAACTGCATCACGGCTTGGAAGCACATTGGCACATGCAACTACCAGTAGGTGGGATCATGGTGGAATTATGCCGAAAGTCTATGCTCTGGGATGAACCTACATGTTTATTGCTTTTCTTTTGGGTTGTAAGACAAGTGGAACTGTTTACCCTCAATAAATTTAATTTATCTGGTAAGCCTTTTCCTCAACCCTGGGAAGTGCTTATGGTTTGTTGACTGGAGATAAGGCAATCAATGCCAGCCAGCAATTAATCTCCCTGATTACATGGTAGTTATGGTACAGGTACATGTAGGTCCTCCATGACCTCTTCCTCCTGATCAAAAAGGCATGCTCACTGCCAGTTCTGCGTAGTCTAGCTACTATACAACCTACAGCTATGGTACATGAAATCATGTCCACTGCCTTGAATCAATATGAAGACAGTCTACCAAACAGAGTGGAAATGATGTCTGTTACACTTCTTTCTAGATCAAGCTCACGTCACACTGCTAACCCCTATTCATTTGTCACAATGCATAACTGTACATGTACAGTATGTACACATAACCAATACTTTTTCTCTGTTCTGCATGTCACTGCACATACTATAGTACAGTTGATATCATGTTCATCTGGTGACATGCACAATGCAGGCAGAAAATATGTAAAAGTACACTACTGCTGTTTTAATCCATAAATTTATTGTTTCCTGCTGGTACATTGCAAAAGTATACAAGTTCATAGGTATACATGTACATGCACATGTAACATCAAATTTTGATTTTTTGCATTGCAGATTTTATTGCATACATGTACATGTATAGTACTTCTCATACGGCACATGTACATTACATGTCTGCATGTCAAGTCTTGTGGAAAAATGATTGAACATCACAGAGTGACAATCCCACAATAAATATTAATTTGAAAAATTAGGGCAAAGCCATCAGAACACAGCCATCAGGATACATCAATCAAGACCAGAGAGAAAGACATTTTGATATACATATAAATATATTTGGCCATGTTCAAACCAACTGGCCATGGATGGAAATATCAAACCAGCCTCTGGAAGCAACTGGATAATGTGTGCAGTGGCTTCCCTTTATTTTTATGAGTTAATCTCCTCCATAGCCAATCATTGCAACACTGGCCTTATGCACATGTACACTTAAACACAGTGTAGGTTATCCTCTTCAAACAACACTGAGCTGCCAATATAAACTTATGCTGTAGAACAAATACCATTTAGCTACATGTAGCCTGCACAGTAATTTACAGGACTAACATGTACAGTAATTCTCAAAGATCACCAACATTCTCATGGATTACCAAATCATTTTATCTCCTCCAGTGTGAGATAAAATTGCTTTACATGTACATGCTTGTACAAAAAAATTCTGAAATCAACTTAATGCTGTCACATGCCATACATGTACAATGTACATAGATTTTCAAGGCTTTTTTTTTTAATTTTAAGGTTTTTTGTATGGCGATGTCCTTGTACAAGCAAAAAAATAGAATTTCTAGGCAAAAATTGATTCCCCCATTAGAATTCTTACAGTGTGACTTACAAGTTACCCTGCACTCAAATTAATACTCAAGACAAGTACATGTACACTGGGATTCTGAATCTACTACCTGCTTGTATGCATGCATGCAATTGCTTTCCACGCTGAACGCCAAAAAAAAAAGGCCGACTGAAATGCATTCACAGCATGAGGAGTATTATATTTCCCGCACAGAAGAGCGAATGTAATTGGCTTTGTAACGTCCCTCCCAGGGTCACAGCTATGGTCAACGCAACAGGCGGGTGCTGATTGGCTGGGAGGTCCAGCGCTACGAGACTTGGCAACAAGGGAGGCTTACCCTTAGATTACAGCAACAACAAGCGAGGGAAAAAAGAGATGTGTTTATCATCTTCACGGATGGTGTATAAATAGACCAACTCAATTTACACTCTGATCAAACAATATATCCAAATGCCTAGTCTTAATAAACCAACAGGATTAATATCAGGATTTTAACTTAGAAACTACTAGGTAAAGATCTTGAAGAAAAATATTCATTCATTCAATAAAAAGCAAAACAAGATGCTTTTAAGCACTTGACTAATTGCTATTTGCCTACACAAGAAAATCCATTCACCTAACCACATGTTACAAATTAGTCAGCAAAATTTTATTTTTCAAATGTTTCTTCTCTGGAAATTGTGGGGAGGGCAATTTTTGAAGGAGCTGACATGCGACTGGAAATTTCAAGAGAGAAAAAAGGAATTCCAAACTGCACAAGACTTTTGAAGAGTAAGGGCATACATGTACATTCAGGGGGGGGAGAATCAGCCAGTCTTAGGGAATGTTGCATGCCTGTAAGCGGGAAATGAAACAGACGAGATATCCACCTGTTGTAGGTGTGCCTCTAAGATTTCAACTCCCCACTGGACACTGGTTTCCTCTTTTCTCTGGGTGAAAAGCACGTGCCGTGCGTTGACCTTTTAAAACAATTCAGTACGCTGATTTTCATTTAGCTGCAAGTAACAGGAGATTCTGTCTACATGGGTGTTTTTCTCCATCGTCACCAGACACCCCCTTTTCATCTTTTTTGTACTTGAATGCTTTCAGCTAAGAAGCATGCTGTGACCAAAATACACAGGGAAAAAAATCAGGATGAATAAAGGATGACAGTTGAGCTCCGAGAGAGCTCCAGTCCAGATATTCAGCTCAAAATTTGAATAATTTGAGCCTCAAATTGTGAAAATATATATCCTGAAATTTAAAAGTGCCAAATTAACCAAATTTAGAGCACTTGAATATGCAAACTCGAAAGGTAACAGTAAACCAGACATCAAAAACAGACATGTGCAGTCTGCTACATTTGAGGCATCCCACCCAAACTGTCTAGACAGCCATTCTAAAGAGCAAACTGGTTCTTAATATTCTGAGATCACCATGGCTACGGCCAGAAGAACATTAAACAGGGGAGTAAGAGTGGCCACAAACTTGTCAACAGAGCATGACAGTCAAAAAAATGTTTTCCTGCAGTTTGTTATAAGGACCACCCTAGATTTGAAACACTTGGGTGCCATTCAAGCACTGGTACATGTATGTACTGTACATGCATGTACATGTATGGGTGTACTCAATTACCCGACTTCAGTCAACCTTTGTCAAATGAATTTTTTTTCTAGAAAAAACGTTAGGCCCAATACGCGTACAAATTTGGTTGAATGATGCTATTGAAATTGCCCTTTGCTTTCTGACACTATGTTTAAATTGAAATACCATGAATACAAGCAAGGTACCAAGGGTTTTATTTAGCAGTACATGTCGCCCTCATCAGTGTCTGCATACAGTGTACAAGTGTTTTGTTATGCAAATATAAATGCTTAAATACAAGTCACACTGTATCAATCATCAATTTCTTCATCAATTCAAGGCAAAGCTGACAATCACCCAAAGCAACATTTCTCCAGACCAAGGTCTATTAAACCACTTTATTCCACTAAACTGATAGAGTGAACACGATTCAAAAAGACATGACACGGCCAGCCTGACAATGGAATTACCAATGCTTCAGCCCGTTTTCGACAACACCTACAGTAAGCGGTCTGATTCAATCCATCTTTCTTGAATGCTGATGGAAACCTCCCTCACATCAATTGGTTAATGGTGTACAAGTACTTAACTCGACCCATTCAATAGGATTAATTGCCAGAAATGATTACTTGGGCAAGAGGGTGTAGGGGTGAAACGATTCACTACAGGTATTCACGGAACACTTTGAATCTATCTTAACAGCTACATGTACGTCAGGCAAATTTAGGCGCAAGCAAGTCTTACAGTAGTTTTGACAATCCAAGTACTGAAGATTTCCTGACAAGGTGCACATGCTATTCAGGATGCTTGTTCAAATGTTAAAAATCAAAGTTATGCAAAACAGACTCTAGCCTTCAAGCACAAGTGAAAATGTAGAAAAAAATGGGAGCACATCTAATCAATTCATTGCTTACTGAAAGTACATGTAAACTGCATGTACTACAACGTACAAGTAAACTATCCGTACTCTGTATATTGAGCAGGTATATTAGTGCCTCAACAAGCACACATTCCAGACACCTTCGACGTCAGAAAAATTTACAGATTTCTGCCCTAAAATTTCGTTTCTACCCATATCCAAAACATGTTCTTGTACCAGTAAGCACATCCTTCAGAAGCACTGAAGATTACCCACACTACACTGAAGAGGTGTTGAAAAGAACAAAATCAGTGTTATCATTATCAGTACTATTTTGAGTCAAGGACCGAATCCACCTTGTGTGGATGTACATATACGCGTAACAAGCAACTTTACATGTATACCACGTGCAAATTACAAGTTACACTGTAACTCATACATTTCTGCAAAAATGTCTTCAGTCATGTCAGTCAAATATTTGACTATGTTGGCAAACCTGACATTTAGGGCCTGTTTACTCAGACAACTAGGTAATGGAATTCCAAGTGGTAAAAAGCAATACTGTAGAACACCACAGTATTTGAGAACCATTAACACTGAGTGGACAACCCACATGGCTGGATGATGAATGGCTGTGCTTAGAAACCTGAGCCATTTTTCAAAGATACCACATGGAGACTTCGTGTTCTGGCCAATCAGCAGTCTTGTTAGGTATGACGGCACATGTAGGTTGTGGGTTGCAATTGCTTTTGTGGAAAATCTTTAACATGATTATTTGCAAGGTGAATAGGTTTCTGTCTCTTGCATTAGGTAAGACAAAATAACTTTAATTCAGATATTCCAAATGTAAAACTTCAGTTTTTATTAAAACAGTACTCTAAAGCACTCGGCTAAGTATTTTGAGTACTTTTATCCTAAAAACTTACTTTTCATCGTCACAGAGATGATCTAAAGTCATGTTCATCAGCTTTGTTCCCTCCTACCCAGTTCAATATTTGGCAGAGAACATGGAATTCTAAACGGAATAACCAACTACAGTACAACACAACATGTACCTTTTCCGTTACCACTCATTTGTGTAAAGTGGCTCACAAGGCATCTACAGGTCATTTGCAAATCTGTTGACGGGTGTTCAAAACAGGAATTTAATAAAAACAGACCTACGTGTACTGTACAACAAACCCTGTGGAAAGCTGAGTTATTTTCCAGTAACTTGTCAATGAAAGACAGAGACTGTGTTGTGGTTACATGTAAACATGTTGTGAAATTTTATCGTCCATTACAAGTCTTTTCTTTTGACTTGGCATTTTTGCCATAGTCACTGTGAGTATGCTTTTTCAACACTAATTAATATTAATAATAATAATGCAGTTTTATATGTACATAGCACATCACATCAAAGTCTCAATGCACTTCACAAGAAATAACAAAAGCAATAAAAGCAATTAATGGAACAGTTAAGTTTCAATGAGTGTTTTAAATTCATTTTTGGGATTGACAGTTCTGATATATGTATGGTATAGGAGAGAGTTCCAAAGCAATGTGGATGCATGCACGAAGGAACGATGTCCTTGAAGTCTTAGTGTGAATGACCAGTATATTGAACAGCAATGTTGAACTAAACATGTACATGTAGAACAGAGGGTGTGTTGTGGCTGGTATACATGAATAAGCTCACAGAGGTATGCTGATGCTGACCCATGGATGCATTTGTGAGTGAGGAGTAGAATTTTGAAAGCAATTCGCTCGTTGACAGGTAGCCAGAGAAGAGTGCGAAGAATAGGATTTATATCTTGCCTAGATGATGAACGTGTAACAAGTCAGGCGACGGAATTCTGAATGCACTGATGTTTCCAGTTTTGAGAATCAGGATTACAAGTGACTTTGAACAGTAGCCAAAACATCACCACAGAAGAATAAGCTGCAAACCAGAACCTGACCTTTCGGTAGTTTCTAAATTACTCAATACTGGAAGATAAACATGACTGAATGAAAATGCCTGTTTAAATAGAATTATTTCCTTCCTCAACCACAGGGCAAATTATTCGTACATGCAAAATACTGTACATCAGAAAGTAAAAATGTCAATTTGAGGATTAAATCCCATACGACTTCCTGGTATTGTCCCCAGCCCAAAAGGAACCATCCTGTCCAGATTAAGACAAACCTGCTTTACAGTGGCAAGAGGATTAATCAATTGCAAGCCTTGAGGTTAACAACTTTAGGGGGGGGGAATCTTTTTCCATTTTCCTTCTGTAATGGATTATTCTGGAATTCTGGAAACAGCCCCCAAAGAAGGAAACATTAAAATTTATGAGAAAATCATTTTCTTATCCTCACCTTTGAAAAACTTGATGTACTACATCAGAAAAGGCACAAATATACATTTGAAGATTTTGTACGGAGTATGCACTGTTTGACCATACTTTTACATAAAATATGCACAAGTGTATACCGATAGCAAATGTCAAAAAGGTACAGTGTCTAAAAGACGTAAAAATGTATCAACAAAACCCTTCTCACACTACCAAAAGAAAATACACACATGGCGGAAGTATGCCACTAAAATTTTACATATTTTTTACATTTTAAAACTTTTGATATTGTTAGCACAACATTAGATCATTGTAACAAAAGTAATTTCGACAGTCTTCTAAATAGATAATGCACAGCTGTAACATCTAATAGCTGTGACAGTATGTTGGCATACATGGTTAATATCAGGGTACCATTCCTACAAGAGAAACATTTGAAGTTTTTGGACTCATCTAAAGGGCTGACAATGACGCCATGTACAGAAAGATTTTGATTTTTGAGTGAGATGTGGGGTGAAAACGATAACAGCGACCATGTACAGTAGCCATAAGCATTAAGTACACAGACTCCAACACATTGAAAACAAACATAGCGGCAGGATCTGGTGTTTGACTGTTGGTAATTGGTTGATACAATGAGAAAACCAATATCTGAAAGTAAATAACCTATCTACTTTGGGAGTAACGATGACTGTTTTGGTCGATTTTCGGCAAAGTTTTACAGATGTTTCGGGAAAAAAAGGAACTTGACAGAATATCAGAAGAATAATTTCTTGGCAGACTTCCACCATACATGTGGGTGATTCTATAAATTAGGAGTCCAACTTGAGGACATTTTGGTGTCCTGTTACAAGTGAAGTCATTCAACTTTTCTTCATGTAAAATTGTAACCACATTATCAAACATTGTGCAGATTGAAAAGTATATTGTACAGGTCATAAATAATGTAACACTGTTTTATCTACAGAATGTGAACAGTACTAATATTAGTTCCATCCAGAAAAGCTGAATGGTTTCACCCGTAACAGAACACCAAAATGTCCCCAAGCTGGACCTCTAAAAATTTATATAATCACCCATGTACACATAAATCTTTAAAATGGGACATTTTAATGGAGAAATATAGATTTGTTTGGAACATGGAGGAAGTTTGTGTTCTTTCCTCCATGTTTGGAACAAACTTTTTTCAGGCAACTGTTTCAAACAAATGGTTAATGAACCTTCACATGACAGTTCATGCAAGCTCATCTATGCTCGCATTGATCAAAATTCCCCGGGACCCTGATGTCATGCCTCCTTTGCCTTAATGATTAGCCAAATTTATGACATCTGCATGGATGTACTACATAACTTCTGAACTTTTGACTAACTTTTAAGTAGATGATAATGAAACCATTTTAAACATCTGTAGGATTTAAGTTGTGGAAGGAGTGTCGGGTTTTAAGGAATATGATGGGGTTAAAATACACAAATAAACACACTGAAATAATAAATACCATGGTGAATGTCCAATGTTTTGTAGAATGTCACATCAGACTAATTACTGAAAAGTTTCATTTAGAAGTCAAAGAACATTTTTTAAGGATGCTGCGTGACACCATGTGCACAAATTCCAGGAGACTGGTCTGAAAACTCTAAATGTTTTCCACTTGAGTATAAATATTTTCACAGCTATAAATTTGACATTTTAGGACATCATGTAGCTTTCAAATAATTAATTAGGTCACTGCAGGGAAAAATTAGTGGCCATGGAATTTTTTCCTGGAGATGTGTATCAACACCAAGTTGGAAGGACATTGCTGACTGGACCCTAAAATACTGGTCAAGCCAATCAAGGAGGGAGTGTGTAGCAAGAACAGAACAAAGATGGTGATTTATATTGCGCATGCGCACATGGTCTGGCTGTACTCTTATTCCCCAATTGGCATATCTCGTTCAGCGATCAGCTTTCTAATTAAACTTTTGTTACTAATCAGAGAGAATCTACGTGTACCAAGCATGTTTTGACATTACTGCCTTTTTTTTAGCGGATGCGTGCGAGCAAGGTCTGTGTCAATGTCGTCGTTTTTACCTCATAATTTCCCTCAAAAAATCAAACTCTGCCCTCTTTCTACAAAATTAACCCTGACATTTGAAGAAATAATGTCATCGTTAGCTGGTTAGGTGAGTCCAACAGCTTAAATCTAATTCTTCCTTCTACCTATAGACCTATACAGGAGAGGGGCCCCGAAGTTTAAAAATGCCCACTTTTAAATTATAACATCTCCGGTTTTCATTTATCATAAATTTTGGGAAGGTTTATTTGAGACTTATTACTAAGTATTTAGTTGGATGGTTGGCCATGTTCCTGCTAATATATTAGCAGGTAGGCCTACATGGCCAATCACTGAACTAAATACAACGGGACGAAAGGCATCGGATCACGTACGGTAAAGCCTTCAGTTTAGAATTTTTTAGACGCAAAGTGTAACTAGACCTAACGTCAGGCCTAAAACGCCAAATTTTCGACGGTTCAAAACAGGAACTTAGCCGCTTGAAATGTCTTTCCACTCCAGTCTCGTGCAGTGCAATTTTGAGTTTCACCTACATTACAGGACAAATAAGTTCAAGATTACAATACCAAAAAGACTGGGCAAACATACCCTCACACATCGAATATGTCAAAGTTGGATGACAAGCTGGGTCTGCTGCCGGTGCAAGTGTGGCGCCGGCGGACACCGCTCACAAGTGCCATTCAAACAGCGCCCTCTAGCTCTCTTGGGTTACCACTAACTGTGCAAGTTGGGTGTCGTCTGCTTTCAGCATTTGCATGTTTGAATTTTGAAGCAAAAGTTATTCTTTCCATCCAAAGAAAGCATCTCGTTTCCAAAGACACACTTTTCGATAATATTATCCAGATTATGTACCCTGAATATGAGACTGCACTTCTTTGAGGTCAAAAATTGCTAAACCAAATGAAGCAATGGAACCCCAAGTTCATCAAGCTATTTTCAAACTTTATTCCAACTTCCTCCAATATGTTTGAGATAGTATCAGTGTTATCTTTAAAAAAGGACGCACTTTTTAAAAAATAGAAGTCTGCATGAATATACACAAATTACTGTTATGCTTTAATAGTTTTAAAAATGTCCTTTTGTCCTTTCAAATATTTATAGTTACGGTATAAAGATAAATGCAGGTTTCTGCCATGCTATGAGAGACCAAATATTCTTCAAAAAATTACAATGTACACATAAAGGAACTTGTCAAAGTAATGACAAGTTCAAATAGCACCTATTTCCTTTTTTTTAAATTTTATCTTTTATCTTGGAAAGGAACTATGACAATGTCAGTTGCATCCTTGTGTTTGAATGGAAAGTTGAAAGTACTTTACGAGTCCAATGTCAACATGTCCATTATAATGCAATATCTCATCTAATACAGAGAATGCACATCTCTAGAAAGGCTCGAGTTGAAACAATGTGAATCAATGTAAAATATATTCCAGGACACGTCATTAAACTTCCTATATTTCCTCACATTTTGCCCTTCTCAAAATCAATTAATACTGTCACAGTAACCCAACTAATTTTCTTAATAACCCAAAGTGGGTTTCCAAAAGAGCTTGTGCACAGAGAAATGTGCCATAAATCAGTTTCGATTATCAATATGTACATGTACATGCTACATCAGTCCTATCAGCACAGCCATATGTCGACTCACGCACTGAACACGTCCTCGGGCTTTTAATCCAAATGACCTTGCCTTAGAAAATCACTTGTACACGCACTCAGTGAATCAAGCTAAGTTTTTTTTTTATTTCTTTTCATGACGGTGATTTATCCAAAATACACATGTGAAAGGACAGGCCCAAAGTCCTTGAAAAGTATTGCTTTTTTTTTTCTTTTTTTGATTTACATGAGCTGCTACTCCTCTTTGGCCCACAGGACACTAGGGCCAAAATCTTTTTACAATAGGCTATTGTTGTGTGTGTCCAAAGTGACTTTATTTTGCCTGAGATCTCTTTTGACCTACATACTAGTCCATGGAATCAAGTTGGAGCACACAAATTACTCACAACAACAAACATTGAGATGTTTATCTGCCCCTCAAAAACCCCACCAAAGAAAACAAATTCTCCCATTTTGGCATTTCTTCCACTCTAGGAACATAGTACAGCTGACCAACCTTGCTCTACCAATCCATAAAAATCCTATAAACCAAACAAAAAATCTTCACTATAAAACGCATATGTACTTCTAAAAAACAGGGTACAAATGAGTTTTAAAAAAAATTTCCACATTAAATGAAAAAGTAAAAGCTGTTACTTCAGGCTTAAATAAGAAAAAAATTATCAAGAGTACTATTTAAAGACATCTATGGCACCCAGTTTGCTGTAATGTGATGGTGCATTAACATTAACAATCAGTCCGAGTTGTCCCTAACTGCAGAGTGATACAAGAGGTTCCAATACCGTGTAGAGATTTTAAAATGCACACTTCTCAAAGAGCAAAATTACCAGGCACATGATAATTCAGAAGCACAAGTAAGCTGAGAGAGGAATCAACGAGCTCCACCATTGCTTTTGATAAACCCGAATAAATGAAAAATTTTATGTTCAAGCATGGCCCAATCAAGGAAGACAAGTCATACAAATGAATTCAAATAAAACATTGGGTGTAATTTCTTAAGAATTTGCTCACAGTGGTGACAAAGCATCATGAACATGGACACCGCTAAACGAGAAATATCAAGGTTTTTCAAGTGATGTAAAATTATGGGCAAAGACAATTCAGGAAGCGTACTATGTCCATGGAGATGCACACATTTTTGGATCTGTGTATATCTATCAGCCGTTTCATGTACGCCAGAACGTTGACAGACGTCAAAGATATGCACATTTTTGCACACATCCGTATAAATTGAGCACCGACTGTCAAAAGTCATGTGACTGAACGTCCTCTACATCCTATTGGGTTAGTGGCATCCATTCTCCACCCATCTATGGGGTAGATGCATTTAACACACAAAATTCAGCAAGAGACCCCACACGCATTTCGTGTGCATCCATACTGCTCAGGATATGCCAGGTAAGTGGTGTGAAAACAAAAGATGTTACCCGACCGAAACAGGATCAAAAGAGAAAGTTTCACCTGAATAGGAGAAGTTCGCGTCACAGCTGTTAGATACAGTTTGGCCAACATCACTACAAAGACCGATGTTGGACTGGCCTAGACAAACATTTAGAACGGGACCCATGGGCAAGGTTGCATTACTGGTCAGGCTGCATAAACAAAATAAGTTATTGATCATTCCTACCTGTCCCACCAAAGTGCTTAAACTACTCTTTTTTTTATTTTCTTTAACAGTGTATATGTGAAGATTCAGAGATTGTGGGAATTCACTCCCGGATACAACATCCTATTTCACCTATAAACAAACATTCATAAATACCTCAGTTTCCCTATTCAACAATGTCCAACGTGACTGTGTAGTAACATTTGATAATCCCCGCTAAGATTTGATAATGCCAGCATCATAAAAAACACTCTGGCACCTGGATACAGGACAGTTTAATCCATCTCTAATGGTCAGAGTCTGCCATGAGTACCAAGTCCATATATAGAGATTCTTCTAGACAACTTGCACAAGGAATATGCCATAAAATGGACGGGGGTGTTCGGGAAAATAAAAATAAAGTTCTATAACACCTACATGTATTATAACAAAATCATTGGAAATCTATCATACATTTACTTCTTTTGACTCTCTGACTAAAGAACGGTATTTTTGAATGGGAATATAAATATGTTCTTGGCCAGTCTTAAATGCACACTTAAGACTGGTCAAGCACATATTTATTCCCTTTAGTATAATCCACAGAGGAACCTACCTGGTACCTTCAGAAGTCTACGTTCATGTGGAATTGTGGATTAAAATCAGAGACTTGTTCCATTCACTGATACTGTTAACTGTCTGGTATCCTGTCTTCATGCTGTGCCATATACTTGAGCAGTACTAGTACAATGCTTAAATGCAATAGGTCCATCAAAATACTTTGTGGAAACTCGAGTTATATGACACCGGACTTGTCGTGTGACAAGGCTTTACATCTAGCAAAGTCTGCAGCTGAGTGTTCGCCTGAACAATCACAGAGTGTGCTTGTTGTAGTAATGTCTCACTGGAAATCTGGAGAACTTTTCCAAATTTCATCCTTGCTTCCATCCCATGTTTGTCTCCGTCATTGAAATCACTTGTTGGCCTGTATTTTGTTCAAACTAAATGAAAATATTTTGGTCAATAGCATACAGTTTGATACTCAACTTGCCAAAAACTACTAGAAATTTCAAAATCAGCAGATTAAAAACGAGGCACGTTGTAGACAAAGCCAGGATTCAGCAACTGGCCGTGCAGCAAATGTAGGCGACATGTGCTTCTGCCATTAAATTAACACACCTCTACACTCAAATAAGACTTGTTGGCATCGTATAAACAGAATAATTATCAGAAAGTGATATCGATCTTCGACATTGTCGATGTGGAGCCAAGATAAAAAGGAAAAACCCCAAAATGTAAGTTGTTTAGGTGAGAAACTAAAAATGATTGATATTTTCATGTCGGGTTTGGGATGTCATCAGGAAAAAAACTCTCACTGGACCCACCTTCATGAAAAAAAAAATGATGACGAACAATTTTGTATGCAGCCTTATCACAAGCCTTCAGGTAATTAAGAACGGATGGATCTGCAGGCATGAAATTATTGCGCAACATGGCAGAGACCGCGAACACATTGAAAATTGTAACCAACAGAGTGAATAAACGATGAGATTCACAAAGGTGGTTGGATGAGGGTTGGTAGACTGGGATCCTACCACGCTTGTGCACTGATAAGATGACACAGACCTGTTGTCACACTGTAGTTTGGGGATTCCAACCTGCCCTTAGGGGGTATCTTGTGGGTCATCACTTTTTGTGATTTGTGCAGTTTAGAGAAGACATGGTTAACTTGCCTTTTTGAACCGTGTTCTCTATTCATTTTCAGGGCAAACTCACACAAGAAATCTTTCCTCTGTGCTGCAACGAGCTTTATGACCAATTGACTATACATCATAAGGCCTTCAACTCTTCCTTAACATTTATGTAGTACTGGAGAAGTAACACTTCCACAAAATATAAATGTTGGGTGCAACCACTTGATCTGCATGATCACTCCATCACAACGTGATTTCAGTCAATCCTGTAGAAAAAAATCCGAATTTACAATTTTGTATAAAAAAACCATCTTCTCAAAACCATTAACATCAAAGACAGGCACTGTCTGATGGAGAAGTATGTAATTGAGAACCTGCAGATCGACCAACTGCATCCAGGTATTTCAAATGCTGAACTGTCTTCCCGTCAGTCGCTTGAGTTGTTGACAATGAACACAGTGTGTTTGGTGACCAGATCAGGTATAATAAGCTCCTCAATGATGCAGGACCAACTTTTGTCTGTGATGGACAGCTTCTGGTATTCTTCCGGTGTTACCATGGTTACCCACTCGTTGCGCTCCTCTAGAATATTAGCTATAACCACCTGCCATCAAAGCACAACAAATAAGTAGAACCAAAATAAGTAGCATTGTTATGATCCTGTACCTATACAAAAAAATAAATCAATTGATTGGACTGGAGATTCAAATTTTGCATCCATGTGCACCAACATCCAACACCTGTTTAGTTCGACAGTGAAGAAACATTTAGACATTGGATATTTTTTAACCACTCAAAGTAGTTCATGGTAACGATACCCATGGTCAATGGTATCAACATTATTTTCCACCTATTGTTCAACAACAGCTTGTCCCAGGCACGATATAATTTCAGCCGAAAATAATGACATTTTAAAACTACAAAATGCAACAATTTTTTACAACGCTGAGCTTTACAAAGACTAACTGATGGAGGTTATTTTCTCATGGCTTGAATTGATACTTCTTAAGACATCTTTGATTTTTTGGAAACCTACCCTTTTTTACACATATCCACTAAAACACCATAGACTAGATCAAGTGTCTATGCTGACCTCAATGGGTATCACTCAAGCATAGGGACAAAAGACAGACGTCACCTGGTACTGCACATGGAATTCACCAAGACGTGGTTAAACGTCCTATGTAAGGGGGTACACAAAATCCCTGTACATCATCATCAGGATATCAATCCACTTGACAAAGACAACCCCCTCCTCAAAACCATCCTCTCCCCAACATACAAGTATGCTATAAACCACAGCGGTCCTCCACTCTTTTAACCAAGCAAAAACAAGTTCACCTGGGAGCAAGGTTGAGTGGAGTTACAGTTAACCATAATTTGACTAACATCATCCAAAGACAGAGTGGTTACACTACTTAATGCAACTAACCGGAACTAGACCTTAGAGGCACTGGTGTGGCACTGTTCTCAATACCTTTGTTTTATGAGAAAGCACAAAGGGAACCAATGACCATGCAAAGGGGTGGCAACCACAAGCGATAAATGCAAAACCCACCAGAAAATATGGCCATGTTCTTTCATGACAAGTTCCAGTGCAGTTCTTGAAGCATGAGTGTGGCCCATCTGGGCACTGTAAAGAGCTACTGACCCAAGGTCGGACCATTTTATCATTTAAACTCAAACTTGCTAAAGCACTGTCCTCTCCAGCACAAAGTACATCAAGTACCACTTTTCCAACTCTACTGTGTTAGATTTGCCAAACACCCTACCTGGTGGTTGTACTTTTCCAAGGCTTGTCTGGCCTTGTCCAACAGCAACGACCGATCCGTCTCCAGTTTGAACGACACAACAAAGGCCTCTGGGGCCCAGTGGCGAACCAACGGAGTCAGCATCTTGGGCACCACATGGAGGGTGATGTTAGGTGGACCATCAGCTGATTGAATTTTGTGCTCAATCTGCAATCAGAGAAGACATCTTGGATTGATGGAAAGAAAGGATCCAAGTAGTGTTTATAAACCACACCCATTCATCCTAATGTCAATCACTGCATTATCTACAATGCTACTTGATGTGATATCTACCACCGTCGGGACAGTTACCCACTGACATCCATTCACAGGGACATTGTTACTAGTTAACACAGTGCCCTCTGTCAGTTGTACATGGAGACCATACTATGAAATGGTTACTAAGTTTCTTTACAAATTTGCTGGCTATACCAGCACTTTGATTGTGCCATCTTCTTCAAGTTGACCCGCTAGGCGGTGGCAAATGAAATAAACACTTGCACTGCAGCGACCAAACAGAGAAGTTTTCAAGATTTACAAGAACTCACCATTTCCTGGCTAGGGATGTAGAAGTCTGACACGGCCGCGGCAAGGTAGAACATGGCATGGGTACCCGCAAAGGACAGAGCCTCAGCGGCAGCCTGGAGGAGGTACAGGTACTCCTGTAGTACCGTGAACTCAATTAGGAGGAGGCTGTTGGAGGCCTGGACCTCCTTGTAACCTTGCAGGATGGACAGGAGTTTGGGGAATTTCTCTTGGTTGGCTGGGGGGTTGACAGGGGAAAAAAATGATGTGGCGCCTAGCAAGGTGAAGTTATGCCACCTATTTCTGGTCACACATGTGTAACTTTTCAGGATAGAGAGATGTTATTGAGGAAATTCTCTTGGCCAGCTGTGAAAGAGACAGCGTGAAATAATTGATCTGTGGCCCTATACTGTGAAATAATGTCACAGATTTTTGGTAATGCCCTGCTGGAATCTCTTGGAATAGGGGCAAGTTACATGTAAGTTGATAAGTCATAGTTAACTGTCACTTGACTAACACCACCTGAACGATAAATGGCTAGACTATCTGGTCAATTATACTGAGCAACGCCCCCTGGACATGTTTACATCATGCTTATCCTTGGCCTTTTTTCATGATTCCTATAAGCAAATCCAGCAGCCATAACTAGAAGTCATTACTGCAGTGGCAACATGCTTGTGTGCAGACAGCAATACACATACATGCGGGTACTGTTGCGTGCCGCAGTGCACTGCAGCTCACATTTTAAGAATACACATTTGAGTGTGGTACCACTGATTTAATCACTTCAGTCATGGGGAACATAGCACTGCTCAAGTTAGCAGAAAAGTCAAGCTTACTATAGCAAAAAATTTTGCTAACCGTAAGCACTACTTTACAGTTACACTCTCATAGAGATTTCCATTGTTCTGTCACATTAAGCGAGGTACATTTAAGTATGCCTTTAGCCATGCTAACTGCTTATGGTCTTTATGAAATACAAGGAGTCTGTTAACGTAACATTGTGTGCTTAGCAATGCCATAAAATTTGGCCCTGGTCTTGGTTGGAAATAGGGTATTGTGATCTGGGTTAACATCAGGACTGGAACTCTCTCTCACCAACTATTTGTTGTGTGCCATCTGGATCTTTCCGTATGTCCAATATATCAGTCAATCTGGTGTTGGCAAGGTGGCGTTCATAGGGGATTAGTGTCTTGTGCCTATGTAGGAAGATCACGGCGTATCCTTCTGAAAGGAACTGTGTGCTCACTGCATTAAGGAAATTCCTCTTTCACACTAAGTTAAACAATAATTACCAGAACCATGGCCTGGAATCAGATACATTCTCTGGACACTCCTTCGGTACCCACCCACAGAACTTGTAGCTCTTCTAATGTCATATATCTTATCTCTTGCAGGGTGTGCAGTGTTCAGTATGTTGGAGAGACTAAGAACACTCTCGAGAAGCGTTTCTATGGCCACAGATCTACAGTCAACACCAAATGACTAGATACCCCTGTAGGCCACCACTTCAACCATCCTAACCATTCTATGTCTAACATGATCTCACAGGGCATAGAATTACTTGGGTTCAGTAAAGATGCTGTTCGCTTCAACAGGGAGAAGCTTTGGATCAAACCCCTCTGCACCATACAACCCCACGGCCTGAACATCCAAGAGGGAACCTACTAATTAACACTCTTTTCTTTCCCTCTTTTTTGTCAGCAGATAATTACCCCCCTCCCACTTGGGGTCCAGTTCCATCCATTTTATTTTTCTTTAATCTCTTCCCACCTTACATTCCATTGTTATTCAATCATGGCTTTCATGCCGTCCCCTTTATCCTGTGCCCCCTCATCCAGCCTGCAGCTGTCTTGACCTTTCCTTTTGTCCTCTTGCATTCATCCATGCTTGGTTGATTCTCTGTTTACTTGTTTGTCCTGTCCACTTGTCATTTTGCCTTTGAGAAAGATTCTGCTAGGATCGAAATGTCAGGCCCTCCATATTTTGAGATTTAAACAATTTCAAACAATTTTTGCCAGCATCCTGAGGCAGCACCATCTGAGCCTAATTCAATAGGCACCTTACTGAATCCTCAAAAGGTTTTCTCTGTGCAGGAACCACAGGCACTTACATTTACTTTGTATTTTTAACAAGTACAGTAATTACATTACATGAACTCGCACCCGCCTATGCTCTTTTTTTCTTGCCCACTTCTTTCATTTTTAGATTTTTTTTTCTGGTCACTGTATCTTGACCCTTTTCATCTAATAGCATAATAGCTATAGATGCAAGTTTGGAACCTGTTTAATGTCTGAAGGCTTCTTCACTTTTGAAAACAAATGACAAGAGTACAGACAAATCAACTGCCGTCTTGGAAAAACACACCGTGGTCAAAGAAATTATTAACAGCCACAGGAAAAGGACCTATTCATTTCTGTTATTTCAAGAAGCATACAGAGCAAATAAAACAATGCATGCAGTTGCCAGGCGCTATCTTCATCAATCCTAAAAAATCTTCTCAAGCCTTCTGGTGGATAATGAAACATCCTGGAGGGTTAACATGCAACAATGGATGACACACACCAAATCTAAGCTCATAAAACTCATTATGCTCAAAAATATCGAATTTCATGACACAAAACCCAAACGTGACTCATTTGAAGAGAATCATTTCATGTCCACAACAGCATTTGACATTCAAATACGTATGTTTATAGTAAACCTCAGAGCGACAAAAATTTTAACAGGAGCTTTCTAAAACCTGCTCCTATCTTATATTTTTTGGTGTATCCACAATACACTCCTTGTTCAGGCTTGATGTCATGCCTATCATACAAAAGTATCTACATTCTGGAGTCCAATGACAAATGTCAGGAAAAACAGGGACTCAAGGTTCTTTGGGTTAACGCACTTACATCACTCAAAGCAAATATTTCACCTTTCTGGAATTTACTAGGTTTGCCACCTATTGTGAAACTATCTCTGTACAAGGAAGTGAAAAAGCTGAAAAACATTATTGGATACACACTGTTCAGAGAAATCACACAACTTCTGCCTCAGGCAACTGGTGCTTATGGTGTTTGGACGTTTACACCCACACGAATGACTGTCTGGTGGCTACTCTAATCTGACAGGCAACCTCCATTGATGCCCGAGTATTTCAGCCAGGCCTGCTGCCCAGTAAAGAGAGCCCAGAATTGTGAGGTGTTGCATAATTTCCTTTGTTCCCAGTGGCGTCTTTTCAAACGTGGCTGGATTAGCATGCAGTGGTACTGTATTGCTCATCAATGGGGAGCTGGAGCACTTTTGCCTGCGATGCTAATCCGCTGGCGCGCTGTGCTAAAAACAATGGTATACTGTTTCAAAACAATGACGGATTACCTCCGATAAATGCAAACTGAAAAATGATGGCAATTCCCAGCAGCTGGTCTTTTGTTCTGAGTATGGTCTTTTGCTATAAGGCCCAGCTCTTTTGTCCAATTTCGGGCACCCCAGCTATGCATACAAACCCAAGGTACCCAAAACCGGGTTCCCGGCAGCATATGGTTAAACAAGAAAAATAGTTTCTGCTACTATGTTCTTGGGGGAAGGGCAACCCCCAGTCACTTCCTGTTGGTCCTACCTTCCCTATAAATCAGTGGGCAGGACTAGTCAACACCAAAATGCACACTTTGCTTTTTGACTAAATAAAGGATATTCGGCAGACGCTGCACCTCTTTTCCCAGAGCTGAAGTTATCGATGAAACGAACCATCTTGTTCTCCAGAGGTACTGCAGTTCCCCCAGACTGAATGCAACAACACAAAACAAAGGTTCACACAGTCTTATTATTTTTAATGGTTGAATACAAAGGCTTCAATGTTCAATTAAATATAACAATTGATAACTAAAAGTTTAAATTCACCCTAAGTAGACCTCCTTTTGTTGACGGATACTTTAAGAGGTAGCCCTGGCATTTTCTGGCATCATGACTTCCCACTGAAATGGGGCTCTACTCAGGGGACGCCCCTTGGCATGGTTCTAGGGGTACAAGTAAGCCTATCATCACAATTAACTTAAGGGGGGAGGATTTTTTGTACAGCAGAAGCATCTAACCATTGAAACACAAGTACATGTAGGTCTGAGGACAATCCTTACTTTCTACGTCTCAACGACAGTGACCAACTACAGTGCAATTTGACCAATTAAAACGTAGTTTTCAGTTGAGGACAAAAGGAAAATAAAACAAAAGAGATGGGAACCACGCTGTAATTGGTTAAGCTGTTTTACCGCGGACAACAATGACCTTTCAACTGACATGACTGAGATGAGCCAACTGGGGTGTAAGAGTATTGACGAGAACAGCCAAAGCTGTGATGTAAAAGTAAGCCAAAACTTTTTAGAAGAATTTTGCTGATTGGAGAGTACTTAATTTGCATGAACATGATGAATAAAAGACAAAGTTTAATTGGTTTAAAATTTTTTTATGCGGGACTGGTGCTGAGAGCACAAGTACTGACTTCACTGATGAAGGATGGAAACAGGTTTTTCTGTTGCAACGTGAGTGAAAAGATTTAGTAGGCCTATTTCATTGAGAGTTTGTAATCTAACCCAAATAGCATGGTGAGACACGCGAGTACATGTAGGTCTGTTAGACAGAACGGCACACTCATACAGTCTGCCATGTTTCTGTGTCTACTTGACCACTAACGCTGATAGAAATAAGGTTAGAAAGATAAGTTTCTCCCACAATTCACTTTTCCATGCCTAACCCAAATTTGGTCATAATTAAGAGACATTGCCAGACTACCACTCTTTTTCAGGGCCGACCTTTATTTGTAAAAGTAACTAAAAACAGAGGGGTCCCCAAGTACACAATCCCCAAAGCTTCAGTTATGCATTGTGCAACATTGGTCTTATTTATGGAAGGGCTGCGTAGCACCATGATCAGAATATCGACGAGAATATAATATCAATTCAGTGCTCTGAAATATGTGATTGCCGAGCTCTCGGTAACTGAGTACCTTCTTCAGGCCAAGCAGATTCAGTTCTCAAAAATCACCATTCCTGGTGGTAAGATTTCACAGTACTTCCAGAACTGTAAGGTTTATACAAACCTTACCAATAACAACGTAAATAGTCATATCCAACATGGTGCTACTTCAGTTTGCATGAAATGTCTATGCTGTTACACTGATTTTTCCCTTATAATTTCATGAGGTCTCCCAGGATACAATGTTGTATGGGATGGGGGGGTTCATTTACATTATTCCATTTTAAATGGTGCAATTTATGAAAATTTTCCTTGCCACACCCGTGTCCACGATCACGACTACCTGCCTAGTTCACACGGTCATGTCAGTTGAAAGGTCATCATTGTCAGCAGTGCAGCAGCTTCACCAATTACAATGTGGCTCATATCTCTTTCTGTTCAGTTTTCTTTCGCTCTCGAATTTCTACATATCATGCATGGCCTGAGCCTACTTAAACTTACAGTCACAAGTACGACCCGTGTACCATTCTTCATGTGACCCTCTGCAAACTCATGCATACGCAGCTTTTTGTCGGCGAAGTCGGCCGGTGGCTCGTGAGACTCGAAAAACACTTCCCACTCATCCTTCTTTTTGTTTTCTGTGCCCTGAGACAACTTACTATTGCCATCTTTCTCTCCTTCCGTGTTCTGCAGCAAACTTCTGGCAGTGGACATCGTCAACGTACGGTATACGGTATGAACTTCCCGGTGGTTTGCGTCCAAATGACTGTCCCTGGTTAATTACACGTGCGTAAGCTACTGGCTAGCGGCGAGGCGCAGGCCGGCTGTAACCACTTCCAATAGCCGCATGTGTAACCCCCAGCCGCAGCCAACTACACGTAGTTGATTCCGATTCAAGCATGTCTAGTGAGGGCGTTCTTTTCCACTTCGTGCAGGTTCAGCTCATGCGTTCACTGCACTAGTTGTATTTTTTTAAACAAATGAATACAAGTTTATGAAAACATTTAAGCCTGTTTATTTATTATTAATTTCTGATCACACCAAGGGTCTCCAACAAGACTTTAAGTCCATCTAAAATCAATCCCCAGATAAAATGATGGAAAATTGAAAACAGACAAATAAAAAGCATTGTCTAAATCCTTCAATAATTGGAAAACAAATAAATTTTATTCGCCCTCCTTTGACACGGCGTCGGGGGAGCAAAAGACTAAAAGATAATTCATGAAAAAAAGAAAGAAAGCAAAACCCCAAACGAAGAGGAAACCCCCGTATCTCCCATATCCTGGCATTATAACGCATGCTCGGCCGATGCCCATTGAAGTGTACACAATATGAAGATTGCGCTAAGGTAAGCCCCACAGAAATACTTCAATAAAAGAAAATCCATCAACTGACCACAAACGAAGACTGAACTCGATTGGACAGGTCCTTGGTCTGGCGCACAATAGTTGGTTAATCTTCAGACAAATCGAGTGTTACGTAAGACGGCCCAAACAGGACAGAGCTGAAAAGAAGGGCAATCCATTGGAAGCCCAGGAAACAACCCGAAGGAGAAAGTAAATACTACCGTGCAGCCAACGGTCTTGAGAAGGAAAAGATGCTGTAGCAAAATGATCTGATCATCCACACTTGTACCGCATTTTGATTTTTGGAGCAGCCCGTTAAATTTCAAAATGATGTTTCGCAGAAAGGTAAGCCGAATCCTCATGTTTATGTTACTCTTTGCTTTTAACGGTAACCAGGAGCAAAGAAGAAGCGAATAGACTTAAATGGTCACCATCATAAAGGACACTTTGTTGAAAGGGTAAATTAAAGTCTTCGACCGGAGCATAAGGAATAGGACGAGAGGTGAGATGAGCCCGCATTTGAATTTGAAATCCAATCCAAGGCACTGAAGATTTTCGCTTGAGTTGCTCCAGTTGTTCGTATAATTGTGTTTAGTATAGAACGGGCATCGGCAAGGAATGAGTATCAGTAACACAAATTTGCTTACCATGCTAAGGAAAAACAAAATGTACGTATTGACAATTTTTAATTTCAGTAATATTTCCAAGGATGGATTGTGGATTTTTGCTCTGCCCGACGTGTATTAGCCTATAACACTGCATACTCAGTGTTTGCCCCCGAAGGCTTGTGGAAAAAAAACACAAGCGTACTCGAGTGGGACTTGACCTTGAACTTCCGGCTTACTAGCGCCGACGTCTTCACCAACCAGGAATATACCAATCAATGGATGCCAGAGATTCGAAAAAAATTTTTTTTTGCAGTTGTGTGGGGCGGGGGTTAAGTGTGTTATTCCAATTGGTGGAACTAGAATCATCATCACTTTCAATATTTTCCACATGATACATATATTGTGAAGACAATAGTCTGTATGGATGGAGACCCCTAGAAAGCATTGTTTGTCCCCAGTTATTAATACATTGTGTTAGATATAATAAAATATGAATAATCTGATGTTTTAATACATGTAGTAAGATGGATCATAACATAACATAACACAACATAAAGTGACGACACATAACAAAATGTAGAATCTTCAGAAACTGGCCTCACAATTGTCATTGTGCCCGTGTTTTGTTCTTTCACTACATTACTCTTTTTACTGGCTCTAACCTGAGGGAATTTTTTTTCACATTAAGTTCTTTCATTTTCTTCCATTTTTGTGTATGTTTTAATAGTTGACGGCCAAATATCATAGCCATATGCATTTCTTCTTGTGATTCTCCCAACTGCACGAATACCAAACGGTACATTGGGTGCTGTTTGATTTTTAAAAAATATTGAATTAAAAGGTGATACTACCCCTTCTAGTCGTAAGTATTTTCCCTTTCCTGTCAGTTTGCAGGCTCTAGTAAAGAGGCTGGCTTCACAAGACATGTACACTCATAAAATGAACCAAGAAAACTGGTCCTACTAGTATTCTGGAGTATCCTAAACTGGAGTATATTCAAATGACATTTATTTTTCACACCAAGAATTCTTGAGATAGATATTTACGTTGTCATTCAACTTTGAGAAAGCGAGTTACCTCCACCGTAAACTTGGCATCCGCTGTTCATTTTCACATCTTGAGTTTTACAATCTCCTTTTTTGGCTCGTGACAGATTTGCAAAAACATCTGCGTCTTCATTCTACCGACAGTAATAGTGTTCGGTCTTGTACTGAACTTCAGCGGAAACTGGTCGGTCGAGCAAACACAAAGCCAACCGCATCCTCACTGGGGTATAGGCAACGATTTCCCCGTCGACTACGACTCATATGACTCCATCGACGGTCACGTCCACGGACGAGGCAGTCTCTACGACCACGATCGGACAGATCCAAAATCTACTGGCGGCCACAAACGCTTGGAACCATCTTTAAAGTGGACTAATTTGTCAGCACTAGTTGCAAAAGGGACAAAGTTTAAAGTACAACGGGCTCTTTACCGTTTCGCACCAGAGGTAAGGCTACAGATTACTGGCCCGAGGTTAAGAGCAATACCTGTAATGACATCCAACCTTCTCAGGAACGATCAGTGCTGTAGGACTCGAGTCCAGGACTCAGACTCGAGTCCTGGACACCAGTTACCTTTTTTTCCACTCGGACTCGACACGAGTCACATTGGGAAATGACTCGGAATTGACCATGCTGACTCGGACTCAAGCTTGGTGACTCGTGACGCGAGTCATGTACTGTCCTGAAAAGAAAACCAAACACAAATTTACGAGACGAACGTAACATTTCTTCATAACGTAACTCAACGGCGGGAAATGGCATGCATGCGATAGTGCCCCGATAGAGCGCATGGTTCTGTCAAAGGGGCATTATGCGCCCACATCTAGCGGCACTTGCCAGTACGGATCATGTGTGCTTTAAAATAAAAAAAAGCTTCTGTTAAGGGACGGGTTGGGTGAACATTCGCTCTACCAGGGTACTTGATTCTGGGCCCTTGTACAAAAGGTTAATAAAGTAAAGTAATAACGTAAATTCAAAGTTTACACTTGGATTCTGTTTCTTTCTGATAAAAAAATGTAGGCCTAGCTTTTACTCCGTTATGAACCACAGCTCTTTGGATAGTGATTAATAAACCTGAACTATCTGAATAAAGATCTCAAGCAAAAACCACAGATTTTTAAGTATGTGCAGCAAACAAACGGCCGTGTAACTTGACTCATGACTCGAACTCGAAGGCTTGTGACTCGCGACTCGGACTCGACATTGGGGACTACAAAACTGGGAACAATTCAACCAAATGATAAGAAAACCGCCAAGTTCGTTTTTATTGTTCACGACGAAATGATAGAATCTGTTGTTGTTAACAGAACTCAGTCATCTAGAGGATTTCGCCGATTGAAGAAATTCACGGCGAAGTCAAAGCTTGTAATGCAAAAAGGTGATTTTATTGAGTGATGATTGACTTCATAGCGGAAAAGTTATATTCTCAAGTTATATCAACCCGGTTTAAGTTTTCACTGACTATATTCTGCAGGTTTTCGATACTTTCCCCACTGAGTTTCTTCCCGGCATCAAAAGTCCCTGTTGGCTGGACGTTGGTACCGAAGAACTCAAGTGCTTGCCGTCCTTCTTTCTGGCTGGTTTCCCGAAGTGTGGTACCAGCGACGTCTACAGCAAACTTTACCAGCACCCCGGCATTGTGCGTACCCTGAAGAAGGAGCCTCACTGGTGGACTCGGCAAAGATTTAATGGTACATTATGCAGTTGATGTCAGGCAGCTGGCTAATATAAACACTCAAACGTACAGAACCTTGGGCGGAACCCCTTCATTTCTGACCAATAACAAACCTATAGGATGTAAAGGTTATCTTTAAGTTTGTCAGTCGAGATCATTACACCAGTAGCAAACCATCCTCCACCCACTCACCCCCCATTTTTGAAAACGTTTGAGGGCCTGATTTTCCCCCTTCATTTTCAACAACAGGATCGTCGTTGGTCGACTATGCTGGAAATTTCCAGACCCTGGCAAAGAGAATTTCAGAGAGTGATTTGACATCCAAAACTCTTATTGCCGGTAAGGTTGTTTTCTTTCTCTTCTTCCCAATGAAAAGAAACAAGTTATTAGAAAACGCGTGGCTTTTCCTTTCCGACACGCTCAGGTTCCATCATTGATAATACCGGTACACAATGTTGGTTTCGAACGGCGCTTGCTAAAAACATTTGACAATGACCAAATAGCAAACTTTGGCTGATAGGGGACGCTTCTGCAGCCACTGCTTGGAAGAACAACCACTGGCGGTTTTTCTACCCCACTGCTGACGAGCCGCTGTACATCACAGCGGAGCTGATTCACCAGTTTCTACCAAAGTCCAAGATCATTTTCCTCCTCCGTGACCCAACCGAGCGGTGAGTATAACCAACTCTACATGTACATGCCACAAACACATCCAAGTGTGTATTTGCCTGCAACTGGGGACCCCCATTGTTCCTCCTTCGTTTGTACTTTAACTTTTTTAGAAGACCACCCGTATGTTTTGTACACAGTTGTCAATCTGTCAATCGGGGACCTTATTGTACGCTATTGTTCAGGGTCCCCAATTGAACGCAGAAACAAACTCACCCACGCCCAATCTTAAGCGCTTGCAGGTGTATGAGCAAAGGCAGAACCTTCAGGTGGAAACCAAAACATCGTTAATGGACCCAGCACGCTCCATGAACTGACAATGATCTCTGGGTGGTGAAAAGAAAAAGACCACGCCCCTGATACAAATGGACTCTAAAGGCCTATATATATAGGAATCAAAGAACGGTTGTTTTACCGTTTGAAGAAAAAGGAGATGAGGGCAAGCAAAGACTGAATAATCTTTTTAATCTTGTGCAGTAGCATGGTCTAGGATGTCAATTTTGTTGATGAAATTGTCGCAAAGCATTTTGGATAGCCTACAACCATTATCAATATACAAGTACCTGCTTTCCATGCGCGGGTGTCCAGGAGGAAGTGGTTGCGCGGGTCATCAGGCAAACAAATACAAATCAAATGGGAACTCGCATAATCATGTGTTTCGAAGTAACTGGATTTCTCCGGTGCCCTTGCAGCATGGGGGCAGAGGTGACAGCAAACTGTATAGTCAATCATTGCAAACTATTCTGCTTTATCCTAATGGTTGCAAAATCACACATCAAAAAAGTTCCAATGAATTTAGCTGTTTGATTGATTAGTCAGTTTTATGCTTCATTTATGGGCTTTGGAAGATTTAACCGCCAAGATCATCAAGCAGTCAATCCGTTGTTTGAGAGGGAAGACTTCATTTGAATCTTCGAACTCACATCATTTGCGCACTAGTCTCTCAATTATGTGAATTGGTGTTTTCATTAAAAAAATTCTTCTTTTGATTTCATCACTCAGAGCCTTTTCAGATTACCTGTACATTAACTTCCTACAGCGGCGTAACAGTGGGTGGAAGTTGCCGAAACTCAACTCCGTGACCTTTCACGCAGATGTTTTGGTTTCCATAGCAACGTTGACATCTTGTCTCAACAGAGGGAATTCTATGCGTGCTTGCTCGTATGACTGCACTGACACTTTACCTACGGTAAGTTTATACGTTTGGGAAACACGGAAGAATTTTTGTGGATTTTAATTTCGCATGGTGTTTTCCACATAGTCATTCCAGTGGGTTAGACTGTAAAACAAAGGTGGTAGAAAACTTTGCATCGTATTATTTGAGGAAAAAAACTAGTTGAAAATTTGACTCAATAGAAAACGGGTAAAAGAAATTGACAACGCTATATATTCGTTTTCATAACTCTGCAGCGCAAAGGACGCGCGAACCCACACTGGTAACAAGATGCATGTAATGAGTAATTTCCAAGTAACAGAGTAGTTGTAGGGAAACTATGTTACTATTTAGCTCCAAATTCACTATTTGATTCGTTTGTGTGAATTTGATATCATTTCCAAACAGCGGATAGCAGTTGGTCATTACGTGGTGTACCTCCGTGATTGGATACAAGCTTTCCCACGTGATCAGATATTTGTGCTGCGATTGGAGGACTGGAGCGACAACTGCGAAAAATGGCTTCCAAAGTTGTACAAGTTTTTAGATCAAGGTAATGTCGCGAGTGTAAAGTATATGTATTCTGTTTTCTTGTGTAACTTGTGTGGAAATTTTAAGTGTTGGTAAACACAGTCTTTCAGTGACTGTACGCTTTATTTTTATATTGAGGTTGGTTCGTTCTGCGCGAACGTAGGCCTACCGGTAAGTCCACAGAGCCTTCCCTGCAAAATGTGCTGTTGATAAAGAAAGCGTGATGAATTCACCGATCCCACGTAATACGGGCGATTCACAATAGTGCGCCTCCAAGAGTTTTCAACGCGTTGGCCAATCACGATCGCGAAATCTGTCGACCCTTTAATCCAAACGCGCATTGGGTGATTGGCTAACGCGTTGCAAACTTTTGGTGGCGCACTATTGTGAATCGCCCGTATTAGATCATGTGGCTCATCAACTCATGCCAATTTGCGCCGAAATGCTTCCCATGTTAGTGGACGTCTCAGTGGATGAGATGCAAAATCTACACTTGCTCCCCCCCCCAAAAAAAGTCCCCATAGGAAAGAGACGTCGATTTTGTGGTGTTTCTTCAACCGTTTGTGATGATTTTTCACCACCATTTCTCTGCCAGTTTGTGCTTTGTCCATATAGAAAAAAATACAACATCGATGGCCATGACGTCACAAATTGGCGTTCATAGTCCCTTTAACCCATTATAACACGCACTTATTTTGCTTTTCCCCCCTCTTTAATATCACGGAACCTCAGAAAAACTTAGTGACGACACCATCAGCCAAATTTGCAAGAAGAAGATGAAAAACTCTCCCCGTTACAGTCGGGGGTTCAGAGGGGAGTTACAGAACAACACCAGGGAAATCTTGGACGCTTGGTACGGCCCACTCAACAAGGAACTGGACAAATTTCTACGCGATAATAATCTGTAGATCTTGGGACGCGGGAACGGAAGTTCATAGTGTCTTCGCAAATGCGAGCATGAGTATGACGTTTGAAGTATAGTGGCTGAAAAAAAAGTCGCCGAAGTTGAAATATGTTAAAATGTTGCGAATTCGCTATGCAAATAGCCATACGTTGCAAATTCGTGTTTTCATTGGCCTTTTGGGCTTCTAGATGTTACGAGAACTTTAGACAGGAGGGGAGGCAGTCAGCTTTAGGTAGAAGCTTTAGGCATGGTGTTGCCCAAAAGGCTTTATCATGGTCCTTCTAATGTCGATCTTATTTAGGAACGACCTTTTTTTAAGATCTCGAATGTAACAGCAAACTTTTGCAGTGTTTCTTTAAATTTTGCCCATGCACAGCCTCAGTATACATGTATTTTTCCCGATTTTGTCTGAACAAAGAGATAAAAAATAATCGAATAAAAATGACACAACAAATATCTTTCAAAAATTGTGCCAGGAGGATCTGCCTTGTTTGGATCCGTATATTGAGAGATTAGAATAATAACAACCAAAATATAATATCCTGCGAGGATTATAATTTGTAAGTGTCAATGTAATAATGTTACCGTATGATTCCACGGCCACCTGTCCGCAGTAAACGGACATACGAAAATCTGATTCCTGGATCCCCTGCTGGATGTGCCTTCCGCAGGAAACACAGAGATCTTTTGCCAATCCCGATTGATTAAGCTTGTGCGTTACAGCCTGCCGCCGTTTGGGAGACAAAAGAGTGCTATTAACGATTATTTTTATGTCTGAACTCTCCACACGGTTTTTGTGACTACTAGTTTTGTAGCTTGTGATGTGTTTAATAAAGTTTTTTATTTTGTTTTGAAAAGATACAAGTACTACAATTACGTGAGCTTGAACACGTGGAATGGTATTGAAATTACATGTATAAATAAAAATAGTAATAAAAAGTGTGATGAATCGATGTCAGAGTTGAATGATTGAGCCGGTTGTGCTCCTAGATTTGTTTTACTCCATAATAAACTTGACACAATGAAACAGCTCAAAATCCTCCTTCTTTTGACAGCTTTAACAAACATGATTACCAACCCGAATACCAGGGAAAGATCATTTAGGTGCGCCAGTGTGAAACAAGGAGGGTGACAGGAGACACGCCCTTCAATTGTACTCTACTTTAATCTGGAGGTAGAGAAGACCCATCGAGTGTTTCCTGAGAGTTACAAGTGTCCCCCTCGAAATTAGATCATAGTTATCATACTTGTCAACAATGTCAGAGTGTCTGAACCAAACTGTACGACACACAAGACACAAGTGGCGTAAGTACGGTGTGCTTGCCCTACATACCTACAATGAGGACTCCAAAGAAACGAAGTTAACGTAACTCAGGGTTGGAGGACGTTGTGTGCGCTCACAAAAGTCCACACAGTGTCTCTGCCTTGTTAAATGAAGAGGGCTACTGTATAACTACAGGAGAGCGAAGGATTGTCCACACACATAGCGTTATGTAAACGACATGGGTGCCCCCTGCTCCCAAATTTTGAAAGAACTACCTACATGACATTGTACCAGTCGCAAGTCACTTGCTTAATTTTCAGCCCCCCCCCATCCCATTGTGTGCACTCTTGGAGCCTCCAAGAGTTTCACTCTACCGCCACGGTACACTCAGCGCCGTTTGGAATATTAAATCGATCGAAATAATTATCAAAGTTTAAAGCGCTTGCAAGTTTGCAGACTGAAAAGAAATACGTGCGTAATGCTTTTCCACATTATGATGTCATAACATGCTAAACGAAAAGGAGCGCCGGGTGCAGCGAGCGGGGGTCAAGTGATATGTTTCCTCGGGCATTGCTGGATTTCTTCAGCATCCTTTGGGGCATTTTAGGAGCCAATTTCAAATAATGTTCTTTTTTTTCACCAATTACGGTGTATCATAGCAACGTTAATCAGTATATCGACTGGACATTCAATCCGTACCTGAAAGGAAGAGGATTTTGAAAAAGCCTGTCCTGCTCAACCCGGACGGCGTTTTACTCCTTTCATAAAACTGACGCGGCAATGTCAGGTAACACTGCCTTCACTTTGGAACTTGGGTAAGTCAAAACTTCAAAGGTCGGGATACTAGAATACCTAATAGTTTTGGTGTTTTTTTTAGTATTCACCGCCGAAAGGTCAGTGATGGCCGCACTTCACAATTCGTGCGTTGGACCTACCCAAGAGCTTAGATTTAAAAGATTAGTGCCGACATCGCTACAGAGCCACCGCTGATCCAGCTCTTCTGTTGTCCACGCCCGGCAGGCAGCGCCTTCTTAATCCATGCGTCATTCCGATTGACCAATCACAGCCCAGGAGTAGGACTGCCGCGCTTACCTACAAGGAAAACCAACCAATGTAAGCACTCAAGATCCAGACGTGTGACTGATCAAAAATGGGACCGCGGAGATAAGCATGGGGGGGGGGAACAATACTGCCTCACGCCTGCATCAGAATCACAGAAGCTATCATTCCATTTTTGTACTCAGTTCGACAAGGACGTGACAGCACATAGCTCCACGGGATTGCCTTATTCTAGGGAGAATCTGTCGTGTTTTTTTGCAGTCAGAATTTTATTCCAGAACCACCCTCACCATGAAATCCACGATTAATGAGATATTCCATGGGTTCAAACCTGTTGAGGGCAACAACCAAGCATTTGATGAACAGGATGGTAAGTACGGTGTACGTTTTAATTTGACCATAAAGCCGCCAGTAATTGTCTCATCAAAGCACGATGCAAATTAGAACACGGAATAAAGAACTGAACAATAAGACAAGCTAAGAAAACTGCTGTAGAATCTTATCCCTGATGTTTCACCAAGGACAGGTCCAGAACAACATTGTCGGGGCGCGAAACCGGTTTTCAGGAGGCCCCCAAATTTGATTTTTTTTTCCAAGTGACTTTTATGGCCTGTTTGATAAGTGAGGCTACGTTTTAAGACTTTTAATACACTGTTTGAATGAAGGGAAACGAACTGGACCCAAACATTCACCTTTCTCATTATTTTTTAAAACGAATTTGGGGTTCCTTTTTGGGGTGGGGACCATGGTCTCTATTGCCCTCTTTCCGATCCACCTTTGTGTACCACAACTCTGGACTTTTAATGTCAGAGGCCACTCTCCACAGTCGAACCCAGAACCAAGTTTTGGAGCCATTTTTGAGGGCCCAAAGGTCGGACATTCTTGATGTACCCTTTTCTGGCTTAGGGATAAGGCAAAACTTTGGGGCTTTTTACACGCTTTTTGAAGGGAGGGAAGTCTCCATTAATTTTTGATGATGGATTCGCCAATATACAATGTCACCATCAACCACAATGTGCTATTCTGTTACGCCCCGTTCTTCTCTTTCAGGAGTTGACTTCAGCTCATCTGGTCTGTCAGCCGAGTCGGGCCTTGGCTCTACCTCCCCAGTCACTGGCGAGCTCTCCCCCTGTATATCACCCTTCCCCTTCACGCCGGAGCAGGAATCAGACTTGGAAGCCGTCTACGCCGCAAATCCATTCCTTGATTTCACGGGTAGAGACATCCTGGCGGATGCACTGAACGTAACAGAGGAGGACGTACATGTAAGTTGATTCTTGATTTTCTTTTCCAACTTGGCTTTTTTATTAGCTAGTTTCCTTATCCTTATGTCATGAATTCAATTTTGGGAAAACCGACTACATGTACGGATGACTGAAATTTGTAGACCTATCTAATGAAGTTAATAATTGTTCCTATAATATGCACCCAAATCTTGAAGGAATACATGTAAAGTGCATCTAGGATGACAAGCTCTCGTTTTGCTTTGCAACAGGCTTGGTTTATCCAGCGACGCTACATCGATAGCTACCTCCAACAAAGATCTTCTACGCCACACCAACTCTTCCAGACTTCGACCTCCGCACGACCTGTGTCATTCGAGATGCCCTCATCAACGACCATCAGCCCAACTGCCTTGACCTTTGCTGCGTGCGTCGGATGTCATCTACCGTGTCTACCGTCGGCCACAGTCACGGCCACATACACCCATGCGCCTATGACCCGCCAAGGACCGCGGCATTCAGCTACTGGGTCTGGAGACAGCGTCGGTGTGACAACGACAACGTGCCACCAAGCCCCGGTTGTCACTTGTCGGTATACGGCATCACTGTCTATGCTGTCAAGAAACACGTGTCGCCACCGGCCTGTAGGCTCAGTTTGTTTCAGAGGAGTGTCTCGTCTCTCTGGCTTGCTGTTAGCCAATTAAGCAAATAGCCATAAACTTACCTTTCGTCATCCACCATTTTATTAAAGGATCCATGAGAAGAATGTTCTTATAATCACTTTTTTGTGTGTCTCTGTACTCTTCTTGAATGTATGAAGACTGTGTGACATTTGTTTGAGTTACGTAAACTGAAAAGTGCACTTTTTCAATATTCCAAATTGATCAAGCATTTCTGGACAAGTGAGGACGCTTTTCTTTTGATGTAAATCAAGGAAGACATACGATATCAGTGTTGACAAAATCTAGAAATTTTCTGTACACAAATCAGTGCAACATTGAGGCTTGGTGGCTAAGATGACATAGTTTTGCTCATGAATATGCAAATTCGTTAGCATAAAAACCAAAACAGCTCCAAAATATGGGTTAAAATTGCAAAACAAAATTTTTAAATCAGGTAAATTGAAACCTGGAGGTGTAATTTCAAGGGTTTTAGTGCAATTTAGCAAAATACTTCTATCTTATGGTCCCACGCATACCATAGAGTCATATACCACACGCAGTTCGTTATTGCACAGTGGTTACGTTCAGTCTGAAATCCTTATCCCGAAAGATGCGGAGGAAAACTCTAGTTGTTGCTTTCGGAAACGAAATTTCCGGTATTTTTTCCATTATTTCTTTGCTTGTCCTCCAAGTTGCCGCCTGTGCCATGGTGCCACCTTGCGAATTTTTTTTTAGAAAAAGTTCATTTATCAGTTCATCTTATTCAAATAAACTGGCTCAACATCACTGTTGGACGCATACCTTCTTTCTGTTTCGTTATTACTGGTCTGTTTTCTCACAAAAAGTCGTACTTTAAGGATGTTTGTTTCACCTCTAGTTTCAACATCATGGTGCTCTCATAGACATAAAATTCCTGACAACATCAGCGGGCGCAAAACTGTACATGTTTATGTAAAGAAAGGCAATATTTAAAAAAATGGGGCAAACTGTTACTATTCCCCAATAGTTATTTTATTTGGTTCATTGCTCGTGACTATGAAAACGCAGGTCGAGCAAACTATGGCATATACTCATGCCCGCTGCCTTAACAGGGTGCTACGGAAAATACATGTAATCCTTTCCAAAACCCTTTAAAAGAAATCGCTATGTGGGAGTTGTCGGGTGCAGTCTACTAATTCAAGTGAGAATTTCTGGCTAGCTCATTAGCATTAATGGCCCCCAAAATGGTGAGAGTGTGCAAATCCTTGCCAGGATCAACTCCCAGGGACTTTGGGCTTTCGTCTAAGAGCAGAATGGCTAAAAATGCAGTTGCAAATGGTCACACCTGAAAAATGGCTGCAAGCAAATTCGGGGGGGAAAAAATCACTTTTCGAGGAGTTATTTTGTTTTGTGGGAATAACTAATGTAACCGGTTAACCCACCGAAAATTGAAAAGAAATTGAAAGATTAGGGACCAGACAATAATTTAATTTGTGTTTCAGAAACCTCAGGGATCGATGTTGGTATGCATGTTATTGGGCCCTGAACTGCGCTGATTTTACACTGTTTTCAGTGGGGCTTGAATTAGACTAAATCCTCCTGCCTAATAAACGCAAGTAAGCCTGGTACATTTAGTACACACGTGTCTCGCACGAGGGGGAAGTTTTGAACCTCACCGTTGTTCAAAATGAGGCTCCAATACGTGTTCGACAAAAATTATGGATTTACCCTTCCCAATGACCTGTGGGGGTGGAGGTTGGGGAAGAGCAAAACCGTTGCAAACTTGTACGAATTTGAACAGGAATGTGTTGAGGCAGTTATAGCCGAGCACTGAAAGCAGAAACAATAAGTGTTCGACAAAAATTATGCATTTTCCCTTTCCAACGCCCTTAAAGGGGTATGTCTATGGCCTCATATAACAGACACAGCACCTTGGATTACTTTCTGTGGCGATGAGTGGAGTTGGCTGCAGTGACAGCGAATGGCGCCCTCTACAACCCCTTGCCCTTATGTAACTAATTCGCCCTCAACCCATGGCAAGGCCCATGTGCTCATTGTGAATGAAATGGCGTGATGTTTTGATGTTCAACTTGCAGAAGTCCTTTAGGTAAATCACAAATAGCGTCCAATTGGGTATCGAGTTAAAACACGAAACGCTAAATTCAGGATCAAAAACATAAAGTCACCGGTGATTTAATTTCAGTTAAAATACAAAATCTCAAAGATACTATCAATTTCAAACATAAATAGCACCGCGAAGCGTCACAGGACTGGACGAAGTTTAACATTATCGTCTTTCACCCGGTACATACCCTGGCGAGGGCAGACAGATTGCTAGAAACAGAAGTCCGAAGATAATTCTATGTTCGTCATGTTTTGAACATTTTGTTGTGTTTCATATTAATCCCACCGTTACTCTGTAGTGCCATGGCTTCCAAAGAACGCACTAAGGTGATTTTGGGGCATCTCAAGCCAACAATCAGCAGCGAGGAGGCTGCCTCGACGCGAACGGGGGATTTTGTGTGCCGGGGATACAGTACCGGTAGCGTGGCTGTCGAGGCGAGTGGTACCGTCCAAAGAGACGAGGAGACGGTATGTAGTCGGCCTAGAACCGTTGATCGTGTTGATATCTTGGTAGTAGTTGCGTCACGTGTGGTAGGGCCTATTACATTTTTAGACTGGGGCATAAGTCAAGCATACTTTGATTAGTATTACTGTTTACCATCAAGTTTTGTCCGGTGCAAGGCCTATGCCATTGACCGTTGACATGTTTGAGTTAAATTGAGAAAGAATCAACACTTTCAATACCCCCAGAAACAGAACCGTGGCCCAGTGTGGGGTTCGTCGTCCGCCGCACTCCCACAGTGTCGGGGGTACGGGGTCGAAACGTCAGCCCTCCAACTTTTTGATTAGTATTTTAGGTCACTATAGCCAGCAAGCAGTTTGCAGCAGTCATTGTATACAGTATGTATGTTTCAAAATGAGAGATTGAAAATGACAGTGAATATTTGACCATTAAACAGTAGGCCTACCGATTGTTTTTTTGCCAGCACAGCAAGTGAACATGCACTTTGAGTGAGTGTTTAATTGCCATGCACATAACTTTTCAGAAATAAATGTGCATCAGTCCATGGAGACTGTATATTCCTACTCATAGGATCAATCTAAATTTATGTTTGCATCGTTTGCACTATTCGCTCTTTGGACGCTGCCGCCATAGGCATGCAGAGCCTCAGTCTGGCAGATAAATATGACCGGTTCAGTGATTCCTATGTACATGTATGTTGCTAATTTTTCATGTGCTGCATCAGCTCTGGTACCATGCAATTGGACAAAGCAATTCTGATGTGATTGTACAAACTGCCAGTTCGAGGCTCTGTATGCCTATGGCGTCAGCGTGCAAAGCGTGAGTAGCAGCCTGATTTTATTGTCTTTTGCTTTATAGAGAGAACAGGGTTCTGAGAGAAAGAATTCCCCGTTTCTGACCGTCAGTCCCTATTAACTTGATTCGAACTCATTGAAAGTATGGGCAAACCAGAGTTTCAAGACATTTCAAGTTTTTAGCATGTAGATGTAGCAGTGTCTAAGCAACCTGTTGATAATTATTAACATGCCTCTAAACTTCCAGTACATGTCGTTTCATGTTGGACCTTTTTCAGGATACAAGGAGACCCATACAGTTGCATGACTGTGCTGCCACCTCGGCACCACCTGACAAAACTCCCAGGATTCCCAAAGTCAGGTATCATTCACCTCATGCACATTTAAAGTAACTGGGCCTTTTCCATTTTAAATATTTCAATGTCAGAGAGGTGAAAATTACGGTAGGTGTCTTGGAGCTAATCATCATCATAAATCTCTTGTCAGAACAATACTTGGTAATGTACCTTCTGTGTCATGAGAACAGCGGTGTAGTGAGCGGGGGGTGTGGAGGGGTGTTGCACCCCCCCAATAATTCTTTTCAGTCGGTAAATAAAGGGTCAGTCATCAAATGAACTGCAATTGACGTCATGAATTATCGATGTACATCGACCAGTCGGTAAATCGATCCCTGGCACCCCCCCCAAAGAAAATGCCTTCGCTATGCCGCTGCATGAGAAACAAGCTAAGTTCCGTCCCCAAACTGTGAGCCTCTTCTTATATATATATAATTATATCATTCACCTCATGCATATTTAAAGTAATATGAGGAGAAACTGTCAGAAAAACTTCTTGAGAGATAACTTTACAGGATGTTTATGCACATGAGGTATAATGAAAAAGTGCCAAATCTTTTTGAGGGGGGTGGGTGGATAAAAATTACCGGTTTTCTGATATGTAGTTATTTCGATTCTAATCTTAGTGTTAGAATCATCCAACACCACGGTTGAAGTAATATTCCACCACTTAATAATGCGCTAGTTATGTACTAGTAGGGCAATAGTCTGAATGACTAATGTGTTCTTAGTACTTCTTTTTTCAAGACATTAAGGCTGCATGAAGTACAGATTCTTTAAGTGTCAATTAACTTTGAAGAAAAGTGGTCAAAATGTTCTAAGCACATGTAGGCACTTGATTTGGGGTTTGATATGCGTCACTCATTATAGTACGTTGCTAGTGTGGGTGCACCTGTATTCCTTAAGTGCCAGTTAACATTTCAAGACACAATAACAGAAATGTTCCAATCAGTTTGGGTGAGTTGGGATTTGATACGTGTCACTCATTATAGTACGTCATTAGTGTGGGGGCATCTGTATTCCTTAAGTGCCAGTTACATGTATGTGTTTGAAGAAACAATAGCAGAAATGTCTCAAGCCCGTTGGGTGATTGCAGGTTTGAATATGTCACTTGTTACAGTATACATGTTTACATGTACTTGAAGCAGTATTGATTGCATGGTTTCAGTTGCAAGCTTACATGTACATTATGCAGTATAAACTGAGGGATTAATTATCAATTGATTGAAGAAGTTGTGTAGTTGTTTAATCTTTATTTATAATGAGCATTGCTTTGGTGACTAACTTTTGATTTCTTTGTTTCAGACAAGATGTGTTGAAATGGAATGGTTGGGGCTACAGAGACTCCAAATTTGTGATTGATGACAAAGAGAATATCTCATTCAGTGGGAGCAGGTAACTTAATCTTATATTCGTTATTCTGCTTTGAAACTTTTGCCTCAGTTGTTAGATCTTCTTAGTTTTCCAAACAGGAAATTTATCCAGGTATGATTGGTTTTAGAGAAAAAAATCCCAGATAAATGTTTCAGTCCCAGCAGCCCCCAAGATTTATTCCAGCTTTGACCATCTCCATTGCCCCATTTTTATTTATGGACCTATTGCTAAAATTTTCATATTGACAAAGGTCATGTCATTCTGTTCTTAATAAGTGTGTCCGTTGCTGTCTTGTTTTCAGGTATAACATTGCAGGTGAACTGCCTCACTTCAGAGCGTGGATTGACACAATTGAGGGGTTCAACATAGAGAACAGAAGCCTGTCACAGGTATTTGTATAGATTGGATAGAGTCTTTCAAACAGTTGGCTTTTTGATGGGTCTTGTCACCCAGGATTTTGTATGATTTAGACCATAGTGCCTTCCCCGTTCTTTGAGGTACTGCATCTGTCTTGATCTGTGGCCTTCTAGATAGAGTACCGAAGTGACTACATCACTCACATAATTGTGTGTAAAGGGCATTAGAGTGAGAATCAGCCCGCAAACCAACATGCGCGTGTACTTTGTTTGTTTGCACTACACAGTCTGGTTCACAGTGATGTCACACTTCGGTACTCTATATTGGTTGGCCTACAGCAAAGGCTTCAAGTTTTGACATTGCCATAGTATAGTAGAATGTCTGTGTGTACAAAATGGCCAATTTAGAAGGAGCCTAGAGTGACATTTGTGACCCATCCTAACAAATTGAGTCGCAGGAACCACGTTTAGTGAAAGGCCCTTTAAAAGAACCTTGCACTGTGTCAATTAATTAGATCCCTCAACATTTTTCACCCATGTAATGTCCATTTCTCATCTAGATGCCAACTGAGTGGTTAAAAAGAAAAGAGCCCTGTTTGCTCATTTCATCCTTATGTAAACTAAAGCCCAATTGCTCCTTAAAAATAATTTTTGTAGATCTGGTTTCGTTGGTTAGCTATTGGTTAGGGTTCTAGCTCTTGCTGTATCTTGTGGGTTTCAATCTGAAAGGTATGTGCACTGCACTGAGTTTTCCCAGTTGGTAGTGGGCCAAACAATTTTCATCTTTCAGCAGAAACTCCATTTTTGAAGTGCAGGTCTGTTATCAAAGCGAGCCCCATGCGTGAACTCAAGTGATACATGTACCAAACATTGGCAATTTAACAAATTCTATAGTAACCTTTTTCAAAGCTCAAGAATGAGAGTTTCAACTGAGAGATCGGCAGCATTTCTTTGAAACAAAGAAGGATCTGAGTCTATCAGATTTGTCTGTTGATGCAAGCATATTTGCCATCATCACTAACAATACATTATAAATAAGTTTATTTTTTGTGTTCTTGACCCAAATTTGTCACAAATATGGCTGAAGTCTTGTCTTTCTGTTTTCTCTGGTGCCATTTCTTTATTCTTTTCAGATGTGCCAATAATTTGTTACAGTTATGTAAAATTTTGAAACTGAAAATTGACAGTGCCAGTGTGTGCTTGGATGTAACAGTCCGATGACCAAAGGTCAACTTGTTTCACCTAGCACTGATCCAAAGCTAATTGTTTGTCAGATTACAAGCTTTGTAAGTAAAGCTAAATACTGTACATGCATACTGCTATATGGCATGTAGACATTAGACAATGGGTTGGACAGTGCCAACTCCTTTGACAGTTTCTGAGGTCACACTGTCCTCTGATAATCAAGATAAAAATCTTTCATTGAGCAATGCTGACTGCTTTTTATCAAACAGGGTTGATGCACTTTTGAATAGTTGTAAAAGAAATACAACTGACAAGAAAACTGTTCAATGAAAATTCATTATCAAATTGACCGAAACAAAATCATAAGAATCTGTTAGGTTACTGAGACATGTTGAAACTGTAGTGTAGACATCTTTTTATTAATAGTCAGTAATGTCATTTGCAACATTTTGCCATTTCCAACAGCATGGCTCAAATCTCAGATTTCAATTATTTTATTGATCGATTTTATTGATTCACTTTAGAACTCATACATGTACATTAAAAAAAACAAAAAAACTTAGCGTTACAAAATCAGGTTAGCCAGAAGGTTAAGTAATCCAGGCCATTACATACCAGATGGTTTTTAATCCGGTTTAATTCTTTAATCTGTGATATCTGAGGTCAGTTTTTATATGTCATTGTTTCACATTATGTATCTCTATTTCATAACATTTGGATTTAAATACTTTGGGGTTCACCCTCACTAAAAAAATAAATAATATCTTGAGTTTTTGTTTAAAAGTATACACATTTTCAAAGATGCTATTCATCTGCGAGGTTTTGAACTCTGGGAAACATTTAGATGCATGCTCATTGAAATACTGATTTGTGTTAATGCCCATCAGGAGCAATTGTCGTGGAAATTTATTTACAGGTTCATTGATTTCTTGTGCATTTGCCTACAAACATTCTCAGCAAAATGAGTGGAGTCTGTGTGGGGGATGAAGAATGGGCAGTGAGCGTTAAGAAAAAACAAAAGATCTGAGAAAAGTGAGGGTTCGGCCAAAAATGTCATGCAGTGCTGTATTGCTTGTGATTGGCTCTCTGCCTTGTGTTTCTTATTTTTAACAAAGCAACTTCAAGCCACATAAATTTGCTTTAAGCAACATTTTCTTGCCAGAAATTCCTTGAAATTGGGCCAAGTCTTTACATATTTACTCTTTTTATAGAACCAGTGTACAATTTTCATTGACTCTTCAGGATGAGATTCGGCCAGAAAGGTTGCCGAGTGTCACACGCAACGAGGATTTCTTGGAAGACATCCAGAAAGAGGGAATCTCTTTCTCTTTTGACACCCAAGACAGACTTTTCCGGGCTCATGGTGCGTGTAGTTTCTAAAGAAATTTTAAGATGCAGGCTGTTTCCATCACTTCCAGCTTCTGACTTTTCCCGACTGAAGTCTTTTGTTGTTGATAGTTTAGCACATTTTCTTTCAAGCTGCTGTTACCAGTGGTCGTTTTTTATTTGATGGGTCTTGATGATTTTGTTCAACAAAATTTCCCAGCTGCCTGACAAAAAAGGCTTCCGGCCTCACTTTGACAGATATTTAGAAGCCACAAGGAAAATTTATAGGCCAAGCAAACATTAAGTAGCAACTACAAAGTGCAAAAGTGAATGGCATTTTAGCAGTTTGGCCATTTTTGCTGAGTTACAATGTCTTGTGTTGAGGGTATGAATCCCCTATCAGTTAAGTTGGCACTGTGGTGTTCTTTTATCCTGAGGTGTGAACAAACGTAGGGCTCGATACCTCATGTGCTGTTGTAAAATGGCATGTGTGAAGAGCATCCCTGCACAAAGTAGCAATGACCCTCATATTTTAGCCTTTAAAAAAAGAACAGGAAATGAGAAATTACTAGAAAACTATGAAGTGAACAAAGACGTGGCTACTGTTTCTAATTACCCTCTTTTCAAAATTATTTTCAGGTCATACATTGGATGAAATATTTGCACTCCGTGAGGGAAACTTTGAACGCATTCCAGATATCGTTTTGTGGCCAAGTAAGTTTGTAGGAGCCTTTTCTTTGGAAGTATACATGAACATGCTCATGTATTTACTGGTGTGGATGATACAGATGATGTAGCTTCCCAAGCTGGTGAACTGATCATTTTTTAACACCTCAACCACAGATTCTGTATCTTGATTGGCTGAGAACCAGTCACATGGCATTCACTATTTCGGATATCTGGTTGTGCGTGGTTGAAGAAACTATACCTGTAGCATCCAAAGTATTATATGCATGACCACCGGCACAGTGTACTCATGCAAACTGGTGTGGGTATTATGCACACACTGAAGAGCTGACACAACAAAGCTTGGTTCAGGTATTTTGTAAAGAGGCTAAATTATTTGGAAAAGTGCTAATCAATTTTCAACAAATTTCTTATTTCAGTGTACATATTTTTATATGTAGTTAGATCAAATTAATCAGTTATTGCTTAAATCAAGCAAAATCTGCAAGAGATATTTTATTAAAAAACCATCGAATGCTTTATCTGGTGTTATAGTATAACTAATCTCCCTCAAAGATTCATGGAGCATTCCATTTTCCCTCAGCTTTGCCTCAGGAAAATAAACTCCTCCGTGGATCACCTCGAGAGTCTAGGTTTACTGTACACCACTTGAAGCAGTCAGTATTATTTGTATAATAGTTTTCCAGGTAAAGATGAAAGAAGAGGACTGCTCACTCCTCAGATCACCAAGAATGCTAGTGTGACTATGTCATAATAGAGAGCAATCATTGTGTTTTGTGACCCCAATAAATTCTGGGCCAATCAAGAGACAGAATCTTAAAAATGGAAGTTTTCATTGCTCTCTCAGTACATTAGAGCGGAGTTGATAACAATGTTGAAAAAAAATCCTTACTTTCTGTTGCTGCATTTTACTGCCAGATAATCTCTGAATTATGTTTGTGTGATAAGGTGGTGACTTTTCATTGTTTGAAATAATTACACAAGTTTTCCAAAAAGTTATCAAATTGTGCATCTTTCTGACCATAGTACCTTTTACGTCTTTTGTGACTTGTTGTTTAGGATGCTCCACGCACCATAATATTTGGAGAGGAGTACAGAAGTTCTGATAAAATTCCCTCTTTTCATTTTTTTTGCAGCATCTCATGACCATGTTTGTAAGATTGTACAGCTGGCTTGCAAGCACAATGTTTGTATCATTCCATTTGGAGGTAAGTTAAGTGGTTGGGTTGACTGTTACCCATGATGCATCGCTGGCAATGGAGTCTTTGAATCAATCTAAGGCTGGACCTGTACCTTTCAGAGACAGTCTAATAGTTGGTTGGAGCAGTGTAGATTAACAGAAAACTTCACTCACTGGAGGTTGCACCTAACACAGTGTCTGTTTGTATACAGGTGGAACCAGTGTGACCAAATCATTACAATGCCCTGCGGAGGAAAAGCGAATGATTGTTTCACTGGATATGTCACAAATGGTGAGTAAAACATTGATTTGGGGGGGTCTATAATATTTGTATGCTGTGTTCCAGTTAGTTGCGTTTTCTCTTCTTGTCTTTCTTAGGTAAATATTTCCTTGTAAAATTTACATTGTGTTAAATTTTAGAACCGTATTTTGTGGGTGGATGAGAAGAATCTGACAGCTCACATAGAGGCAGGAATTATGGGAATGGATCTTGAAAGAGAGGTAAGAAATGTAGACTGGAAGGCTAGTCATATGCATACATATGAGGGCTTGCAGCACCAAAGCGTCCGATGTGTCGTTGGCTTCTGTCCCCTGTGATTATTTTGCATTCTGTGACATCTACTTGGCCTTGTTCGGAAGCATTATTAAATATATTGTTGACCTTACATTGCCAGTAGCAGTCTATTGGACAAAGATGTGTTGGCTGTTTGGTGACATTGTACATATCTATGGGACATAACAAAGCAGTTTTGAATTACATGCATGAATGCTTGGGCTTATGTCAGTACCGTTTGTAATTTGTGAGTTTGAAGTCGCTCGATGACAGCAAACCAAGTTATTCTTTATGTCATGCTTGACGTCCAGACATGGTAAACAAGAAAAAACAAGCATAATTATGTTTGCCGCTGCCCAGCATCTCAAAATTCTCCCATTAATTTATGTGTGGGGAGATTTTTGATCGAAAACTCCAGAATAAAACATCCATTCCTGTACTCTCTTTGAAGCTTTTTTTGTCGTACAGTTTTGCAGTTGTTAATGATGCATGTTCTTATCACAGATGTAATATTAATTCAGCTTGGCTTCAGGGATGTCAATTTTATACCAGGTTTTGCCCCTGCACCTTCATTTATATTCACACTGTACTCTCAGTATGGTCCCAGGATTGCAAAACAAAAATCACAAGCTTGCTCAGGTGGGATTCGAACCCATGACATCTTGCTCACTAGTTTACTTGGATCCAGTGGCAGCAGCAGGTCCCAAAATGACTACTTAATCATTGATAAATGAAAAGTTTGAATTAAAGAAGGAATAATGAGCTCTGCTGATTAGACAGTTAATGAGTAAAAGGTATTTACATGTAGACTTATCTTCTCATTTGTACAGCTTGGTAAGTATGGTCTGTGCACAGGTCATGAACCAGACTCGATGGAGTTCAGCTCCCTTGGTGGTTGGGTGGCTACTAGAGCTTCTGGAATGAAGAAGAACGTCTACGGCAACATTGAGGATCTGGTAAGGCCAACAGTTGTTCAAAGGATATCTCCTCATAATCTTTATTTGATTTATTTCATTTCAAGACTATAGTGTAAAAATGGCAAAGGAAAATGGCTTGAAGGATTTGAGCCAGGCATCCTACCAAGTGAGCTATCCATCCCAGTGTTGGTGGTTGGTTCCTCCCAAATTGCCAGTTTTTTACTTCTGACTGGCATTCCTAAATTGAGCTGTTGATAGTTGTAGAGGATCCACCAATATAAAGCTGGATAGCTCTGGGGGTAGGGTACCAGTATGGTGTAATGGACATCAGAGAATGAAATCCCACTGCAGTTAATTTCTTTGCTCCTCTTAATAATTTGCAATTTGTCAATTTACCTGTTTGATTTCTTTGATTATTGAAATTTCATTTGATATCATGTTGCTGAAGAACTCTGTTCCCATATTTTGGAAATGCAAGAGAAATATATTATACTCTTTTTTTCAGCTGGTGCATGTTAAAATGGTCTCACCAAGAGGTGTACTTGAAAAGAATTGTCAGGTAAGAGTACTGTTCTTTATCTGGGTTGATCCATTTTTTTTGTCTGGTTATGACGACGTGTCATACATGTGTATGTATAAAACGTGAAATGTTTCTGTCTCATTCAGTCTTTGATTAAAAAATTGGACAATTATGTCAGTCTGTGCTTCAGAAGGCAGTCATGTCTCTCTATTTCTGCAGTTTTTGTACCATCCTGCCACATGAAGGTAGAAAAAGAAAGGTGAAACATTACAGCAGTTGACAAAAAGTTTTTTAGTTTGAAAAAACGTCCGAATAGGGTATGTAGGTCATTCTGTAAATTCAGGGTCCAAAAGTGGGACATATTTGTGTCCCTGTTACACCTGGCTGGTGTAATTTGACGTGGAAATATCACTGACACTGATTTCAAACTATTTCCATTTGTTTGGCAGGTAATTTGCATTATTTCATCACTCTTGGAAATTACAGATTTTGTTCTGAACTTACAAAATCATGTCAGATGATTTATAGAATGGCCCATGTACCAGCACATAGTCAAGAATCGTGCATGCATTTGTAAGATTTAGGTCCATTTGGTTTAGATGTATGGGTATTTACATGCATGCATACTGTCTGCTGGGAACATCAATATACTGAATCATGGGCGGAACTCTCCCCTTGATCGTTGGGGGACATCAATTTTCCCCCTTTTTGTGCACAACGCGTGTTTATTATCTTATTCCATTTATAAAAACTCAAAAGGGAAAATCTGTCAATTCCCTTAGTATTTTGTTTTGCGTAAAACATGGAGGGGACATTCAACATTGAATCTCCCCATACCAAACTCATGGGGGAGGGGACGTGTCCCACCCATGTACTGAATGGCTAGCACCTTGACTCTAAAAGAGCCAGGGGTGGGCAAATCTATTTCACTCAACATTTTTTACAATATCGCTGCACTGCATTTTTTTCACTTACGGAGCCATAAGGAGTTTTTTAGCAACTTCGCATTAGTACCAATATGTGTCAAAACGATTTGGAATGTGACCACCAAGTTCTGTAGGGCAGTGGAGTCTCCCCTCTCCCCGCCCAGTTTTGAGATGGTCCAAAATAACCTGGCTCTTTGAGGGTTAATATAACAACTAAAGTTTAAGAGCTCTAGGTGTAAGCTTTTTGTAGCTACGGCTAAAAAGGCATTGCATGGACTTATGAAAACAACAAGAGGTCCACATAGTGCAGGCAGTGAAAACCTGGTATGCTCACATGGAATGAGTCAGAATTTATGTTGAGTGCATGGTCATGCTTGCAACAGGGTTAGTGTTTTGTAAGACTGTTTGGAAATTGTTGATTGTTTTGGAGAAAGTACCCTGACTTTTACACGTTTTGTTGGCTAGGTGCCAAGGATGTCAACTGGCCCAGACATCCATCATTTTATCCTGGGGTCTGAGGGCACGCTGGGTGTTGTGACAGAGGTCACACTGAGGGTGCGCCCCATCCCACAAGTCCGGCGGTATGGTTCAGTGGTCTTCCCCACATTTCACCAAGGAGTTGACTTCATGAGGGAAGTGGCCAGGCAGGTAAAGTAGCCAGCTCAAGATTTTCTTTCACGGACAAATATTCTAACTTGTGTGTGTGTTGGAGGAATACTGAATAGAGCCAGAAGAGACTTGGTTTGGGCCATTCTCAATTCTCTGCTTTGTCTCCACATTAATTTCATTTCAGGTTTCAGAATCATTTTCAAATGTCTACATGTACCATTATTCAAATCAAATGAAAATGCTCTAAACTTTCTCACTTCACATGCTCGGATTCATCTGTGGTACTTTGTTAAGCTAAAGGGTAATATGTTAGGTCACGGTTGAAACTGGGACCAGAGACAAAGCCAAGGTTCAGAAAGTTTCCTATTTGCACAAGTACCGTCTTTGAAGCCATCCTTTTTGGTTAGTCTTTTTACAAGCATATAATGCATTCTCTTCTCTCTCCCCTCCTAAAAGCATACAGTGGTGAAAGTGTGTTTTGTATTTTTCAAGATAAAAAAAGATGACCACGTTTAGCAATTTGACAGAGAAATGGCAGACATCTGATCAAAGATTTGTGTTCATTCTAGTGAAAATTGGCTGTATCTACGTGTATGTTCTTCATGCCATATATGCATAAATCAGGGTGCACATGTGAGTTTGTCCCCATAGCAGTGGTCTGTTCTTTTAGAAGATTTTGAACACCAAATTTAGGTGGTTATATGTACCTGAACATTTTCCTCCATTATGGGATCAACCTCTACCTCAAAAACCTTGTTTCTTTCTTGTGTTGCCTTCCTTTTTCTTATTGTGTCTTTTTTGGTCACCACAGCGATGTGCCCCAGCTTCCATTAGGCTCATGGACAATGAACAGTTCAAGTTCGGTGAGCCTTTATTTACCTTGTGTTCATTTCCATGGTTTGAATTTTTAGTTTATGAATGTTTATGAACAACAGCGTTGGAACGATTTTCAAAGTCGGGGGGGGGGGGAGAGGCCAGTTGTGAGATCATCAGCTATTTATAGGCCGAGCTATGAAGCCCTACCCCATTACAGGACCTGCAGAAAATGAGGGGAAAGGGCCGTGTCACCAGTGATAAAGAATTATTTGTTATTACCCGGAGAACCCAAAGCTTAATCTGTTTTAAAATGGAATGAGTGCATGCACTGATGCTTTTGTTTTCTTGGCTATGATGACAAAAACTGAGATGCATTCTCAAATGGCTGTATTTCTGCTTCAAAACATCCCAGGGCAAGCTCTGAAGGGTCCAGCAGCATCCATGTGGACATCACTGATGGACAGCTTGAAAAAAGTCTACGTAACCAAGGTGAAGCATGGGAAAGCAGAATGTAAACTGACTTGATACTGATATCACTTAGGAAAATCCCTTTTATTTGACAAGTATGGGTCTAACATTTTCCTGTAATCAAGGGCAGGGGGGGCATTTGTTTTTGTAATATCTATTGTCTTCAGAAGTGTAAGGCAAAATTACAGGGTGTTTTACACAGGAATAGAGGTATTGAAACAATTGTATTACCAAATCTCGATGAACCCTGTAGGACCCTTGATTTTCATACATTGTTACACGCGGAATGTTGATGGTGGTAGCTGTGTACAGCTGCTGTGGTCATTTTCACTTCTGGCTGCATTTGGTTGCCATGGTGACTAAAGGATCAAAGTGTAATTTCACCATTTGAATTCTTTCTGTCTGTCTTTCACAGCTGAAGAGATTTGATCCAAATATCATGGTTGTAGCCACACTTCTCTTTGAAGGAGCCAAAGAGGTACGGCACTAGTCTTACAAAAACATTGTTTAATACAAAATTAACGAAGAAAATTGTAATCTGATGCTGGCATCTATTGGTCAGTGTTACTCATTTCTGAAATATATTTATTTTTTCTGGGACATCAGTCTAGTCACATTTGGCTATGGGGACTCATAAAAAACTTAGCATGCGTGTTGGATCTTTGAAACATCTTCCAAAAAGATATTTTATTGTTTTTCTTGTTTCCAATTTTTTTCATTAAAGGATGTAGCAGCCCAAGAAAAGAAAGTCTACACAATTGCCACGGAATATGGGTAGGCAATCCCTCTTGTAGCTAACTTGAATGAATTCATTTTTGAACGCTCTGAATTTTATGACCTCTTTGTTGGACCGGGCGGATTGACCTTTACGAATTGTTTTCACGAGCTGTTTCATGTCACTTGCCTTTGACCCTACAGCTGAGATGTCTCATGCCCCGTGAATGTGTATGCAGTATTGATTTCATTGTGGTGTTGAAATATTCACTTGAGAATTTTTGCGTGTTCATTTTTTTGGATGATTAGTTTCTATAACATCATGCTTGGTATTGACAGGGGTCTGGCTGGTGGTGAAGACAATGGGCAGAGGGGCTACAATCTGACGTTTGCCATCGCCTATCTCAGAGTGAGTTGGCCATTCTCACAAGAATCCAAAATTAAGAAGTTTTTGATGAACTGTGTCAATCGGATCTGCAGAAATGGACTCTCTTAAGTTTAATTCTCGTTTTGATCATGTGATATCTGTGCAGAAATGCCCCCTCGTTGGCCAAAAAGTGACAGGCTAGGCTAACACTTGCATGTCACTTTAACTGTACACCTGGTGTACATGCAGAGACCCTTTACATACATTCAGATTGTGGGTACCTGATATCATACATGTGCAAAAAATGTGCACAAACGTAGGCCATTGTTACCAGGTAACACTGCGCCCTCTGTCATTCCTGCATGGAGTTCGTTGGAAGCAGCAGGGTTTGTAGTGAAAGGGCTTAGGGTGCTTTTGGTCAAGTGAGACATATTTTGTAGTTTCTTTTCTGTATAATTTTTAGTTTGCCCCCTCTTTTTACAGGATCTTGGGTTGGATTTTTACATCATTGCCGAGTCATTTGAAACAACCGTGCCTTGGGATCGGTAAGTTCTAGAACGTGTTAGTGCTGTCAGTACTTTAAAAACTCTTCGCCGTCATCGAAAAAAATTATTCAGTTTTGAGAGGTATTTGGTTCATGCAAACAAAAGAAAGGTAGTGATTAGTAATCATTGTCTGCCATTTTTCACAGTGTGATTGATCTTTGCCGCAATGTGAAAGAACGGCTATACAGTGAATGCAAGCGACATGGCATACAGTACCGTCCCTTAGCAACGTGCAGGTAAGTGATACATGTACATACAGTAGTTGGAGGGGAACCAAATGTGCTTCTGTGGACTTTGGTACTAAATTTGGTACTAATGCCAGTCACTTTAATGTAAGGGGGACTGAATTTGAGGTTAACGGAAGATCATCTCCCTGTTTGTTTTGTTTTTATGTTTGAGAATACGGAGTCATTTATGAAAATGATTTGCCTTTTGTCTCAAAGTGAACATTTCAACCATTTTGAACCCTTTTTTGTTTGAACCTTCCTGAATTTTGCAAAGGAACACTATGGCCCATTCTTTGTGCATGATGAGTTACATCTGCTGGTCCTCCATGAATGAGTTTGGAAGAATCTTAGAGGGTTGGGCTCTTGTTTGATGTTTGGTATACTGGTTGCTCACTGCTCAACTGCTATTCCGTGCATAATTTTTTTTCTTCAAAAAGCAATCAAATACGTCAGTACATTCGATCAGATTGATATGTATTTGCAATCAGATTTTTTTCCCCTAGTGTCTTTAAGCATAGTAACCAAACAGGAACTTCTGCATCTATTTTCAACTCCTGCTTCCTCTGTATTTCCCCCAGAGTCACCCAGACCTATGATTCGGGGGCCTGTGTTTATTTCTACTTTGCTTACATGTACCGTGGCCTTAGTAACCCTATCGAGGTTTATGAAGATATCGAGGTGAGCTGCCGCTCTCATTCCTTAAACTCGAACTCACAATCTTTGTCTGGTTTGATATTTGGTGTTCTTCAACCCTCATATCGTGACTACTTTTTTAAAAATTACCCCCAAACAGTGATGTAAAACTTTGCTTCCCTCGTGATGAAAAGTGAGAGACTTGATTTATGAAAAATAAATTGTATGGATGCTTGTTTGTGGACATCAAAGGCAGTCGATAATCTGCAGACTAGCCCCTGTAGATAGTTATGTATCAAACATTAGCAAATGGAATAAAAACACACGGTTTTATAGACGTACTTTGAATCGACAATATAGAGTATTTCAGACAAAAGGTGATGCAACAATAGTAATAATGATAAAAATACCCCTATTTCAGGAGTGAAAAAAAATATATATTAAAGTATTATGTAATAAGAAAATGGTGGTCATCCATGACCAAAAATTGTCTCTGTGAATCAAGTTGAAATCACTTTACATAGGAGACTTTGATTTAGCTCTGTCTAGTCCAACCCTTTTAAGTTTAGGTCGGAAAGTACACCTTAAGTCATGGTTCTAGCCACATCTTCCATGTTGGTTACCTTGGAAATGGTAGCCTGGTATCTGTCAGAGAAGATGTGGCCTTCACTTTCTTAACTTTTGTGAAAATAAACCACCATGATCAGCTTACATGTATGTGATCTTTTCTATATTGTAGGCTGCAGCAAGGGATGAGATCTTGGGTATCGGAGGAAGTCTGTCCCATCACCATGGAGGTAAGACTGAATTGTTTTCCCTCCAGCATGATATCTAGATAGCAAGCTAAACACGTGTACCCTGTAAAAGAAGTGAAACATCACCACGATGTCACTTTCCATCGACAGACATTAATTATCATTAGCTGGTTGTGGGTTCAGTTAGGAGAATGTCACTTCCATCATCAAACCTGTGGAAGTAGTTTTGTATATTTGAGAAAACTAAACATGCAGTGCTAATATTTGCAGTTAAACGGGGAAATCAAAACTTATGGTCAAATTTTTGACAACTCTTCAGAAATAAGTACATGTAGGGACAGAAATCTTTCACATGCAATGTTTTGAGATGCGTGTCATTTCAGTATCATGAAATCATTTCATCATCATTAACAGATTTGACATTCAAATTACTTGCATGGAATCTCTTTCCTTTGGCTATGAACAAAAAGTTTTCATCTGTTTTGTTTTGCTTTGTATATTGTAGTTGGGAAGCTCCGCAAGCAATGGATGACCAAGGCAATCTCGGAACCAGGTGTGGAAACATTACGTGCCATCAAGAAACATCTCGACCCACAGAACATCTTTGGAAACAACTGCCTTATTTGAAGTGCACATTAATTTTGCATTTTTTTAATGTTACACAGCAAGTCATCTCATCAAAGCTGAACAGATACCCGCTTTTTCCTATGACGAATTTTCTTCTGAGGGGGAAAAATACCACTTGAGTGTCTTTCTTTGTTTTTTAAGCAAGCTGATCAAAGTGTCTTTAATGTCCTTCCTTGATTGACAACTTTATTTTTATGTAAATTGATCTAGTCCTTTTTATGGATGGATGAACAGTGACACATTACGTTATACAGAATTTGTTGTTGCATTGTTGTAATTGTAACTGCTATTTTTATGTGCTCTTGCATTTGGCCAACATGTCTGTCAGTGCAGTAATATTGTTTATCAGCCACGACAGAATCAAAATTAATTTTGTGTGATACTCTCATGTGCTTGACTAGGATTCTGAAAATCAGGAATCTATCGTGCAGTGTTTCCCTCAGGGTAATGATAAGAGTGAGGTGGTCCAATAATAGAAATGTATCAGTGTTTGTAGTGAATACATTGGCCTAGCTGGGTGTGCTGACAGGGTCTTAAATAAGATCCGAATTGTGCATGCACTGTTATTTTATGCCTTGTGTGACCTTTGGTTTATCAAAACAATCCAAAGGTGATCTACATGTATTCTACAAATGTTTAGCTTTCTGTTGTTCATGCTTTCTTTGATTATTTTCCTTTTCATTGAGTGAAAAGAACTTTGTGAGGTGGGCCACTTCACGTTTGAATGGACTGACGAAACCCCGGCATTGTGTGCATTGTAAATGTTCTCAAAAAGTCATAGATGTATACTATATCATATTAATGTGGGTCGCACAGAGATTCATTGATCAATATGTAGTTGACAATATAATGGGCCAATTATATTCGACAACAAAATGAACCACTCAAGTGTGCTTAAATGTAAACTTCAAATTTCCTCACTAGTTTATGCATGAATTGAATGCAGACATTTTGTTGTAATGGTAATCTAATCGTGAAGACTAATGCAAGCATTGTAAAAGATTTACAGGCAGGTGTAGTAGAGAGGTAATTATGGAATTACAATTGAAATCAAATTTGTCAATATGGGCAATAATATAAAAAGATTAAACAATATTAAGGCATGCTTTTGTTACTGTGGACTATCTGTAGCAACTTCATAAATACCTTAAGAAGGCCTGTTTCAACCTCTCGACATTTTTCAGTCTATGTCTGATTAGACATTTTTTGATTTTTGTTTTGATGTCAAATTTCTTGAATATCCTATTGTGATTAGGAAGCTTAATGATAAATATCTTAGTCAGAAATTGAAATAATGTGAATTTTTAAAATTGATTCAAAAACCAAGATCTTAATTAAATACAAAATTGTCCAGGGAACTTTGCATTTATTTAGTACTTTTAAAGCAAAATGTTCTGTGTGCATCATCACGACTTACTCTTCACAGACTGCAGAATATCATGGGGAAAAGATGGGAAAAAACCCATTTGAGAATTATTTTTTGTCCCATTTGTTCATTGTTTTTAGTGAAGCAACGCATGCTAGTAAAATAGCAAAAGAACTTATTTGCATTTATGTGCAGTAGAGAGATATTTGTTATTCCACTGTAGTTTAATGAAAACAAATTGTCTTGGTGATGTACAACATGTGACGAATCATCTTCAGGATGAGGGTAATTTTTATAAGTAATGCAGAGATACAAGTAAGATGTTTAAAATACAGTCAGTGAAGGTATTGGCACTTAAATTTTCTTAAACAATTATAATTTGTCAGCCGTAAACATTTAAGTATCCAACTTGATTCATGTGCTGTTTTTCATAGTTAGGTTTGTCCTTTGGTTTGCAGATAAGTGCATCCATCTTGAAGATTTGATGTTGGACTGTGCCCATACATGTACACTGCCAGTCATTACATAAATGTATTTCCTCACTAGATTTCAAAACGAAATCAGTTATAAACTGAGATTTCTTTCCGACGACCTGTGCAGCTTTAATTTACCAAGTACTGTTTGTAATATTGTTGAGTAATAGACCTAGAACATAATGATGCCATGCTTTGTTTACATGTGCACTTTCCTATGGGAGATCGATGGATCGTGTCCCACCTCACTGCTGGAGAAACCAAAACCAAATGTTATCAGTCAGGTAATAAGGTGGTTAATTTTTCTAGGGAAAAAAGGCGCTCTAATTGGTCCTCATAAACTGTTTGCCTTTATTTCAATGCACTGGCTAAAAATATTGAAACTTGATGCTATATTTTAGTGGTCCACTTTCATGAAAAAAATTCCAGGCAGTGCTACCTATAGCTTCTAAACTTTTTGTTGGACAGTTGGAAAGGGAAAATACCCCTTAATGTTTGTAGTTAATGCTGTAAGGAGAATAAAATAATATCCTGGAACCAGGTTGTTTTTATTGAGTGTTAGGTTCAGTGCTAGGTTTGAGGTTGGGGGAGCGCGAGGAATTTCTTCTAAAATAAAGATCCATAGTTCTCTTCATCAATCTACAAACAAGTCTAACCCCAGTCCTGAGGAAAAGGACAGATACCAAATGATTGAAGCAAATGTGCGAAGTGTTTGCACTTTCATTTCCTGAAAATTCCATGTGGATTACCAGATTTTTTGTTTTATGATAATGTTGGTATTATTTTAAGAGCATCTTCATGGAAGACTGTGCTGTTTGTCTTTGGATGGAAAGCATAAACATGGCTTGCAAATCGACTATTCAAGTTTCAAATTTGTCTGGGAGGAAGAACTGCATTCTCCACGTTTGGTTCTACGAGAGAGAAGTTAGCGCGTGATATGTCTGTCAGCTTCTCAGTCAGCAGATAACCAACTTTTTCACTGAGTTGTTCTCATTGGTTCCTAGTTCCTGCATTTATTTGCATTCTGATTAAGAGCATCGGCAGCATACACCCAATCACAAACTGCAATGAAGCCACACTTATCCTGCACGTACTTACAGTCGAAGCTCGCTGCAGCTAGCGGCTAGCCAGTGGCTAGACCCAAATACTGGGCCCTAGTCCCGATTCATAGAGATTTCTTTCGAAAAGTTATATCCGGGGACATAACTAAATATTCGCTTGATTTTATGAGCTGAAATTGCACTGGTGTGTTCACTACTTACGGAGTAAACTATTCGCTAGGTTGCTAATTGCAGAAAACTCGCTTTTTCTTTGTTTTGAGGAAAAAAAGTTGCCTTTTTTGCCGTTTTCCCACTCCGGACGAATTTTGGCCTGACTTGTCCATTACGCAGACCCCTTTGTATGGCTAAGTAATGGTAGCGTGTACGGGAGCCTGTCTAGTTTGCACCCATACTTCAGCACCTACGAATTTCGTTCAGATCTGCGAGAGTACCTGTCGATCATATCTAAGTACAGTACAAGTGGAAAATGAGGCTGTTTTGTGTCGCAGTTAATGCGCAACGCCCTTGGCTAGTTCCCTATCCAGTCACACGCTGATTTTGGTAGCGCAGCTCGCTCTATGTGACGTGCACGAAAGTGACGAAACAGCCGTCAGTTTATGTAAGTGGGGCAAATTCGTCCGGAGTGGGAAACTGCAAAAAAAGCAACTTTTTTTCCTCCAAACGAGGAAAAGGCGAGTTTTCTGCAATTAGCAACCTAGCGGATAGTTTACCCCGTACGTAGTGAACATACAGGTGCAATTTTAGCTCATAAAATGAAGCGAATGTTTAGTTATGCCCCCGGATAAAACTTTTCGAAAGAAATCCATTCGTCGTGCCCTGTTTACGGGTCTAGCCAGTGGCTACCGTTTGGTCCCAAGTGAGCGTGGTTTTGCCGGCCGCGTGAATCGCTGGCCGTACGCCTAGAGCTAGAGAAGGAGGGCCTAAAGTAGTTTGATGCGGCCTTGACCTCATTCAGACACACAGTCACTGAGCTGTTTTTTTTTTTGGAGTCCAGCTGCAGTGGATTTGGATAGAAAACAGTATGCCTTCTACTGGCAACCTTTATGTATATGTATGTACTGAGGAGTGTTACTCGTTACGTTAGTCAGTAGAGACTGACGCTATCTCGGTGTCCAGCAGGTGGACTGACTCCAGCATATCTAGATTACTCGACCTTGCATACAAAGTGATACTGCTGGCATGGGCTCATCCATGTTTGCATTGTGCGCAAACCCATGGAAAACTCGAAGTTTAACCTTTGTACAGCTACATGTAAGTGCATATCTGCATCTGTATTCTTAAAGGATTGTCAACAATACCCAAAACCTGAATGCACGTTTCATTTTGCTGGCTGCAAACAACGCAAACGCATGCGTGTACATGTACATGTATTTGTATGTGCTGCTGGTAAATATTGCTGTATAACTTCCAAGTGATTTTTCCAAATAGGCGGTACATGTACAAGTCTAGCAAAAAAAACCTTGAACTCGCTTCCTAGTCCCTCTCGACTTCATGTTCAAGTGTACCAGTCTTGTACAGTCTACTACTTTTTGCCAGTTGTGTGCATATTTACAAACAATTGCGTGCTGTACGTTTTTTTGTTTGAAATTTGCTCAAAACAGTATCAATCGTTGTCATTATTTTTCATTCCATCAAAATAAAGGCCATCCAGCAAAATGGTAATGTTAAGTCTAAAGGAAAAATGTGAAATATAAAATGAACAGATTGCCAAATGTGAGCGAACAAATTACCTCCATCTGAAAAAATATAAAAATACACAGTACAACCAGGGCAGGCCTCCTGTAATTTCTTTTTATTCCACAGTACAAATCCTTTCCTCCTTGTGAACCTCGAGCTGGACCAAAAGAGGGTGCACTTTTCTCAGCAACGAAGGCTCTTTTCGTTGGAAATGAAGTTTGCTCATTGATAAAACAGAAATACACGTGTTAAAGTCACATCTCTACCAACAAAATGTACACTCTTGACCAGTATGGCTGTCTTCAACCAATGAGGGGACCTTGCTTCTCCTTGAGGCAGATTTGTGCAATGCCCAAGATGAAAAGAGTTTATCTGCCCCACAATGTGCAAGTCACAACTTGCATGCCCAGTGGTTTTCTTCTGCCAGTGCTCGACTTACACATGCAAGTAAAGTCCAGGAAGAAGTTAGAGCCAAACTGCTGTCACTTTCCGGCTTTGTTCCTAAAGTTGGTTGGCCAATCAGATTTTGTGAAGACTGCATTGATGAAGTCAAAAGAAAATTCCTGAAAGTTATTGGGAAGACTGACTCTCCAGTGGAATGCCAAGAAGAACAATCCTATTCAGATGATCACACCTGTGCCAAAAAATGGAACAACCATAACCTTGGTGTTGCTTTAGTCACAGAAATGATTGACAAACTGAGTAGAGACGAACATGCCCAAGTTGCATTTCATCTTGGGAGTATGGAAGGAAAGGATGTTACAAATGATTCACTTCACCTATCAGACTGTCGGACCATAGATGAAATATTGGATGTGCTACAGCTTCATAGATTTGTTGCTTCTAGAAATAGAACTTTTGTTGCATTCCTTGGTGGGTTGGCAAATCAAGATTTTCCTGCTTCCGAATTGCCACCAAACAAGACAATCTCAGGCACCTCTTAGCAGTGTAGACTATATCATTTGTGTAAGACAGTTGAATCTATCATGCTTACTTCTACATGTATTTGCATACATGGACACTCACTTCCATTCTTTTCCATGAGAGCTCACTCTTGCTTTCAGCTGTTACCGGCAAAATAGCATCTACTGATCACACCTCTCGGTAGCCAACATGCCTTTGTCCTTGTCCCAGACGGTCTTGGTACTTTTTTCCTGCCATGCAGTGACATATTGGCCATCAGAAAGCATTTATGTCCTAAAAAGTCAACCTTAGAGTGGAAAATACATGTGCATGTATATGTTTGTGTATTGAAGCAGTTACTTCGAAAACACTTGACATATTTCAGACTAATCTTGTCACTCCACCTGGTGTCAAGTGATGTATGGTATTCTTTCCCATCTTTTCAGTAAAAATACATGGTGATACAGTATGGCATTAATTTGTGGTTGATGATGAGTACAAGGCCGAATAGTTGTGTTGTGCAGAGCCACTGATCTGTCTGGATAGTGGCTTTGCATGAAACCTAACATAATGCTCTCTGTCATTTAAGGGGACATATCACTGGATTTGTTTATTGTCTAATACTGTGGCTCTTAAGCAGTGTAAACTTTCATGTTGGCCGTGTCCAAATGTTGTGGCTGGTAATAAGGCACACATACATGTACACATGTACTTGTATGTGTCACTGGAAACTGAATGAAGCCACAAGGTTGTGGCTTTCAAAGGCATACATGTATGTACATATGTGTGTTGTTTTCAGCCTCAGCCTCAGTTGAAAGATTCGGACACTTGGGACTTCTGCACAAAGAAGTTCATTTTTACATTTCTGATGAGCCTCTGTAATTTTTTTTTCCAGGAATTGGTCGTTCGTGATCTTGTGTCGTCACACAATGAGAACCGAGTTGCTGCACGTCACAAGTTTAATTCATCGTGAGGTTAATCATCCTAGAAATACAGTCAATTCATATTCTGACCAACTGTTGAGGAACTAATATTACCAGACCACACAATGGCTATTGGACAAGGAATTTACAAATACCTAGCTGCTGAGCATGTCTTGTTTGTTTACATGATGGCGTCTGGTCTTAGTATCCCCACAAAGACACAGTATATCGAGAGGCGTATTGCAAAAGACTTGGGCGTTGAGTCTTACACGGAGACAACTTGTTTGACCAACAAGTCCAGCCCTGATTATGAGATACAGGTGGAAATTCAACGTCAGAGCACCATGTGGATGTTGTACATAACCCTCTGCATTCAGTTCCCGGCATTGATCTTGAGCAACATATGTGGTGGCATCAGCGATCGTTATGGTCGGCATGTCCCCTGTGCTGTTCCCTGCATTGGGCTCATTCTTAACTATGTCATCAGCGCCATTGTGGTGGTGTTCGAGCTGCCCCTGGCTATGTTCCTGGCAGCGAGTTTGATAGTAGGGTTGTCAGGTGATGTGACGTCGGTCGTGACCGGTTGTGCAGGGTACATTTCTGATGTTACCCTCCCCAAAAGCAAAGAGAGGACAACCCGCTTTGCTCTGATCGATGTTTCCTACACTATGTCGAATAGTTTAATCCAGTTTGCTATTGGCTACGTCATCAGCCTCTACGGTTTTGCCGCGCCTTTCTACGTGGGTATTGTGTTGATCGCCATCTGTGCCTGCTGCATCATATTTTGTCTCCCTGACAGGCGTGCTTACGCGCCCAGCTCATCAACCAACACTGCAATTCAGACAAATAGTTCCAGCAAGGAAGAAACTCCAAAGAACCCAATCAATGTTTTCAGAAATGTGTACTGCCTCTTCAAAAGTGCCCCAGGCAGGCCTGGCAGGCGAGGTTGGCGGCTGTGCGCCTTCAACTTCATCATTTGTGCCAGCATCATGTTAATTGTCGCCAACTCTGTTATCAGTGTCCTGTACACCACGGGGCAGCCGTTCTGCTTGAATCCTGTTCAAGAAGGACATTATGGTGCTGCTATGTTTGCTGTTTTCACTGGAGGTAAGTCAGCAGTTGAAAAGCTTGCCAAAAACTGAGAAATAATTAGCTGAACTGCAGACATTTTTATTGTAATATGGGTTTATAGTAAACCATTTAATTGTACAGAGTAATGTTCGCATTTTGTTGAAATATAAAAACAGCTCAAAAGGCGACTGTGTAGGAGCTCTAAACAGTTAGCAGTGTACATGCGTTTGAGTCTTTGGTCGAGTGCTGTGCATGCTGAATGTATGGACTGATATTATCGCCATGGTTGCCTTGATTGAATTACAGGCTACCGGTACCATGTGCCGGCTCATGCGAACAAACTGCATAGTATACATGACCGCGAAAGACTTAGTGCAGGGATCCTATGGTGTATGCTGCCCAAATCACTGCCTGGATAGATAGTTGAAATGTAGTATCAGACGAGTTCGTTTTGTTGGGAAGAGCTTGTGTTGTTTGAATGAGCAGGTACCTTGCTGGCGGTGACAGTCCTTCAGCGATTTCTGCCACCGTTTTGGATCATGCACCTGACATCGGTCTCTGTCATCTCATCGGTTGTCCTTGTGGCTCTAGCAAAGACAACACTCCTCCTTTACATATGTGAGTGAGTATTGGTTACATGGTTATGTACAGTTGCATGCATGTTAGATTAGAAAAATGAAAAACTCTTTGAACCAAAGCTTGGGTGTTTAGTGAACACCAAAGTGAAATGAGTGTGTTTTCATCTTAAACTTCTTGAAGTGGGTTGTTTTTGTTGTGTGCACATGCTATTGAAATGCATAACAAACTCTTTGAAGTTCAAGCTTCCTTGTTGTGATCCCAGAGAACAATAGACCCCTTGTGTGAAGGCGGAGTCAGAGGCTATTTGTTATTTTAATTTAATTACAATGAATGCACAAAAGGTTTACTCAAAGCCTATCCTAGGGGAAGAAAGAAATGTGCTTCAACGTGAGGTCATACTCGGGGGGGTCTATTCTGCTAGAAACAAAATGTCCGGTCCTCTAACTTTTATGGTTTTCACAGTTTCATTTCACTCCAGTCAGGAAATAGCACTCTTGTGATATTCTTCATGATTAAGCACGTACCGTAATGTTCCTTTGATCCCATAGCGCTCTTTGTTGGAATGTTCACCTACATGGCAATTCCTGTGTCAAGGAGCAAAATGGCAGATATGTATGAAGCGGACGAACAAGGTGAGTCCAAAGGAAATGACTCTTGCACATTGACACTAGAGGGCGCTCTTATGGACGGATTAAGTACCACCGGCCTATAATACATTTGATGGACAGTGTCTGTTGAAATCAGTGTCTGGATACCGTAACTTTGATGGCATCCGATGGACTAATGAAAAGGCAGATGCAAGTTGTTGAAAAGTGTGCACTAGTCTATGGAGTGATATCGGGATGAGTGATGCAGATTGGAAACTTAATGTGGAGGATAACGTACAGACGATGACTGAAAATACTGTGAAGCATTTCCTTCCTTTGTAACAGTTGTTGTTTGGTTTGCTATTTATCAAAAATAAACTTATTCTTTAAAAAAATCAGAACTATTGGTATAAACACCATTTAATCACGATTTAAATCAAATGATTTTTTTTTGAAAAAAAAACACTGATTTAAATCAACATGTTGAATTTTTTATAGAAAAAGGCAAAAATGTTTAAATTTTTTAATTTTTGACTGTGTTGAAATCTTTGCAGGTTTTCCACATTTTAATTAAACAGCAAATTCCCCTCTGTGGGCCTTCCAGTTCCTAGTATTAACCCTAACCCCCAAGGCTCCTGCACTAGAAAGCATACTGAACCTCACAAAATCCAACAGGTTCATGTACTTGTCTGTGCACTTGTACATCCAGGTTACTGTACCAAACCTGATAAACTCCAACAGAATGAGCCCGTTGGAGTTTGAGTGATATGGTATGGATGGGTCTATGCAGTATAGGATGACTTGCACTGAACAGTACCAAACCTGATGAAATCAAGCATAGTCCAACAATTGGTACAGCAAGCCAGACACTGCACACAGTGACCAGTGTGTGTCCCGACTCACACAGAATCCAACACCATCTCCCTGGGCCTTTCATCCCAAGTCTCACAAAATTCAACCAGAAGTTCCTCAGGTACGGTACCAAACCTGCCAAAACCTCACAAAACCTGCTGTTGGAGTATGGCAGGTTTGGGGTAGTTAGGGTTAAAGAAGTATGAATGCACATGTGTTGCACACAATCTGGGTTGGCAAGGTTTTATGTCCACTTGTCAGCTTTTTGGATTCAGTAAGTGTATTTGATGCTAAGAATTTATCATCATAATTTAATTTTACTTCTTTTAAATTGCCCTCTTCAGAGTTTAACCATCGAGGAAGGACACAAAATGAGTTACAACTCTGGCACTTCAAAGTGATTAAATACAAACAATACCACCACGCGTGGACCGCCTTGGCCACGGGCAGTTTCAGCCGCGTGTAAGCACACGTGCGAACGCTGCATGCTTGACTAGTTTATCTTGGAGAAGTAGATCACCATCACAACACAATGCACTCATTCCCATCACAACACGATAGGTCCAGCATGATCGTGACATCACAGGAAAAAGGTCTATATGCTATCTACTTGTACATGTGTAGATGGCTAAGTTCAGCTGGTAACAGCTAAATATCCTGAAATCACTGTCTTACATCCACTGTTGTCGGTCTACAGGTAGTTTATGTTTATGGAAAGTACTCAGATTCCCGGGAATTGTTCGATTTTACCCCAAGTTGCCTTTGATAAGTATGCATCTCGTCTGATCCATCTAATAATTGTCTCCTCTTCTAGGTGTTCTATTTGCATTCAGTGGTTGCCTCTGTGGTTTGGCTGCCTTTGTGACACCGCTGATCTTCAATGCCATCTACTCCAGCACCTTGCATTTTATGCCGGGATTTGTTTACTTTGTCATGGCTGTGGTGGGGGGTGCAGCCTGGCTCGTGATCTTGTGAGTAATTGGATATAATATTGAAAAATAAAATAGTGTAACTGTGATGCTTACAACAGGCCTTGTGATGGTCAGTACCTGTGGTCAGTACCTGTTGGTCACTACTGACCACTTTTAACCCGAATCTGCATCAATGTTTTTTCCAAGCCATTTTTTGTGGGAACCTACATGTACCTGAATTTCTCCAATACATTCTTGTCATGAAATGCCCAAGGGGCTTCAAGCCCCATGTATAGAATCACATTGTTTCAAGTCATTTTATTCAAAATGTTTGTGTGAATGCAGAATTCTTCATGTGAAGGAGCCCAGGGGATATAAGCACTACCGACAACTTCACGGTGATGATCTTGATGGTATGTACTTAGATCCATTAACTCTTCCTGCTAAGTTGGTGTGGGCAGGTGCCTTAAAATCTGACCAGGATCCAGAGCATTGGGCATGCTGATACTCTGGCATCTGTGTGAGTATTCTGCACAAACAAGTAGAGTCAACCCTCTTCATAACAAAGGAACCAGACAGATTACTTTGTCATAGCCAGGATTTGGACATAAAAGGAATTGAAAAACAAAGAAAACACAAGAATTAAAGGAATTGGGTTTCTCAAAAATTTGCTTTTGACAACAGAATTTAGTTATAACAGTGTTCTTTGTATCAAGAGTCAACTTTATATATTGATTGTGTTAACTTTTTTCTGGCACACAAAAGAGTTGGATGAAACCAATGTAAAAGTGGTGACTTCTCCATTTCAACACTGTAGTTTGAGGTTTCTCTGGCCTTCATTTCAGGCTCTTGACAAGTGTCTGGCTGGCATCTCTCCTCTGTTACAGTTCAGAATCTGCAGTTGAGGTGTTACCAAACAAATATTGACTGCTTTAATTCGTGGCGCCGTCAGACGAGCCTCCTGCATTGATCTGTTGAGCACACTATTCAAATTCTCTTTACGGAAAAATGGAATGCTCAGTGGATCATCTTGAGAAGTGAGATTCACCTTGCCACCCAAAGCAATCACTGTTTGTGTCCAGTGTGCAGTTTCTCATTTTGAGAAGGCCGAATGTTGAAATCTTATTCTTGAAGAGAGATGCATTCCACAATTTTGGTTCTGCCCCGACAGGGCTTCCTACTAGTTGTCCCAATGATGATGGAGATGACGGAGTTGGACATGAAGAAGTGGGCTTCAAGCATAACTAGTTGCACTGGAAAGAGGTCATCAGAAGACAGCGATGAGGAACGGTATGAAGCCAAATTACATGTATTAGCCACTTATTTAGAACTTGTACATCTCAAGGAAGGGGCTGGGTTGTGGGTGGAGGGGTCCTGGTTGTGGGTGGAGGGGGCTGGGTTGTGGGTGGAGGGGGCTGGGTTGTGGGTGGATGGGTCCTGGTAGTGGGTGGGGGGGTCCTGGTTGTGGGTGGAGGGGGCTGGGTTGTGGGTGGAGGGGGCTTGGTTGTAGATGGAGGGGTGGGGTTGTGGGAGAAGGGTTCAAGAGGGGGGAGGCATTTGACCAATGCTTTTGTCTTTCAGTCCATGTACATGGACTTTGTACATGCAAATGAAATAGTGTAGTTTGATTAAATACATGTTGTTATTCCAAACAAAAAGCTCAGGGTATGAACTTCTAGATGGCAGGATATTTTGAATGTGCTTGTCCTTTTGCTTATGAAATTATGTTGAAGCTTATCTCTATTTATAACATTTGAAATGTGGGTTTTCATAAAGATTTCAAACAATGGGTATTTGTGCACGACCAGAGTAAGGTTGTTTGTCATTCAAATACCTCACATTTGCCAGGACTCATTTTGAAGATTTATATTTTTTGTACCTAGTTTTTGGTGATATTCTCTTTTGATGTTCAAGCAATATTAATGGTAAAGTTATAAATATTGTTGAAAGCATTATAGTATACAATGTCCTTTCAAGAGAGACATACAATTAAAAACATGCTGTGTTATAACACACCTGAAAACAGTTCAGCATTTGTACACAGTAGTTGATTATTGATTCATTGAGCAATTGTAAAGTGGATTCATATTTGACATTACTGTGACCAAATAATGAAACACTGACACTTAAAGATACTTCTCTGTTCTGTATTTTATTAGCTTTTTTAGTGTGTTGGAAGTATGTAGTATTAATTGCTCTACCAAGCCTTGTTCCAACCTTTTTTGTGAAAGGTCACATCAGATGAAAGTTCTATCAATTTGCATAAGACTGGCATACAAGGTCTGCATCTTACAAAATGTGCCTGGGAAAAGTACCTATAGCTGTACATAGAGTACATTGTTCAGTGTCACATCTCTTTATTCACAAGTCGATGATTTAAGTCGTGGTTCAATTTTATATCAACATATTTCCATAATAAAATAGTCCTTAAAACGTCATTGCTAGCTATACCCAAACCTTGGAAAATGGTCCCCTGTTAGCTAAAATTGTTGACCATTAACAAATGCACAGCATTTTATATATACATGTAGTTATACATTTACATGTATTTAGAGTGCATCTTTAAAAAGGCTACTTTGGTATAAAATATAAAGTAGTGAAATGGAGAACCTATTAAACATGAACTTTTTTGCAAAATTGGAATACTGGAATACCTTCTATTTTCTCAAATTTCTTACTTTTTGCGACCCTATTCCACTTGTGGTCAGTAGACCATTGTACATGTAATGAATACAATTATACACGTATGTACATGTACTGAATAAAAAGGCAATCTAATTTGCATAGACCAAAAGGTGTTACAATCGCGGGTCCCCCCCCGCCGAAAAGAAAACACTAAGCTGTGTACATGTATTTCCTTAAAGAACCAAGCTCTGAAATACATGTATCTGCAGCAGATATGACCACAAAGCTCTAATTTTACACAAGTACAATCATACTAAAAATACACCAAGTGTAAAACATGACATTAATATCACTGTGTAAAGTAAAAATTAGATTCAGATTACATGACATTTTAGTCAACTATGTGAGTCAATTGTATTGGCATTGTCAACTGCAAGCGTCTTGATTGTAAGGTTCTTAACCTTGACATATCTCTTTATTTATTTGAGAGTGGACATACAGTCCTACTCAGCCTAAGACATACCGCTTGGTATGTCAAACTTGTGGTACTAGCTATTGGCGCGGAATGAAAGAGAGTTATACCGTCTATAGTAGTAGTATGCCGTAATGAGAAACACGACTGTACATGTCTATGGATGAGACTATTCAGACTTTGTCGATCTCGGCAAGAAATGGAACAACATGTTAGGAAAGGAAAAACCTGAATATGCTGGTTTAGATGGATTGAAGTTCATTTGAAACTCGCAACTTAGCCTTGATCAAGGTATTGGGCGATGATTTTGACAACCCCGGCCGGCAGGCCCAGTGTACGTGTGTGGCGGAAACACTGCACGGTGTGTTGCACAATACCCTTCGCTGTAGCAGGTTTGCTTTTGTACGGTACAAATAATGCACGGTACGTCGGGCCATTATGGTTTGCGAATGACTAAATTGAAATTTGTAAACGATTATAGATCGTCAGCTGTATTTAACTTGGTTCGCATAGTACTGTTTTTCATAGTTAGGTTTGTCTCTGGGTTTGCAGATACACGTAATTGCATCCATCTTGAAGATTTGATGTTTGACCGTACCCATATAACACAGGTTATCATTACATACATATATTCCTTGCTAGATTTCAAACGGAATCAGTTATAAACCAAGATTTCTTTCCAACAATTCTGTGCAGCTTTATTTTACCAAGTACTGTTTGTAATATTGTTGTCCCTCCAGGGCCACCATAGCAGTGGCTTCGAGCATACGTGGATGCTATTAACTGGAACTATTTTCGAGGGGTTCGCTGCGGCATGACGCCAGTGTAGAGATTCGTGTGGTCGTTTTCCTCCTCCAGGGGTGCACCCCTACAAATAAATTTCCATAGACACCAATGATTAATCCTGATATTTCAAAATTATTTACAAAATACATCTCTCTCAGGATATGTCCAGGCTGGACAAGAAAATGATGTTCAACATGTCCTTTTTCTTTTTCCTCTCAATTTTTAGTGGGTTGCGCATGCGTCGTGCGTCGCGTCGTGTCGTGCTTCAGGCGACGCGATGCACGACACGACGCACGACTCGACGCACAAGAGCACATTGCGACGGGCGAAGAAAGGGGTGACATTTAGGCAGAAAAAAATGCAACAAGGAAAGGAACGAAGACATCACGAAGCGACGGGCGACGGCACGACGCGATGCGTCGTGTGTGTACAAAGGAAAAATGGCAAGAAGGCGACGGTTTGACCTGACGGCACGACGCAAGGGAGCCGTCGTGTCATCTGGTTGCGTCGCCTGGAGGGAGGCAAGAGAGAGAGAGAAATGTTTGTTGTAAAAAGTACACTGTACAATGATCTGTCATGCTTTTTCTTTTCAGTGGAGTATCATCTTTCTTTCATAATAGTTATTCTTGGCCAACAAGACAAGTCGTACCAGTGAATCCTTGGCAATTTAGGGGCCTAATTGAGAAACTCACGAGTCTGTAATTGATAAAAAACTACCCTCTTCCAGTCTTTCCATCATATGTACCTTATCTCGGGTGTTTCACTGTCTTTCTTGATTGTCGATGAAAATAATTCATACATGCTAGTTTCTGTTTCAACAGGGACGGAGGACTTAACACACAAATTTATTTCCGTGCGTTCTACATTTGTTGAAGAGTGTCGGAGTGGGAAGACGGCCCACAAGAAGATATACATGTAAGTACCAGTATAAAATGATGGACACGATTAAATATGCAACATTTTAAAGCCAGCAGCGTAGCAGTCTCTAAAACTAGGGGAACCTAATTACCCATGAATTGGGGATCCACAAAAATAGTCCCAGTGGGGCAAAAACATGGTTTCTAAAGGGAGTATTTTCACTCTTTGTGAGTTATGAGGTTGACAAGGGGACAAGTAACACTAAGGTTGCTCAATTCACAGAAGTATTATTGATAGGCTTGCATGTTTAGCCATCAGAAATGGTAATCTGAGTCATCCCTCTTGGTCACTTATCAGTCTTGAAGTTTTATGAATAAATATGAGGTAACCATCCACGATATGAGAAAAAAAATTAAGCGTTATTGTATTGCTGAAAGTAGTATGGTCGGTTGATCACGTCGTCGTCATGTCAATATCTGCGAGGATGTCACAAAATTACTAGTGCTTACTGTACTACAAGTGCGATATCGTCGTCGTTCATGTCTGACTGGTGTTCATTGATCTCCGTTATATAGAATAGGACATCGCATCCAAAACGCGTCCCATGTGTGCGTATTTTCAGGAGGGTAAATAACAAGCTTTGCCGCGTGTGCAAATTTCGTTGCGTGTACTTTCAAATGGAGCTTTTCAAAAACCGGTTGAGGTTTTTGTGCCTTAATCGTCAGATTTCGAAGAAAAACTGAATTCTGCACTTGGAATGGATAAATTTGGCAAGAATAATGGTTGAGGTTTACGCAGCAGTGGATTACCGGAGATCAACGTCAAGTTTGGAAGAAGGAACAGAAGGAAATGGGAGTCGCACTTCATTTAGTTTCAGAAAGTTTCTCAAGTTGTACTTTATAATGCTTAACTTTAAGCCTATAATAGGCCTAGTAAGAAATTTATGACTGTCTATCCAGCCTATTAGGCTTTGTATATGAAACTTCACTATCTCGAAGCTGGGACTGTCTGAAATGTTACTTATTGGCAAAAGTGGTTTGAAAAACTGAATGGCTAATTTGTCGTTTATTTTCCTCAGATTTTACTGGAAAAAACTCCAAGACAGCCATGATTTGTGTTTGTCGGATCTAAAGACACACTGAACCTAAATCATGTGACAGACGATGTGATATGAGTGACAGAATTCTTCTTCGGGGCAGAGATAAAACCAAAGTGAGAAGCAGAGTGCTGACGTTTCTGTTGAATGAAGTTACAAACGGGAATTCAAATTCAACGCAATGAAAGAAACTTAGTCTACATAACAAAATTATTCGTTCTCAGTTAAAAGTGACTTTTTATGCCGGAAAGTAGTGTAAATTTTTAAGTCAGGTTGTGAACTCCACTTTTTAAGCTGATTAATAAGTGTCTGTTTTAAAAACGGCAGTAAGTTAGTTTGGTCGCTCATTTAAAGCTGCGCTCACTTTGTGCTCACAGAAAAGATTCTCACACTTCCATATGCTGCATGTCGGTTTTCAATAAAATTTACTCAATAAATGAGTGGTATTTAGTACAATTTTTCCTGATTAAATTAAAATAATTTTATTGATGATTTTTTCAGTGTTGGCTCAAATAAAACCAGACAGAAAAAACACATAGACAGTTTGGACATCCTATTTACTGACAAAACCTATTGCATGTCCTGGTGGAATTCTCAAAGGTTTATACACTGAACAAATCACGATTGAACCGACCCAAAGTGGAAATATTGCTAAAGCGAGACCGTAGACAACAGGTGTAAACAAAATGAATTAAATTATCGCTTTGGAGTGGGTAAGTTAATTAGAAAATGGTCAGTTATTTCTGGAAATGATATTCTTGCATTTTCTGTATATTTTTGGCTTGTTTTCGGGAGGGAGGCCGAGGGTTTAGCCATCATCCCATGAAAAAAGGTTATGTTGACCAGAAATGCACAGCGTACAGCATCGCATTACCCTCCTGAAGCACCGCCATTGTTCGGCCGCGCATTTTGTGCACAAAAAATGCGAGATGTCCTATCCAGTCTATAACGGAGATCAACGTTTGCAACACCAGCCCACTGCACGTGTCGTGCTCACGGGAATTTCCCCTTGTGAGAAATCCTCACTGTGACGTTCACGCAGTACCCGCGGACGTGTAGTTTAGTAGATGACATTTGAACAGTGATACTACACATCACAGATAGCTTGTCTCATGCTCGTTTTCATCCCAAGACAGACAGAGCATTGATTAGTACCAGTACTAATCTTTCTTGCCACTTTCGTGTGTAAGTACCTGATTTATTCGTGGACTTACATACACTGATAAAGTTATATATGTAGAAATGTGGAATTTGGAATTCGTTGTCCTCTTTGGTTGAGTGAACACAACCTTATTTGGAGACTTTTCTGCGTGTATAAATATTGACTGCTCAGTTCGAGTGGTATAGTAGCCTCCCAAGGCTATCCAAGGTGCATTCTTTTTTCCCTCGGAAAATAGATGCTCCATGAATCACTTCGGGAGGCTAGTTTTACTATACCGCGAGATAAAGCAGTCAGTATTTGTTTTGTAACACCTCCCCACAGATTCTGCAAAATTTACGCTCAAAATCAACAATGAAACTCCAAACTGGAATTTACATTCATCAAATTTAATTAAAGAATTCCAAGTGGAACAGCAATGTTTGAATACATTCATTAACCGATATGTTGTTTGCTCTGAGCCGAAATACACGCCTACATGCTTTCGTTTCTATGGATATAGTTCTTTGGTTGCTATGGGTATAGAGTTCTTCTTCAGAATGAGACAGCATGGTATAGTCTTTTGGAAGCGTTGGTATAAAAACAGTAAATCTAGCAAAGATGCACTGGTCACCGAGACTGTGTGTGTGCCACGGTCTTACCAAAAATCGTCCTCGTGAACCACGACAGAATATCAAAGTAACCATCGATATAGGCTTAAATGCATTAGAAGAATCTACAGAGAAAGACTTGGTTTTGTGACAAGTTAACTGTAGCTTTGATCATGCTTCGATCAGTTTCGAGGCGACACTATGAAAGGATCGGGCAATTACCGTGCTGCCAGCCATGCCATCGTGGCTGTAGCTGTGCACAATCCGGAGCCGCTGTCTGGCTCCAGACCCGTCTACTCTTGTATTACCTTGTTAGCGGCGCGGCAGGAACCAGTGCTGTGCATGCCACGCATACATGATTCTCCACAGAGCTGTGAAAGCTTGGGTGTACCGAGCTAGCTATGCCGCGTTGTGGAAGATTCGTTCGATTTTGGTGCATTTTGCCGATGCTCTGGTGACTTTTCGCCGGTGTTTTCAAAGAATTTTTTTCCAAATTTCTGAGTGCAGTTTTTCTTTAACTTAATATTGGCAACTCTTCCCCAGGAAAATAGAAGTGTATCAATTGAGTATTGGGTTTTTTTCAGCTTGTCAGGGTTTTTGCTCAGGGTATCGACCCGATATGCTTTTGAATGCCCGGCTAGAACACTGTTTTACAGCGTCTACAGTAAGGGCGATTGTTTGATGGGGGTACTCGTCATACCCCACTGTCTGGGTAAGGCACAATTGTTCACATGTGAGCAGGACAAGTACCCCATCAGACGATCGCCCTTGATCGCATAGATAAAGTACACTATACACGCAGAAAAGTCTCAATTTTAGGTTGTGTTCACTAAGCCAAAGAGGACATCCCAAAAACAGTACGGAGAGCTATAGCTTCATATAGCTCCAGTTTTGGTGACAAATCGTGAATTTTAACTTTTTCTTAGCATTTCGGAGGTATTTCTTGGTGCTATTGTTGCATTAAAATTCATGATTGCAAGTATTCGCACTCACACATGGACACTGTGTCCCTGTCTCAGGTTCATGGAAGGACCCTTGTAACACTACTAAACATTGAGTCAGTGGCATGTCTCAAGTGAACTGTGTAATTACAGCGATGTGAAATAGTTTTGAGCTTTCACAAGTTAATTCAGTTTTTCATATCTGTTGCAGTTCTTGGTGCAAAAAATGATTTGAGTGGACTAATCAACAATAATCAGCACAGTAGTGTGCCTTGCTTGCTTCTTCTGCGTCTGGCTGTACACAATGCCCTACTGGGCTATCCCTGCATAGTTTGGTTAGGGTCCATGTGACAGCAGCAAAAATTTAATTTTGAAGTAAGCAGGATGTCATGTATTTGAAAATTTTGGGACTTTGGATGCTGTCAGCTGCATTTTAGAGCATTTCTGGGTTTTATCAAGTACCTTTTCTCTGGAAAAAACATAACAAATTCACTAATTTTTTAAATTTTTGTATATTAGTATTTTAACAAATGACCAGTTTTCCTTTCTGGACAACTAATTAGGCCTGTAGGCACAAAAGGAGTCATTTCAAGTTTCAGACATGCAACAACATGTAGTGGCTGTCTAATCAACGATATAAACACCTGTTTATTCAGTTTTAATTTTAATACATGCTTCAACGTTTCCGTTTTGCTGATCAGACCTGAAACCATGAGCTCCATTCAGTTGTAAGGCAAAAATATTAGCTTAAAGGAATCGGCCTGAACAAATGTCATAAAAATATAAAAGATTTGGTCTTTGTATAAATAAACAACAAGGCTTTTCTTGTATATCGGCAAGGAAGAATACCCGCTGCAGGTGGCAGCTTCGTTTGGGTTTCCCTCAGCGCGGACTGCTGAAGTTATTGGCTTAAAAAAAGACCCTATTTTTGATTGAGTTTCAGCCATTGTGCGCAAGACCAAACGCGGTGATACGGCGACGAGAAATATCGTCCCTGTCGTAGATGCCATTAATACTCTTACACAGGGCTACGGCTGCCGGCATGGAAAAAAAAAGGTGTGTGGGATCGATGTTGTAAGTTCTGCGAATGGTGTAGTATAAAATTGTAACCTTCGTAAATGCAGCCCCATAGCGTCTTGAGCACACGGCACAGAGAAAACCACCTGCGCGCGGGTGCATGTACGATGCCCATGATGGAAGTTCTGATTTCATGCAACACCGGCCACGAGGAACGTTCGGTTCTGAATGTACATGTACGGTGTGCAGTACAGTGTGGCCGCCGATGCATGGTGCACAATGCATGTACAGAATGGAAAAATGTAGGACTAAACTGTTTTTTCATCTAGTTTTTCCGGACATGCAATCTGCATTATGTAAGAAAACTCTGAGCCCTACTGTCATAATTATATTGTGCGTATCGGGGATGAAAAAATGGGTATTGGCTCGTTTTTTGCGTATCGGGCAAAAATAATTGCATATTGGGCCTGATATGCAAGTTTGTACGTGAGAAGAACCCTGCTCCCTGAAATAGATGGTTTTAAAGAATGAAGATTTTAGGAGCCGTTCTTTTAATCGCTGGTATTTATGCCTGAGTCCAAAAGTCTAGCATGATGACTCGTGGACTTTACACATTTGAAATGTATCACATAATTTTGTACATGAGTACCTGCAGAATTTTTAAGAACTCTGCTCTATTTCACAGGTTCTCGAGAAGACCACTGTCCTCAGTTGTGCCACCTAAATGAAAGCCTTTTGTCAATATGGACAAATTCAACTAAAAATGAAAAAAGGCATTTGTAATGTACATGTACAGGATTTTTTATGAAACCCAAATTTTATTTGACAAATGGACAGAGACAACTTTGAAACTTGAATATATGCTTCTCAAAAAGTTAACTAGACCCCACTCCTTGCTTGGAAACAAATAACAAGTTAAGAAAAATGTGGTTTTTAAATTTTTGAGTAGTGTGTATAATAAATGAGGTTCTTGAAAAAATACAATGTTTCTACGTGTAAATCTGCTTCTTTACATTTTGGATATTTGGGGTATTTGGTTGAATCACAACCACACTCACTTAAGTACTGTTCAAAAGTGCTTGCTTGCTTGTTAGGCCAAGGCAAGCCAGAAACTTGTCAATCTCTGTCTGAAAATTTATTATTGAGCTGATGCATCTCGAAAAAAATAATTCTGACTGCCTATAAAGTTATGATCTTATAAAGATCCTATTACTCTACATACAGTTTGCGAGGTATGACATGTACAAATTATGCTATGGGCCTTCACGTTTCCCACACATTTTTCTAATATGACAAAATGACCCATTAAGTATAAATTGTGTAAGAAAACACAAATTTGCACATAGCATTGACAAAAATTGTTAAAATACTTGGATCTCAACAAAGGAACTTGTAATATTTTCCCCCTTGAAAAAAACCCCACCAGACAAGAATTTGGAACTCTGAAAAGTGCTTTACAAGTCAGAAAAAAAGGGTTTTGCTTGGTAAACCAGACCCTGGTTGGTGAGAGCTGTCCTCCTTGTACTAGTATTTGATCATGTTTGCCGTTCGGTGCATGAGAAAAGAATAAATGTACAGCTTAGCCTGTCAAAAAGGTTCAGTTGTCAATAATTCTCATGTCAGCTTACTCATAATTATCACACTGTCATACCATATTTGTATGCTGTCTATCTTGTACATTTTGCGATTTTTTTCCGCCAAAAAAAAAATTCCAAGGCAAAATTATGAGCACAAGGACGGTCGTTATTGTTAATTGTATGTGAACAACGCTTCAAAGATCAACTGGAAAGTTCATGTGCCAGCAACTCCAGAGCTTCCGGTCGACAGAACATGTTTACACCACAGACGTATAAACCCATTATTGTGTTTATATGTCTGTGGTTTACAAGCAATGTGCAGAGCGCCCGCTGGAGTTGGCAGTCCATTTTTTTTTCTGCTCTAGGTCTATGGTTTATGTGAGTTTGTACATGTTTTCCTACCTCCATGTTGCTTCAGCTATGTGAGAGGTTTGCATGACCCTTACAGTTCTGAAAATAGGATGTATACATGTACGTGTCGATGGGAACTGCATGAAGCTTTTGACTGTCAAAACAGAGGTATACAGGTGTGTTCTTTTCAGCCTCAGTTGAAAGATTCAGACATTTTGGACGGCTGCACGAAGAAGTTTTTTAGTTCACATTCTTTATGAGCCTCTGTCTTTTTTTTTATTCAGGAATTGGTTGTTCAAGACCTTGTGCCATCACACAACGAGAACCGACTTGTTGCTTGTCACAACTCACAAGTTTAATTTATCGTGAGGTTAATCATCCTAGAAATACAGTCAATTCATATTCTGACCAACTGTTGAGGGACTAATATTACCAGACCACACAATGGCTATTGGACAAGGAATTTATAAATACCTAGCTGCTGAGCATGTCTTGTTTGTTTACATGATGGCGTCTGGTCTTGGTAGCCCCACAAAGACACAGTATATCGAGAGGCGTATTGCAAAAGACTTGGGCGTTGAGTCTTACACGGAGACAACTTGTTTAACCAACAAGTCTAGCCCTGATTATGAGATACAGGTGGAAATTCAACGCCAGAGCACCATGTGGATGTTGTACATAACCCTCTGCATTCAGTTTCCGGTGTTGATCTTGAGCAACATATGTGGTGGCATCAGCGATCGTTATGGTCGGCATGTCCCCTGTGCTGTTCCCTGCATTGGGCTCATCCTTAACTATGTCATCAGCGCCATTGTGGTTGTGTTTGAGCTGCCCCTTGCTGTGTTCCTGGCAGCGAGTTTGATTGTCGGGTTGTCGGGTGATTTGACCTTGGTTGTGACTGGTTGTGCAGGGTACATTTCTGATGTTACCCTCCCCAAAAGCAAAGAGAGGACAACCCGCTTTGCTCTGATCGATATTTCCTTCACTATGTCAAACAGTTTAATCCAGTTTGCTATTGGCTACGTCATCAGCCTCTACGGTTTTGCCGCGCCTTTCTACGTGGGTATTGTGTTGATCGCCATCTGTGCCTGCTGCATCATATTTTGTCTCCCTGACAGGCGTGCTTACGCGCCCAGCTCATCAACCAACACCGCAATTCAGACAAATAGTTCCAGCAAGGAAGAAACTCCAAAGAACTCAATCAGTGTTTTCAGAAATGTGTACTGCCTCTTCAAAAGTGCTCCAGGCAGGCCTGGCGGGCGAGGTTGGCGGCTGTGCGCCTTCAACTTCATCATTTGCGCCAGCATCATGTTAATTGTCACCAATGCTGATATCAGTGTCTTGTACACCACGGGGCAGCCGTTCTGCTTGAATCCTGTTCAAGAAGGACATTATGGTGCTGCTATGTTTGCTGTTTTCACTGGAGGTAAGTCAGCAGTTGAAAAGCTTGCCAAAAACTGAGAAATAATTAGCTGATCTGCAGACATTTTGATTGCAATATGGGTTTATAGTAAACCATTTAATTGTACAGAGTAATGTTCGCAGTTTGTCGAAATATAAAAACAGCTCAAAAGTCGATTGTGTAGGAGCTCTAAACAGTTAGCAGTGTACATGCGTTTGAGTCTTTGGTCGAGTGCTGTGCATGCTGAATGCATGGACTGATATTATCGCCATGGTTGCCTTGATTGAATTACAGGCTACCGGTACCATGTGCTGGCTCATACGAGCAAACTGCATAGTATACATGACGGTTAAGAATTTTGTGCAGGGAACCAGTGGTGTATGTTGCCCAAATCACTGCCTGGATAGGTAGTTGAAATGTAGTATCGGATGAGTTTGTTTTGTTGGGAAGAGCTTGTGTTGTTTGAATGAGCAGGTACCTTGCTGGCGGTGACAGTCCTTCAGCGATTTCTGCCACCGTTTTGGATCATGCACCTGACATCAGTCTCTGTCATCTTATCTCTTGTCCTTGTGGCTCTAGCAAAGACAACACTCCTCCTTTACATATGTGAGTATCAGTTACATTGTTAGGTACAGTTGTATGCCCGTGTGATTCGGAACAACTCTTTGAATCAAAGCTTGGGCGTTAGAAGAACACCAAAATGAAGTGACTATGGTTTTGTCTGAAACTTCTTTAAATGCATGAGTTGTTTTTGTTGTGTGCTCACGCTGTTGAAATACTTAATAAACTCTTTCAGAGTAGCTTTGCTTGTTTTGATCTGAGAGAACAACAGTGCAAGAAACAAATTGTTAGACCCTCTAACTTTTATTGTTTGCACATTTTTATTTCACTCCAGTCAGTAAATAGCACTTTTGTGATATTTTTCATGATTAAGCATGTACCATAATGTTCCTTTGATCCCATAGCGCTCTTTGTTGGAATGTTCACCTACATGGCAATTCCTGTGTCAAGGAGCAAAATGGCAGATATGTATGAAGCGGACGAACAAGGTGAGTCCAAAGGAAATGATACATGTAGACACTAGAGGGCGCTCTTATGGACGGATTAAGTACCTCCGGCCTAAAATACATTTGATGGACAGTGCCTATTGAAATAAGTGTCTGGATACCGTAACTTTGATGGCATCCGATGGACTAATGAAAAGGCAGATGCAAGTTGTTGAAAAGTGTGCACTAGTCTATGGAGTGATATCGGGATGAGTGATGCAGATTGGAAACTTAATGTGGAGGATAACGTACAGACGATGACTGAAAATACTGTGAAGCATTTCCTTCCTTTGTCACAGTTGTGGTTTTGTTTGCTATTTATCAAAAATAAACTTATCCTTCAAAAAATCAGAACTATTGGTTTGAACACACTTCATTGTTGTCCATATCCATTTTACACCCTCAGGAAACCTCATGAAATGCCATGATTTCATTTTGAAGTTATAAGATGATAAATCAATATTATCTTCGATCACACCCTTCAATCTTCAATCATGTTCATCTACAGGAAGTTGATGTCTATGGAAAGTACTCAGATTCCCAGGAATTGTTCGATTTTACCCCAAGTTGCCTTTGATAAATATGCATCTCATCTGATCCATCTAATAATTGTCTTCTCTTCTAGGTGTTCTATTTGCATTCAGTGGTTGCCTCTGTGGTCTGGCTGCCTTTGTGACACCGCTGATCTTCAATGCCATCTACTCCAGCACCTTGCATTTTATGCCGGGATTTGTTTACTTTGTTATGGCTGCGGTTGGCATTGCAGCCTGGCTTGTTATCTTGTGAGTAATTGGATATAATGTTGAAAGACGAAATAGTGTAACTGTGATGCTTACAACAGGCCTTGTGCATGATGGTCAGTACTTGTTGGTCACTGCAGGTCATTTTAACTTGAATCGACATTTACTTTTTCTTCGAAGCCTTTTTTAGGAACATGCCTGAATCTCCCCAAATCCTTCACTTTGATAGAAACCAATGAGACACATTCTTGTCAATAAATTTCTAAGGGGGGCTTCTAGTTCAAGCCGCATGTATACAGGCTGTATTACATTGGTTTTAACCCCTTGATGATGGGAGTTTCTTCCCGAAAGCCGACTCCAAGAATTCCAACCTCGCTTGGCCATGAAGGCCACCTGCCAAACCGCAGATTCTCGGTTTGTGGCCCTGCGTGTGCTGCACACTTTGAATTACACGGTGAAAAGGCTGATTTTCCGGTGGCATGCAGCTCTACTCAAGCTTCCACATTCCTGTTGCCTCTTTTCAAAGTGGGGACTATTGTGAAGCTGGTAATTATGATGCAAATTCGGTCTTTTCATTTCTGGGCTACGCACAAAGACCAATTACCATATATGCAAGAGCCAGGGTCTGCCTTCGTTCACCGTGTTCGCTCGAGCGTGGGACGAGAATAATAGCTGAAAAGTGGGCTTAGGATCTCAATTTTTACAACGCGAAGGGGTTAAGTATTATCGTCATTCTAATTAAAATGTTTGTGTGAATGCAGAATTCTTCATGTGAAGGAGCCCAGGGGAAATCAGCACTACCAACAACTTCACGGTGATGATCTTGATGGTATGTACTTAGATCCATTAACTCTTCCTGCTAAGTTGGTGTGGGCAGGTGCCTGAAAATCTGACCAGGATCCAGAGCATTGGGCATGCTGATACTCTGGCATCTGTGTTTGTATTCTGCACATGTACAGTCAACCCTCGTAATTACAATGTTAAAGGAACCAGACAGATTACTTTGTCATAGCCAGGATTTGGACATAAAAGGAGTTGAAAAACAAAGAAAACACGAGAATGAAAGAAATTTGGTTTCTCAAAAGTTGTTCTTGACAACAGGATTTCGTTGTAACAGTGTTCTTTATAACGAGAGTCGACTTTATATTTTGATTGTGTTTAATTTTTGTTGGATGGAACCAATGTAAAAGTGGTGACTTCTCCATTTCAAAATGCATCTGGGTTTATAATAGGACATCTCTGTCAGGGATGCTAGTTTTCAGGCGAAATTTTGATTTCAGGCATTTTTAGTTGAAATATTGGGCCAAGTTCAAGCCTTTACTGTATTTTGAGGTTTCTCTGGCCTTCATTTCAGGCTCTTGACAAGTGTCTGGCTGGCATCTCTCCTCTGTTACAGTTCAGAATCTGCAGTTGAGGTGTTACCAAACAAATATTGACTGCTTTAATTCATGGCGCCATCAGACAAGCCTCCTGCATTGATCTGTGGAGCACACTATTCAAATTCTCTTTACTGGGCTACGCTTGGGAAAAATGGAATGCTCAGTGGACCATCTTGAGAAGTGAGATTCACCTTGCCACCCAAAGCAATCACTGTTTGTGTCCAGTGTGCAGTTTCTCATTTTGAGAAGGCCAAATTTTGTTGAAATCTTATTCTTGGAGAGAGATGCATTTCCCATTTTTTGTTCTGCCCCGGCAGGGCTTCCTACTAGTTGTCCCGACGATGATGGAGATGAAGGAGTTGGACATGAAGAAGTGGGCTTAAGCATAACTAGTTGCACTGGAGTGAGATCATCAGAAGGCGACGATGAGGAACAGAAGGAATTGAGGAATGAAAAAGTGTCTTTTGATTAAATACGTGTTGTTATTCAAAAAAACTTCTAGATGGCAGGATGTATTTTGAATGTGTTCGTCCCTTTGCTCATGAAATTATGTTGAAGCTTATGTGACCAGTCGACCTATTGTATGTTCAACAGGTCCTTCACTTCCTGCTTTCCTCAGTTCAGTGCATGTGTAATCTTTTCTCTCACAATGTGATTGTAACTAAATATGACGCCCTCTAGTGGTAGCTTTTTTATGCAAATATATCTACAGCAAGGCGCTATGCAGCATTCATGCAGTGACATGCTGTTCAAACTTGCTGGAGACGCATCATCCTGCTTTGTTGGCAACTTCCTTACATTTTTGAGCTAAATTTCTTAACTTGTTTGGCTTGTAACCTGGATACAGCTTGCGAAATGTCCTATTGTCTTCGATTGTTTTCCTATTCCGTGATTGCACACTTTTCGAGCAGAGCCACTCCCAGCTTCATGAAGAGCACTTCTCCTATGCACTTGCCAAAAATTGGTACATGTAGTAAGCAGCTATACCGTTGATCAGCACTAGTGCAAAATTTATTGCTGTGCTATCAAATTGAGAATACAATTGTTACCATACTGTTGGTAATTAAATTACCTTTAAACACCTGGGTAGTTGTTTTGAGGATAAACTGTATATGTCAAATTCTCATATTGTGTCCTTCAAAGATTAGAATTGGATTGTCATAAAATGGAACTGTAAAAAACTTTAATTATTTTTAAATTGTTTCTGTTTCTTCTGGACTCAGATTTACCCATCAGTTGACTGTTGTTTAATGTATACAAGACTCTGGTAAATTCTAAATTTGGAACTCTGTAATTTGCACAGACCAGCTGACTGGATGTAAATTTTTAAATTAACGAAATAAAACTTCCAGATCCAATTTTTGCTCTGGTTCACCTTCTGCTGTAGTGCCGTCTCCTTCAAAATATTTTTTTTTAAAATTAGAAGTCTTGGTAACATTTATCTATACATGTATTTACAGCATTTTAACCATATGCTGCTGGGTTTAATTTGAAGTTGCATGACGTATAGCCGGGGATTTTCAAGATTTTCGCTTTTTCAAAATTCTTCAAAAGTTCATAACTTCATTTACTGGACGTTTACACCCACATGAATGACTGTCTGGTGGCTAGTATTTCAGCCAGGCCTACCATCTTGTAAAAAGATCCCAGATTGTGCGGTGTGATTTTTCCCCCGAAACTGGCACAGTGCACTGCTGGCGTCATTTCAATAGGGGCCAGATTAGCATGCAGCGGTATTGTATCGCTCATCGCTGGTGCTTTTGACCCCGGTGGTAATCATTCAAAACAATGACGGATTTCTTCCCCTATTGACAACTGAAAAAATGTTGGCAACTCCCAGGAGCTCATTCTTTTGTTCCGAGTACGGTCGTTACGAGGCCCAGCTCTTTTGTCCGATTTCGAGTATCCTGGCTATGCGTTATAAACCCATGGAGTCCGGTTCTGGAAACCCCCGCAGCAAGTGGTTAAATGTATTCATATAAATCTTTTAACAATGTGTATTTGTGCACGACCGGCGTAAGTTTGTTCATCCTTCATATATACTTGCTAGTACTTTATTTGAAAGTGTATATTTTTCGTACTTGGTTTTGGGGATATCCTCCCTTGAAGTTCAAGCAATGTTAATGATAAATTTATAAATATTGTTTTAAAGCACTATAGAATGTCCTTTCAAGAGAGACACTGTCAATTAAAAACATGCTGTGTTATAACACATCCGAAAACAGTTCAGCATTTGTACACAATAGTTGATTATCGATTCATTGAGCAGCAATTGTAAAGTGGATTCATATTTGACATTACTGTGACTAAATAATGAAACACTGACACTTGAAGATACTTTTTTAGTGTGTTGGAAGTATGTAGTAAGAATTGCACTACCAAGCCTTGTTCCAACCTTTTGTTGCGAAAGGTCACATAAGATGAAAGTTCTATCAATTTGCATAAATAAGACTGGCATACAAGGTCTGTATCTTACGAAATGTGCCTGGGAAAAGTACCTATAGCTGTACATAGAGTACATTGTTCAGTGTCACATCTCTTTATTCTCTTTATTCACATATTTACTTTCTCAAATTTCTGACTTTTTTGTGACCCTATTCCACTTGTGGTCAGTAGACCATTGTACATGTAATGAATACAATTATGCACGTATGTACATGTACTGAATAAAAAGGCAATCTAATTTGCATAGACCAAAAGGTGTTACAACCGCGGGTCCCCCCCCCGCCGAAAAGAAAACACTAAAGCTGTGTACATGTATTTCCTTAAAGAACCAAGCTCTGAAATACATGTATCTGCAGCAGATATGACCACAAAGCTCTAATTTTACACAAGTACAATCATACTAAAAATACACCAAGTGTAAAACATGACATTAATATCACTGTGTAAAGTAAAAATTAGATTCAGATTACATGACATTTTAGTCAACTATGTGAGTCAATTGTATTGGCATTGTCAACTGCAAGCGTCTTGATTGTAAGGTTCTTAACCTTGACATATCTCTTTATTTATTTGAGAGTGGACATACAGTCCTACTCAGCCTAAGACATACTGCTTGGTATGTCAAACTTGTCGTACTAGCTATTGGCGCGGAATGAAAGAGAGTTATACCGTCTATAGTAGTAGTATGCCGTAATGAGAAACACGACTGTACATGTCTATGGATGAGACCATTCAGACTTTGTCGATCTCGGCAAGAAATGGAACAACATGTTAGGAAAGGAAAAACCTGAATACGCTGGTTTAGATGGATTGAAGTTCATTTGAAACTCGCAACTTAACCTTGATCAAGGTATTGGGCGATGATTTTGACAACCCCGGCCGGCAGGCCCGGTGTACGTGTGTGGCGGAAACACTGCACGGTGTGTTGCACAATACCCTTCGCTGCAGCAGGTTTGCTTTTGTACGGTACAAATAATGCACGGTACGTCGGGCCGTTATGGTTTGCGAATGACTAAATTGAAATTTGTAAACGATTATAGATCGTCAGCTGTATTTAACTTGATTCGCATAGTACTGTTTTTCATAGTTAGGTTTGTCTCTGGGTTTGCAGATACACGTAATTGCATCCATCTTGAAGATTTGATGTTTGACCGTACCCATATTACACAGGCTATCATTACATACATATATTCCTTGCTAGATTTCAAACGGAATCAGTTATAAACCAAGATTTCTTTCCGACGATTCTGTGCAGCTTTATTTTACCAAGTACTGTTTGCAATATTGTTGAGTATGGGAGATCGATGGATTCGTGTCCCACACTGCTGGAGAAACCAAAACCAAATTTTATCCATCAGCTAATTTTTCCAGGAAAAGATGAGAAAGGCACTCAGATTGGTCCTCAATACCCCCTTTGCCTTTATTTTAGTACACTGGCTATTATTGAAACTTTTGTGCCAGTTTTTCAGTGGTCCACGTTTCGTGGGAAAAAATCCAGATGCCTTTAGCTTCTAAACTTTTTTTAGGACAGTTGATGAATAGGAAAAACTCACCTTGGTGTTTGTGGTTAATGCTGTAAGGAGAATGAAATGATATCCTGGATCAGGTTGTTTTGATTGAGTGTGAGGTTCATTGCCGGGTTTGAGGTTGGGAGGAGAGTGTGGACCTTTTTAAAACTAGGGTCTGGTAGTTCTCTTAACGTGATTTTATCTAAAATGGTTTTTCAAGGAAGAAAAGAGCATCGGCTGCATGTACGCATGATCACAAACTGCATGAGGCTATTCCCAAGCCAGCCGCAGCTAACGGCTAGCTTTTGGCTGTTGTAGGTCCTCAGTGCACATGGTTTTGCCGGCTGGGTGAATCGCTGCTGTAAACGGTAAAACTCAGTTCCTCCTGGTAAATGTTCCCCCCGCACCCTTTTACTGAATCACACCCCCCCGTCAATCTGTCCCCCTCCAGGTAATTTTGTCCCCCTGCTCAACGGTAAATTTGTCCCCCCCCCCTTAGAAATGTATCCCCCGTGCAATGTCACAAGTCCATCACCCAGACCCTGATTCCAACTGTTTTCTAGTGACGTATAGACATGGCACCTAGTTTTGTCTGGAATGCTCGTTACCGTTAAAACACGGTGACTGGGTCAGGGGGCTATCATGAGTGACTGAGTCGTGGACGCACAATTTACTGTACCGAAGGGCTGGCGGCAGTGTTTGGTGGCCCTTGAGAGACATTGCCAATCGTCAATATTGACGTCAATATTTGCGACCAAATTTACGACCCACTCTCTGGTCGCGAATATTGCCGTCAGTATTCACGACCAAACTTCATGATTTGCTCTCTGGTCGCGAAAATTGATGCAATATTTGCGACCAAATTTACAATGTGTATCTCCGGTCGCAAATATTGCCGCGATTTTATCCAGCAAGCCAGGTAGAGAAGTTGCTCAGCTATAGACACAGCAGTTGCTTTTTAACATTGTGCCCCCTGCGCTGTGCCAAAACTGCTCAGCCGAATAACGACTTGAAATCAAGCCGGAAAATGTAGGTCATTGCGCGTGAACACTTTATTTCCGCCTAGCAACTTTTCCCTCTACCTGGCCTGCTACATGTACAAAAAAATCGCGGCAAAATTTGCGACCGGAGATATAAGTCATGAGACTGGTCACAAAATTGACGGCAATATTCGCGACCAGAGACCGAGTCATGAATTTTGGTCGTGAATATTGACGGCAATATTCGCGACCGGAGAGCGAGTCATGAATTTGGTTGCGAATATTGGCGTCAAAGTTGACGATTGGTGGTGTCCCTCCAGGGCCACCATAGCAGTGGCTTCGAGCATACGTGGATGCTATTAACTGGAACTATTTTCGAGGGGTTCGCTGCGGCATGACGCCAGTGTAGAGATTCGTATGGTCGTTTTCCTCCTTTTACAAGTCAGGGGTGCACCCCTACAAATAAATTTCCATAGACACCAATGATTAATCCTTATATTTCAAAATTATTTACTAAATACAACTCTCTCAGGATGTGTCCAGGCTGGACAAGAAAATGATGTTCAACATATCCTCTTTCATTTTCTTCTCAATTCTTAGTGGGTTGCGTCGTGCGTCGCGTCGTGTCGTGCTTCAGGCGACGCGATGCACGACACGACGAACGACGCGACGCACAACAGCACGACGCGACGGGCGACGGAAGGGGCGACATTCTGTTTACGACAAACATTTCTCTCTCTCTCTCTTGCCTCCCTCCAGGCGACGCAACCAGACGACTAGTCATACAATTTGTGCAGGTTGCTTGGCAGCGCGTGTGGGCAGTTGGTAGCAGAACTTGCAACCAGCCACAAGAGTCCTCGAGAAGGAGCTGGTAACTTCCCTAGCCAGTGACCTTCCACTTGGCTACTGGACTAAACAGAGACTGTTCTGTTGTCTCTCTGTGATTTCTCCTTCCATCGAACCTGCCATACTTACAAATTCGTCCCTGTCCTGCTCTAGGCAAAGACATTACCAGTGTAAGCCTATTGAACCACACATGCATACGTTGCTGGACAGCGGATGGCCTGGACCAGAGCCACATGAATTCCGTTCCGAAACCTGATTTAGTCGAGGGGAAGGAAAGACTGTGCACTTGAACCCTAAACATGATATAACCCAACACATCTTTGCCATCCATTCAAGCTCTTTTACTGCAAGCCTTTCTACTGCAAACTCTACAGCTACTTGCCAAGTCAAGACAAGCCAAGTCATCCCCAACTTCAGCAATAGATCGTCTTCAAGCGACGCCCTTTATCTATTTTCAGTGCTATTTCATAATGTTTTCTGTTAAATAGAATCCCTGTTTTTTTCTCATTATTAAAAAGATGCTTTCGCTAACATGAGGGTATATGTATGTTCGTAAACCGTGCGAAAACTTTTCACTATATTAGCCGGAAACGAATTAATCCTCACTGGTTAGCTGATAATAAAAGGCGTAAACTAGTAAACAAAGAAATAATGTAAGCAGGTGTCATGATTCTCATATTATGTCCGCTACAATATTTCTAAATCTATTCTAAGACACAATACATCGATCATTATAACGTGCTTCCTAATCATTTGTAAGATGCGGATCAGAGGAGAAATTATACATGTGTGTGGCCAAGCAGAGTTGAAAAAAGACACGGCCACAATGATAATAGCCTCTGTATAATGTTTTATTCAGAAACATGGACTAATATCATTGAAAGTGTGGTGCTGATGAAGGTAACGAGAAAGACTAGCCTGAAGGAAGACTAAGACGGAATATTCTGAGGGTATTATAGAGCAGGGCTCGGTGGTAACTTCCTAAACCCGTCGTCAAACTTGCGGTCATACAATTGTAGACAAATTGTCTGGGGAATCGGGAGTAATACTTGAAAATCACCGGAATGGACCACGGAGAAATACCGGTATCTATGAAATTACAAATCTACCACAAATTTAATGGGAACTGCATCGACTGTCTTAAAAAGAAATCATTGGCTGGGTTTAAAGAGTGTAGAATTCTGGGCTTCCACATATTATGAGAGAGCAGTTCCTACATATGCCGATTTTCTTTTTGCTCTTTTTCTTTTTTTTAAATAAAATTTGAGAGAGATTGATCCTAAACGAGGAATGAATGAGATAAAAACAAGAACAAATCAACACCAAGGAGTAAATAGCATGTACTTTGCAAGCACGGGGGACAGAAATGAAAGAAAACAGTAAAAGCGCCCTCTATAAACACCATGAAGCCCGTCGCGTCGTACCGTCGTGCGTCGCGTCGTGCTTCAGGCGACGTAAAAGGCGACTCGATGCACGATGCGACGTACGACGCTACGCTCGATGGTACAACGTGACGGGCGACGGAAGGGGTATGGTGTTCTATTCCCGCCATTTTGGCGTCGCGTCGTATCGTTGCTCCGACGCCACGACGCGACGGCACGACGCGACGGAGCCGTCGTAGCGTCGCGTCGTGCCGTCAGGGCGATGGCACGACGCGACGCTAATTTGGCGGGAATAGAACACCATAAAGGGGTGACGTTTAGGCGGCAAAAAATGCAACATGGAAAATACCTGAGACAGCACGACGCGACGCACGACGCGACACGTCGTGTGTGTACAAACGTAATGGCAAGAAAGCGACGGTGCGGACCCGAAGGCACGACGCAGGGGAGCCGTCGTGCCGTCGCGTTGTGTAGTTGCATCGCCTGGAGGGAGGCTAGAGAGGGAGAGAAATGTGTGTCGTAAATAGTACACCATAGCGACGTTTAGGTAGAAAAAATGCAACAAGGAAAGAACCGAAGACAGCACGACGCGACGGGTGACGGCACGACGCGACGCGTCGTGTGTGTACAAACGAAATGGCAAGAAGGCGACGGTTCGACCCGACGGCACGACGCAAGGGAGCCGTCGTGCTGTCGCGTCGTCTGGTTGCTTCACCTGGAGGGAGGCAAGAGAGAGAGAGAGAGAGAGAGAGAGAGAGAGAGAGAGAGAGAGAGAGAGAGAGAGAGAGAGAGAGAGAGAGAGAGAGATGAGAGAGAGAGAGAGAGAGAGAGAGAGAGAGAGAGAGAGAGAGAGAGAGAGAAATGTTTGTTGTAAATAGTACACTGTACAAAGATCTGTCATGATACTTTTCTTTTCCGTGGAGTATCATCTTTCTTTCAAAATAGTTATTCTTGGCCAACAAGACAAATCGTACCAGTGAATCCTTGGCAATTTAGGGGCCTAATTGAGAAACTCACGAGTTGGTAATTGATAAAAAAACTACCCTCTTCCAGTCTTTCCATCATATGTACCTTATCTCGGGTGTTTCACTGTCTTTCTTGATTGTCGATGAAAATAATTCATATATGCTAGTTTCTGTTTCAACGTGCGTTCTACGTTTGTTGAAGAGTTTCAGAGTGGGAAGAGGGCCCACAAGAAGATATACATGTAAGTACCAGCATAAAATGATGGATACGCAACATTTTAAAACAAGCAGCGTAGCAGTCTCTAAAACTAAAGGGGCATCTAATTACCCATGAATTGGGGATTCACAAAAAATAGTCCCAGTGGGGCAAAAACATGGTTTCTAAAGGGAGTATTTTCACTCTTTGTGAGTTATGAGGTTGACAAGGGGACAAGTAACACTAAGGTTGCTCAATTTACAGAAGTATTATTGATAGGCTTGCATGTTAGCCATCAGAAATGGTAATCTGAGTCATCCGTCTTGGTCACTTATCAGTCTTGAAGTTTTATGAATAAATTATGAGTTCACCATCCACCATATGAGGAAAAAAAATCAAGCGTTATTGTGTTGCTGAAGAAGTATGGTCAGTTGATCACGTCGTCGTCTTGTCAATATCTGCGAGGATGTCACAAAATTACTAGTGCTTACTATACTACAAGTGCGATGTTCATGTCTGACTGGTGTTCATCGATCTCCGTTATATAGAATAGGACATCGGGTCCAAAACGCGTCCCATGTGTGCGTATTTTCAGGAGGGTAAATAACAAGCTTTGCCGCGTGTGCAAATTTCGTTGCGTGTACTTTCAAATGGAGTTTTTCAAAAACCGGTTGAGGTTTTTGTGCTTTAATCGTCAGATTTCGAAGAAAAACTGAATTCTGCACTTGGAATGGATAAATTTGGAAAGAATAATGGTTGAGGTTTACGCAGCAGTGGATTACCGGAGATCAACGTCAAGTTTGGAAGAAGGAACAGAAGGAAATGTGAGTCGCACTTCATTTAGTTTCAGAAAGTTTCTCAAGTTGTACTTAATAATGCTTAACTTTAAGCCTATAATAGGCCTAGTAAGAAATTTATGACTGTCTATCCAGCCTATTAGGCTTTGTATATGAACTTCACTATCTCGAAGTTGGGACTGTCTGAAATGTTACTTATTGGCAAAAGTGGTTTGAAAAACTGAATGGCTAATTTGTCGTTTATTTTCCTCAGATTTCACCGGAAAAAACTCCAAGACAGCCATGATTTGTGTTTGTCGGATCTAAAGACGAACTGAACCTAAATCGTGTGACAGACAGTGTGATATGAGTGACAGAATTCTTCTTCGGGGCAGAGATGAAACCAAAGTGAGAAGTAGAGTGCTGACGTTTCTGTTGAATGAAGTTACAAACAAGAGAATTCAAATTCAACGCAATGAAAGAAACTTAGTCTACATAACAAAATTATTCGTTCTCAGTTAAAAGTGACTTTTTATGCCGGAAAGTAGTGTAAATTTTTAAGTCAGGTTGTGAACTCCACTTTTTAAGCTGATTAATAAGTGTCTGTTTTAAAAACGGCAGTAAGTTAGTTTGGTCGCTCATTTAAAGCTGCGCTCACTTTGTGCTCACAGAAAAGATTCTCACACTTCCGTATGCCACATGTCGGTTTTCAATAAAATTTACTCAATGAATGAATTGTATTTAGTACAATTTTTCCTGATTAAATCATTTTATTGATGATTTTTTCAGTGTTGGCTCATAGAAACCAGACGAAAACGCATAGACAGTTTGGACATCATATTTACTGACAAAACCTATTGCATGTCCTGGTGGAATTCTCAAAGTTTTACACACTGAAAAAATCACGATTGAACCGACCCAAAGTGGAAATATTGCTAAAGCGAGACCGTAGACAATAGGTGTAAAAAATGAATTCAAAACAAACAAGCAAACACAAAACAGGTTAACATTATCGCTTTCGAGTGGGTTAGTTAATAAGAAAATGGTCAGTTATTTCTGGAAATGATATTCTTGCATTTTCTGTATATTTTTGGCTTGTTTTCGGGAGGGAGGCTGAGGGTTTAGCCATCATCCCATGAAAAAACAGATTATGTTGACCAGAAATGCACAGCGTACAGCATCACATTACCCTCCTGAAGCGCCGCCATTGTTCGGCCGCGCATTTTGTGCACAAGGGTGCAGTGTCCCAATTCAAGAAAAATTCTCCGCCAGGCTGAGGCGCAGAAAAAGTACCCCCCCAGAGATTGTTTCGAAAAGAGGGGTCTGTTTGGGCCAGGAAATGGTGGAATTGTGTCAGTATGGCCCAGGATCATCTCTGTAGATTCAGGGGCACCCATCTGGGGGCAAAGCAGACAAAAATGGGATTGAAAATTAGTCAGAAGAGCCCTCGGAAGGTGAGGGATGTCATTTGAAAAATGGCCGCTGGGAGGGCTTGGCAACATTCACTTTTCGGGGGGTGAGTTTGTTTTGGGCGGATAATTAAAAAATTCATTGGTTAACCTACTAAAAATTGAAAATCAAATGAAATCTGAAGGACCAAACAACACATTGATTTTTGTTTGAGAGGCCTCAGGGATTTCAGTTGCCTGCCATGGGGCTCCAAACTTGGTTGATTTTACACTATTTTCAATGGAGCTTGAATTAGTTCAGTGCACCCCTGTATGTTTCGTGGTCACGGGAATTTCCCCTTGTGAGAAATCCTCACTATGACCTTCACGTAGTACCCGCGGACATGTATAGTTTAGTAGATGACATTTGAACAGTGATACTACACATCACAGATAGCTTGTCTCATGCTCGTTTTCATCCCAAGACAGACAGAGCATTGATTAGTACCAGTACTAATCTTTCTTGCCACTTTCGTGTGTAAGTACCTGATTTATTCGTGGACTCACATACACTGATAAAGTTATATATGTAGAAATGTGGAATTTGGAATTCGTTGTCCTCTTTGGTTGAGTGAACACAACCTTTATTTGGAGACTTTTCTGCGTGTATAAATATTGACTGCTCAGTTCGAGTGGTACCCAGCTAACACCTTACGTTGCCACAATGTTATGAAATGTTGTGTAAAGGTTGTCATTTGGTCATGTGCCATGATGACATTACAACAACGTTACCGCAACCTTTAAGTGTTCAGTCAATGGTTGTATGAATGTTGTATTCTGGTTATTTTCACAACGTTCTTTGAAAGTTGCCATATAACGTTGGGCTGACGTTGTGCCATGGTCGTTTCTCAAAATAAGTCATAATTTAACGTCATGTAGACGTTTTATGTAGATTTCTGAATAACGTTGCTATTTAGTTGTCGCTGTTACGTTGCCATAAGGTTTTAAGTACGTTTTTTGAAAACGTTGTCGCAAGGTTGTCATTACGACGTCCTAATATCGTCTCATGTAGGTTATTCCATGACGTTGCTATTAAGTTGCTAAAAGCACATTGTCATAACGTTGTAATGTGGTATTTTGAAGTGTTGCTGTAACGTTTTAATCTTGACGTTGTGGTGACGTTGAAATGTGGGGGGTTTCATAACGTTGTCGAAATGTTACCTGTTTTTACGTTACTATGACGTATAGTGCCTAGGTATTTCTAGAACGTTGTCGTTATGTTCGATTTTGGCGTTGTGATTACGTTGTACAAAGGTATTTTCATAATGATGCTTTTAAGGGTTATGGGTTGTCATTACGTTGTGGGTTGGTATTTTCTCAGTTTGTGACCCTCTGAAAGGGTGTTATAAATAATGGGATGTGCTATCCCAGTAATTAAACAAAGTTGTCATGACATAGCCATATCGGTAGATATATATAGTTTTCTCATATAGATATTATGTAGGCCTACTTTCTAAAATGCATATTACTTATTGAATCAGGTTCATTGTTTTCATTTCATTGCGAGGTTTATGATTGAGCGAGGTGACTGAGTGATGGTAATTATTTTTTGGAAATAAATGAAATGCTGTATGATTGGGATGTAATGAAAAGGAACGCCTTGATGAGTCCCACCCAACAAAGTATTTTCTGTCTCTCGGTGTGTTGGTCTATCTCAGTCAGGCCCATCGTGGCTAATATTTAAGCATAAGTTGACCCGGTCATATGAAACTGATCACCAAAAGTGGAGCAACCCAGGGACAAGTTAATGCAATCCAGTGGGTGGCACTACTGGTTGTGGTTTGGAGTGGACCGTTGTAATTTAAGCGCTACATATTGAAATAGATTTTTTTTCAAACAGTATTTATACTAAACAAAGACTTTTGCGTAGTTTCAAACTGTCTTCTCTCAGTTGTCTAAATATCGGTACATGTGGATGTAAAAGGGGTTTACGTACAAACCCATCTTTGAAAGTGGAGCATCCTGGAGACTGGAGAAAGCCAGTTAGTGGTGACCTTGGTGGTGGTTTTGACCGTTGGAATTTAAGCGGTACCCATTCCATCTACAGCCACCAAGTCAACCAAACCTATTGCGCTTCGCCAAATCTAGCTTCTCTCTTCAGGTAAGACAAAATAACCTTTATTTATGATTTTGATAAGTACGTAGATCGGGTGATTCCGATGATAATATGATATACTCAGTTTATAAGTTGATTATTATTGTGTACCGGTACCCTAACTATACGGGAAAACGTTAGTTTGCATTTTTGTTGTCAGGTCAGTTTTATCGATAGTGTCAGAACTTTTGGTAGTCACAGTGTGTGATAAGTGGTCTCCCAACTCTTTGAATATTATCTTGAGTGAAGGTCTTTCACGCTTGATTTATCGCTTGTATGTGTGAAATATATTTTTGCATTTGATCGAAGAAAGCTTATTTTATGTGAAGTATTTTTGATCACTTTTTATTTATAAATTAGTTTTTTGGCTGAGAATTTTGGAGCAACAATTAATGACCATAGGTAGGACAGCCAAGAGCCTTGGTAGCATTGCTATTGTTTGTGTCCTTTCTCCATGGTATAACTTGATCTTTGTGGCTAGTATGTCAGCTCCTGCTTCTTGCTTCTTTACAGGCAAGTTCCAGGCTTATGAGTTACTGTAATGGTTAAAATGATTGACTCTGAGGCTGAACCAACTTTGTCCTTTTGATCAGAGAATTTACACGCGAGTATGAAGCAGATATTCACATGGGAGACGGCGGTACGTGAGGCATAATATTATAACTGCTACAATCTTTTAACTTTCGTATTTCACAGAAATATTTGGTAAAAGGGATGCAAATTCAGTGTTTTAAATGGTTTATTGAGTATAGTCTGTGCATATAAGGTATATTTTCTGGCCAATTTTTTCACGACAATTTTTTTTTCTTTATTCAGTATGCAACAGCTTGTTCCTGTGTAAGTGACAGCCACCGTTTATTCCTGCATTTAGAGATTATCAAGAGTGTGATGGTTTGTTTGTTTTTTTGTTACATCCATGAAGCGAATCCCACAAGGGTCTCCGGTGAGGAAGGCCATGGTGATTGAGAAGGATTCATCTGCAGTCTTTCTAGCAATACTGCATGACTTTGGAAGGTGCTTGTACATTAATTAAAGTTAATTTGTTTCAAAGCCTCCCGATATTGGTAATTGTGAGAAGGAAAATACGCTTAATCAATCAGTGTTAACATTCATTAAAAATAAATATAAAAGCTAATGTTGATATTGATTAGATTAATCAGTTTGCTAATACCAGAAAGTATTAGCATTATCAATTTGTACCTTTCTGATTCACACCAAAACAGTGTGATATCTAGTGTGGATTTAGTTATTTATTTATTTTTTTTTTTTGCAGTGGAACGGTTCTGCAAAGTTAACTCACAACTCGCCAGTGCCCCAAATCTTTGTTAGACCCCCCTCAAAAACAGGATAAACTATTGCATGCAGCTTCAACCTTGAGAAGAGGCCTCCTTCTACATTATACCGTTAATACTTACAAACAATCCAAGAGTAGGGCAGTTTGACCCCTTTCCCAGTATCCATGACTGATAAATTTTTATCAGTGTTGGCGTATTAACGAGGATGTGGAAAGTATGGAAAGGTTAAGTTAGGTCACTCTCCTTGCATGAACTGTTGCATTTCTAACCCATATTTGACCTGTTCGACTCAACAGGTGTATTGTGTAGAGGGCAGTTTCGACTCAATTCGTTGTAACTGTTGTGCTATGACTACCTTTGCTGTCGTGGAATTTCTTCAGGAAGGGTCGGTGGAAGTTGTCCATAAATCTTGGATAAGGAAAAACAAGGGGCCAGTAGCTACACATTGTGTCCTTAATAAGTTTTAGTGCATTAGCAATTACTGCATTACGTTTCAATTGATTTAAAATAGACGATTCGCAGATGCACAGCAATTTTTTACAATTATTGTCACAGATAGACTCTGTTCATTTTGTCTTTACAGTATACAGGCCTGATGTATCATGATGCGATGGTGATTTTTCGTCTTTTTTTTTTTTATCAAGGAACCATTGAGGTGTTTCTGGCCCAAAAAGAGTGTCTCAACAAGGGTTCGTAAAAGGGAGATTCCAGATGAAGAAAAGTGAGCAGCTACGAGATACGGGTGTTCATTTATACTGGTAAATGCCCCTTTTGCAAAATTATAATTCAATCCAAAGTAAGGCGGAATTGTGTTTTATCATGATCAAATAATTACACGGTGAAATGAGGGCAAGGTATGCAGCCATTCTCTTTCACTAAATTTATACGGGTGAAGTGTGCTCGAATCTAAGCATAAGTAAAGTTGAACACGCAATGAATTGAGCATTCGATGTACAGTTCATGTACATTTTGTAAGATGCCATTTGCAACACTGTGTAATGTGTTGCAAATTATTTTACAGATTCATATGAAAAGGCACTCCATAATGCAAAAATCGCAGAGGATACGTCAACTGTCGAATCGGTGGACAGCGATGATGAGCCCCGTCGACGAAAGCGACCTGCTAGATATCAGTCGTCTTCCTCGTCAGAGGTGGGGAGTGACAGCAAAGATGGTAAGAAAAATTCCTGAACACATCAACCTTGTTTGAGAGCAATGACTGTCTTATGGAGTCAACACGTCACGCACGCTGCACATATTGGAAAATTGTCTTTTATGCCTAATGTTGATCGCCTTTGTAATATTTTCAGATATGGCACCATTGAAGAAGCAACCAACCCCAAAGCCCCTAGCAAATCCCCCAGATGTAGACATCGATTTGCTCAACCAAGGTAGAGCCTTTAATTTTCCTCCCTATTACATGTACTGTTTCTTTTGCTATAACCTGTGGTCCATGTTCAAGTGCCGTCGCTAAAATTTAGTGTCCCGATAGGTATTACGGGCAAATCGCTCAGAGTTAAGCGAAGTTTATCTAAATATATAAAAAGTCACTCACATTTCTTCACTACCTTTGTGACCTTTTCAAATTTACATGGATGCAGTGAATCTGTCCCACGACACAACTCCAGCCTCCTCCGTCCCCTCGACTTCTTCAAATGCTTCGTGCACAGAAGGTATGGATCCGTATATTCTACTGTAATCACAGGACTGTGTTTTAGCGTAAAATATTGGAGTATAAAATAGCAACTTGTTCAGATATTTACTCATCCTACTGAAGTTATGAATCTGCAAACCTGAATACTTGTGAGAATTTATCGGAAAGGGTTGAAATGACATGCAAAAATACTAATAGACATTATGGTGACCGTTTCATAAACAATTGATTAAAAACAGTTGTCAGTGTTATTATCAATGTCTGTTGTATGCAAGAGAAGATATTTATTGTGATTTTTCTCTCTTCTTTTGTCCAGAATCCTGTCCGAGATGACGCGGACAATGAATGAATGACAGCACTGCATCCTCTGTTGGAAAACTATCCTGTCCGTAGTTTTTCTCACATAATTGATATCCTCAGCCTTTGTAAAAAAAGTTATTTTGGCACTTAAACACACAGGTCCACACATGAATCTAGTTCACTTTGTACGTATCACAAAAAAAGAACAAAATCAGGCCGTTGCTGAATGCTTTTCCGTTATTTTCTGTGCGTACTTTGCCCCCGGTTCATAACTTTCACAAAAGATTGCAAACCAAATATTTTCTGGGGAACCTGAAAAATTCCATCAAATAATCACGATTTGATGTGTTTATGTTTCTATACCGCCAGCCATCGAATTAAGGATGTAATTAACTACCATTTCCAACATTGTCGTTTGGAATGGAAAATGACACGGAATATGTATGTGTTGCTGTAATTTTTTTCACTTATAGGCCCACAAAATCACAAATGACGTGACATCACTAAAATTTAGTTCCCCGGTTTCACTTTGTAATGGTATCGACTGTCAAAGTTTTGGATCCATCGAGATCATGGAGTTAATACTTTGTAATAAAAGTAGAAAAAAGTAATTCTGATTTAGTTGTTTTGTTGTCATTCGTCGACAGGTATATTTAATGTGGTAGGACTGATGTAAAAATGTGCATAAGTGCAGCCATTAAGCATAAAATAAGTGGTGCCCTCAAAGTTGCAGGAATGTTGTCAACAATGGTTGCAGTACAGTTTCTAAATGGTTGCAGTACAAGTTGTAGTAACGTTCCCCAAATGTACCGTACCAAATTTGTTGCTAAAACGTCCCTCCAATGTTGTAGTATTGTACTCAGTAACGTCACTGGAATGTTACATTAACGTGACTACAAAGTTGCATAGACGTGCCCACAGGGTTGCAAATAGGTTTCAATATCGTGCTCATCAAGTTGTAATCACGTCCCAAAGAGGTTGCATACGCGTATCTACAACTACAGTTAGCTACTATGTTCCAAATGTGTTGCAATGCAGTGTCATATACGTTGCATTTAGGAAGCTGCATAGTTGTATTGACGTTACCCACAAGTGCACAAACGTCCTCGCCAAGGTTGCAGTAATGTGGCTGTTGAGTCGTGGTCGGGTTCCTACAGGGTTGTAAAGACGTATCTGTTACGTGCCCATTAAGTTGCCAAAACGTTGTGCCTTGGTAAAAATCAGGTCGTAAATATGTTGCTATTACGTGCCTAAATGTTGTAAAAACGTGATATTTCGGTTGTCTCAGGGTTGCAGTATTGTAGCGGACATGTCAAAACATCATGTTGTATTGACGTTGTAAAAACGTCTTCATAACGTTGTGTGATAACGTTGTGGCAACGAAACTGGGAGTCGACATTTTTACGTCGCTACAACGTCACTTTTGTAACGTTGCAGAAACGAAAACGTGACCTTGTGGCAACGTCGTCACAACGTCAAATTGTTAGCTGGGTATAGTAGCCTCCCAAGGTGATCCATGGAGCATTCTATTTTCCCCGGTCGGCTGTGCCTCGGGAAAATAGATGCTCCATGAATCACTTCGGGAGGCTAGTTTTACTATACCGCGAGATAAAGCAGTCGGTATTTGTTTTGTAACACCTCACAGATTCTGCCAAATTTAACCTCAAAATCAATAATGAAACTCCAAACTGGAATTTACTTTCATCAAATTTAATTCAAGAATTCCAAGTGGAACAGCAACGTTTGAATACATTCATTAACCGATATATTGTTTGCTCTGAGCGGAAATACACGCTTATATGCTTTCTTTCTATGGATATAGTTCTTTGGTTGCTACGGGTATATACCGGTACATGTAGTTCTTTTTCAGAATGAGGCTGCATGGTATTGTCTTTTGGAAGCGGTGGTATAAAAACAGTAAAACTAGCAAATGTCACATGACACACTTTCGGCCAATCAAGATACAGGATCTGTGGGTGAGGTGTTATAATGTACTTTATCTATGGGTGCGTTCGATTAGCTTACACGTGTAAGTCAAACTTACACCAGAGCGTACGTTTAGCCATCACGTGATCTTCGTGCCTGCTCTGGTGTCAGCCACCACTACCCCAGCTGGCGAGCGGGTCTGTGGAGGCTGCCCGAGTGTAATGACATCACGGATGGACTGTTCGTGCATATCCCATATGGACATGATGGAACGTGGCGGGGACTTGACCTTTTTCCCAGAATGCCTTGGCGAATACACTGCAGCGTTCGATTCGCCTCATTTCGAGGCTTCCCTTGGTGTAACACTGGTGGTATGTTCAGGGAAGCTAATCGAACGCACCCTTTGCAAGTCATTTTTACAACAGTGTTCTAGCCAGGATGAAACTAATGGATAGGGGCATCTACCGCACATGTATGCCAGATATGGGGGGGGGGATATTATTTGACACCCGAGGGCGCTGTTTAAAATTTATTATGTAACTCCCATTACCCCATTCTATTTCATTCAGTCATTGTAAAAAAGGAAAATTATTAGTTTTACGCTCACTTCTAAGTTTTTCCCTTTTCTCTCTCTTTTTTTTTTTGTTTTGGGGGGGGAGCTTCGCTTTGTGTTTTTACTGTGCTTTTGCTAATGAAAGGGGCAAATGTCTAATAAATATCTTATCCACATTTTATTACTGCACAATTGTATTTTACATGTGCTTGTTCTTAACTGTTTGAGGAGCTCCGTGGTACAAAATTGTTTTGATGTGCATCATTGAAAAAGAACTAGCTTAATAGGCCTTCACCGCGGTTTTCATTTCATTTTGAAAAACTTCAATCTGAATAGATTCTTGGGGTTTTAACTGAAAATGTATGATTATTCTACATATACATATACAAACACAGGCATGCCTACTTGAAACGTAATTTAATTCACCTAGGCCCCTACCATTGTTTGAACTTTCTTGCTAGGTTCTAAAACTTTTGTCAAACTTTTCCAAACTTATTCCCATTATCACAAGGTTAATGTTTGTGCCAAAATAATAAAAAGTTTGGTCTTAAAATAATGAGCACATACTACCAAAAAATAAATGAGAATGATAAATGATACCGAAATTACGAAGGAAAGGCGAAGATCAATACGAAAACACTACAGACTGTGCATGGATGTGGTACAGTAGTCAGTACTATGCATGCACTGGCCACCGAGACTGTGTGTGTGCCACGGTCTTACCAAAAATCGTCCTTGTGAACCACGACAAAGTATATAAAAATAACCATCGATATAGGCTTAAATGCATCAGAAGAATCTACATGGGTCCATGTGACAGCAGCAAAAATTAAATTTTGAAGTAAGCAGGATTTCATGTGTTTGAATCCCAGCCTAGCACACTGTGGAGTTTTTTCCTCAGGGAAGCACTGTTCAGTGCTAATAAAGTTATGTTGCATTTGAGAATTGTAAATAAGAATTGACAAGCTAAATTTATTTTGCTATTTCCTTAAATTTATTACATACTACAGTACCTCCCCAGGGTTCTCCCCAGGATTTTTCAAAACTGGGGGGGGGGGGGATTTCCATTGTGTTTTACCAACATCTTGCGAAGCCATGCCGTGGGGTTTGGACCCCACCCAAGAGCCCCCAAAATTTTGGGACTTTGGATGTTGTCGGCCCATTTTAGAGCATTTCCTGGGTTTTTCAAGTACCTTTTCTCAGGAAAAAATGCAGCAAATTCAATTTTTTTCACATTTTGGATATTAGTATTTTAACAAATGACCAGTTTTCCTTTCTGGACTACTGATTAGGCCTGTAGGCACAAAAGGAGTCATTTCAAGTTTCAGACATGCAACAACATGTAGTGGCTGTCTAATCAACGATATAAACACCTGTTTATTCAGTTTTAATTTTAATACATGCTTCAACCTTTCCGTTTTGCTGATCAGACCTGAAAACCATGAGCTCCATTCAGTTGTAAGGTAAAAATATTAGCTTAAAGGAATTGGCCTGAACAAATGTCTTAAAAATATAAAACGATTTGGTCTTTATATAAAATAAACAACAAGGCTTTTCTTGTATATCGGCAAGGAAGAATACCCGCTGCAGGTGGCAGCTTCGTTTGGGTTTCCTCAACGCGGACTGCTGAAGTTATTGGCTTAAAAAAGAGCCTATCTTTGATTGACTTTCGGCCATTGTGCGCGAGACAAAACGCGGTGATATGGCAACGAGAAATATCGTCCCCGTCGTAGATGCCATTAATACTCTTACACAGGGCTACGGCTGCCGGCATGGGAAAAAAAAAGGTGTGTGGGATTGATGTTGTAAGTTCTGCGAATGGTGTAGTATAAAATTGTAACCTTTGTAAATGCAGCCCCGTAGCGTATTGAGCACACGGCACAGAGAAAACCACCTGCGCGCGGGTGCATGTACGACGCCCATGACGGAAGTTCAGATTTCATGCAACACCGGCCAGGAGGAACGTTTGGTTCTGAATGTACATGTACGGTGTGCAGTACAGTGTGGCCGCCGACGCGTGGTGCACAATGCATGTACAGAATGGAAAAATGCAGGACTAAACTGTTTTTTCATCTAGATTTTCCAGACATGCAATCTGCATTATGTAAGAAAACTCTGAGCCATACTGTCATAATTATATTGTGCGTATTGGGGATGAAAAAATGGGTATTGGCCCGTTTTTTGCGTATTGGGCCTGTTACACAAGTTTGTACGTGGGAAGAACTTGACAAAATGACCCATTAAGTATAAATTGTGTAAGAGAACTATAACTAAAACTATTTTGTGACAAAAATTGTTAAAATACTTGGATCTCAACAAAGGAACTTGTAACATTTTCCCCCTTGAAAAAACCCCACCAGACAAGCAATGTTTACAAGCAATGTGCAGAGCGCCCGCTGGAGTTGGCAGTCCATTTTTTTTCTGCTCCAGGTCTATGGTTTATATGAGTTTGTACATGTGTTCCTACCTCCATGTTGCTTCAGCTATGTGAGAGGTTTGCATGACCCTTACAGTTCTGAAAATAGGAGGTATGTACGTGTCGATGGGAACTGCATGAAGCTTTTGGCTGTCAAAACAAAGGCATACATGTGTGTTCTTTTCAGCCTCAGTTGAAAGATTCAGACATTTTGGACGGCTGCACGAAGAAGTTTTTTTAGTCCACATTCTTTATCAGCCTCTGTCTTTTTTATTCAGGAATTGGTTGTTCAAGACCTTGTGCCATCACACAATGAGAACCGACTTGTTGCTTGTCACAACTCACAAGTTTAATTTATCGTGAGGTTAATCACCCTAGAAATACAGTCAATTCATTTTCTGACCAACTGTTGAGGAACTAATATTACTTGACCACACAATGGCTATTGGACGAGGAATTTATAAATACCTAGCTGCTGAGCATGTCTTGTTTGTTTACAATTTGGCGTCTGGTCTTAGTAGCCCCACAAAGACACAGTATATCGAGAGGCGTATTGCAAAAGACTTGGGCGTTGAGTCTTACACGGAGACAACTTGTTTGACCAACAAGTCCAGCCCTGATTATGATATACAGGTGGAAATTCAACGCCAAAGCACCATGTGGATGTTGTACATAACCCTCTGCATTCAGTTTCCGGTGTTGATCTTGAGCAATATATGGGGTGGCATTAGCGATCGTTATGGTCGGCATATCCTCTGTGCCATTCCTTGCATTGGGCTCATCCTTAACTATGTCATCAGCGCCATTGTGGTGGTGTTTGAGCTGCCCCTTGCTGTGTTCCTGGCGGGGAGTTTGATTGTCGGGTTGTCGGGTGATTTGACCTTGGTTGTGACTGGTTGTGCTGGGTACATTTCTGATGTTACCCTCCCCAAAAGCAAAGAGAGGACAACCCGCTTTGCTCTGATCGATATTTCCTTCACTATGTCAAACAGTTTAATCCAGTTTGCTATTGGCTACGTCATCAGCCTCTATGGTTTTGCCGCGCCTTTCTACGTGGGTATTGTGTTGATCGCCATCTGTGCCTGCTGCATCATATTCTGTCTCCCTGACAGGCGTGCTTACGCGTCTAGCTCATCAACCAACACCGCAATTCAGACAGATAGTTCCAGCAATGAAAAAGCTCCAAAGAACCCAATCAATGTTTTCAGAAATGTGTACCGCCTCTTCAAAAGTGCTCCAGGCAGGCCTAGCGGACGAGGTTGGCGGCTGTGCGCCTTCAACTTCATCATTTGCGCCAGCATCATGTTAATTGTCGCCAATGCTGATATCAGTGTGTTGTACACCACGGGGCAGCCGTTCTGCTTGAATCCTGTTCAAGAAGGACATTATGGTGCTGCTATGTTTGCTGTTTTCACTGGAGGTAAGTCAGCAGTTGAAAAGCTTGCCAAAAACTGAGAAATAATTAGCTGAACTGCAGACATTTTGATTGTAATATGGGTTAGTAAAATCACCTAATTATACAGAGTAATGTTCGCAGTTTGTCAAAATATAAAAACAGCTCCAAAGTCGATTGTGTAGGAGCTCTAAACAGTTAGCAGTGTACATGCGTTTGAGTCTTTGGTCAAGTGCTGTGCATGCTGAATGTATGGACTGATATTATCGCCATGGTTGCCTTGATTGAATTACAGGCTACCGGTACCATGTGCTGGCTCATACGAGCAAACTGCATAGTATACATGACGGTTAAGAATTTTGTGCAGGGAACCAGTGGTGTATGTTGCCCAAATCACTGCCTGGATAGGTAGTTGAAATGTAGTATCAGATGAGTTGGTTTTGTTGGGAAGAGCTTGTGTTGTTTGAATGAGCAGGTACCTTGCTGGCGGTGACAGTCCTTCAGCGATTTCTGCCACCGTTTTGGATCATGCACCTGACATCAGTCTCTGTCATCTTATCTCTTGTCCTTGTGGCTCTAGCAAAGACAACACTCCTCCTTTACATATGTGAGTATCAGTTACATGGTTAGGTACAGTTGTATGCCCGTGTGATTCGAAACAACTCTTTGAACCAAAGCTTGGGCGTTAGAAGAACACCAAAATGAAGTGACTATGGTTTTGTCTGAAACTTCTTTAAATGCATGGGTTGTTTTTGTTGTGTGCTCACGCTGTTGAAATACTTAATAAACTCTTTCAGAGTAACTTTGCTTGTTTTGATCTGAGAGAACAACAGTGCAAGAAACAAATTGTTAGGCCCTCTAACTTTTATTGTTTTCACATTTTTTTTTCACTCCAGTCAGTAAATAGCACTTTTGTGATATTTTTCATGATTAAGCATGTACATGTACCATAATGTTCCTTTGATCCCACAGCGCTGTTTGTTGGAATGTTCACCTATGTGACAATTCCTGTGTCAAGGAGCAAAATGGCAGATATGTATGAAGCGGACGAACAAGGTGAGTCCAAAGGAAATGACTCTTACACATAGACTCTAGAGGGCGCTCTTATGGACAGATTAAGTACCTCCGGCCTAAAATACATTTGATGGACAGTGCCTATTGAAATAAGTGTCTGGATACCATAACTTTGATGGCATCCGATCGACTAATGAAAAGGCAGATGCAAGTTGTTGAAAAGTGTGCAGGGGTCTGTGGAGTGATATTGGAATGAGTGATGCAGATTGGAAACTTAATGTGGAGGATAACGTACAGACGATGACTGAAAATACTGTGAAGCATTTCCTTCCTTTGTCACAGTTGTGGTTTTATTTGCTATTTATCAAAAATAAACTTATCCTTAAAAAAAATCAGAACTATTGGTTTGAACACACTTCATTGATGTCCATATCCATTTTACACCCTCAGGAAACCTCATGAAATGTATGATTTCATTTTGAAGTTATAAGATGATAAATCAATATTATCTTCAATCACACCCTTCAATCTTCAATTATGTTCATCTACAGGAAGTTGATGTCTATGGAAAGTACTCAGATTCCCGGGAATTGTTCAATTTCACTCCAAGTTGCCTTTGATAAATATGCATCTCATCTGATCCGTCTAATAATTGTCTCCTCTTCTAGGTGTTGTATTTGCTTTCAATGGTTGTCTCTCTGGTCTGGCTGCCTTTGTGACACCGCTGATCTTCAATGCCATCTACTCCGGCACCTTGCATTTCATGCCGGGATTTGTTTACTTTGTTATGGCTGCGGTTGGCGTTGCAGCCTGGCTTGTGATCTTGTGAGTAATTGGATTTAGTGTTTAAAGATAAAATAGTGCAACTGTGATGCTAACAACAGGCCTTGTGCATGATGGTCAGTACTTGTTGGTCACTGCAGGTCATTTTAACTTGAATCCACATTTACTTTTTCTTCGAAGCCTTTTTTAGGAACATGCCTGAATCTCCCCAAATCCTTCACTTTGATAGAAACCAATGAGACACATTCTTGTCACTAAATGTCCAAGGGGGGCTTCTAGTTCAAGCCGCATGTATACAGGCTGTATTACATTGGTTTTAAGTATTATCGTCATTTTATTTAAAATATTTGTGTGAATGCAGAATTCTTCATGTGAAGGAGCCCAGGGGAAATAAGCACTACCAACAACTTCACGTTGATGATCTTGATGGTATGTACATAGATCATTAACTCTTCCTGCTAAGTTGGTGTGGGCAGGTGCCTGAAAATCTGACCAGGATCCAGAGCATTGGGCATGCTGATACTCTGGCATCTGTGTGCGTATTCTGCACAAACAAGTAGAGTCAACCCTCTTCATAACAAAGGAACCAGACAGATTACTTTGTCATAGTCAGGATTTGGACATAAAAGGAGTTGAAAAACAAAGAAAACACGAGAATGAAAGAAATTTGGTTTCTCAAAAGTTGTTCTTGACAACAGGATTTCGTTGTAACAGTGTTCTTTATAACGAGAGTTGACTTTATATTTTGGTTGTGTTTAATTTTTTCTGGCACACAAAAGAGTTGGATGGAACCAATGTAAAAGTGGTGACTTCTCCATTTCAAAATGCATCTGGGTTTATGTTTAATAGGACATCTCTGTCAGGGATGCTAGTTTTCAGGCGAAATTTTGATTTCAGGCATTTTTAGTTGAAATATTGGGCCAAGTTCAAGCCTGTATTTTGAGGTTTCTCTGGCCTTCATTTCAGGCTCTTGACAAGTGTCTGGCTGGCATCTCTCCTCTGTTACAGTTCAGAATCTGCAGTTGAGGTGTTACCAAACAAATATTGACTGCTTTAATTCGTGGTGCCATCAGACGAGCCTCCTGCATTGATCTGTGGAGCACACTATTCAAATTCTCTTTACTGGGCTACGCTTGGGAAAAATGGAATGCTCAGTGGACCATCTTGAGAAGTGAGATTCACCTTGCCACCCAAAGCAATCACTGTTTGTGTCCAGTGTGCAGTTTCTCATTTTGAGAAGGCCAAATTTTGTTGAAATCTTATTCTTGGAGAGAGATGCATTTCTCATTTTTTGTTCTGCCCCGGCAGGGCTTCCTAGTAGTTGTCCCGACGATGATGGAGATGGAGGAGTTGGACATGAAGAAGTGGGCTTAAGCATAACTAGTTGCACTGGAGTGAGGTCATCAGAAGACAGCGATGAGGAACTGAAGGAATTGAGGAATGAAAAAGTGTCTTTTGATTAAATACGTGTTGTTATTCAAAAAAACTTCTAGATGGCAGGATGTATTTTGAATGTGTTCGTCCCTTTGCTCATGAAATTATGCTGAAGCTTATGTGACCAGTCGACCTATTGTATGTTCAACAGGTCCTTCACTTCCTGCTTTCCTTCAGTGCATGTGTAATCTTTTCTCTCACAATGTGATTGTAACTAAATATGACGCCCTCTAGTGGTAGCTTTTTTATGCAAATATATCTGCAGCGAGGCGCTATGCAGCATTCATGCAGTGACATGCTGTTTAAACTTGCTGGAGACGCATCATCCTGCTTTGTTGGCAAATTCCTTACATTTTTGAGCTAAATTTCTTAACTTGTTTGGCTTGTAACCTGTATACAGCTTGCGAAATGTCCTATTGTCTTCGATCGTCGTTTTCCTATTCCGTGATTGCACACTTTTCGAGCAGAGCCACTCCCAGCTTCATGAAGAGCACTTCTCCTATGCACTTGCCAAAAATTGGTACATGTAGTAAGCAGCTATACGGTTGATCAGCACTAGTGCAGTGTATTTCTGTGCCATCAAATTGAGAATACAATTGCTACCATACTGTTGGTAATTAAATTACCTTTAAACACCTGGGGTAGTTGTTTTGAGGATAAACTGTATATGTCAAATTCTCATATTGTGTCCTTCAAAGATTAGAATTGGATTGTCATAAAATCGAACTGTAAAAAACTTTAATTATTTTTAAATTGTTTCTGTTTCTTCTGGACACAGATTTACCCATCAGTTGACTGTCGTTTAATTTATACAAGACTCTGGTGAATTCTAAATTTGGTACTCTGTAATTTGCACTGACCAGCTGACTGGATGTAAATTTTTAAATTACCTAAATAAAACTTCCACATCCCAGTTTTGCTCTGGTTCACCTTCTTCTGTAGTGCCGTCTCCTTCAAAATATTTTTCTTTTAAATTAGACCTCTTGGTTACATTTATCTATACATGTATTTATAACATCTTAACCATATACTGCTGGGTTTAATTTGAAGTTGCATGTCGTATACCCTGGGATTTTCAAGATTTTCGGTTTTCAAAATTCTTCAAAAGTTCATAACTTCATTTACTGGACGTTTACACCCACACGAATGACTGTCTGGTGGCTAGTATTTCAGCCAGGCCTACCACCTTGTAAAAAGAACCCAGATTGTGCGGTGTGATTTTTTCCCCCCGAAACTGGCACAGTGCACTGCTGGCGTCATTTCAATAGGGGCCAGATTAGCATGCAGCGGTATTGTATCGCTCATCGCTGGTGCTTTTGACCCCGGTGGTAATCATTCAAAACAATGACGGATTTCTTCCCCTATTGACAACTGAAAAAATGTTGGCAATTCCCAGCAGCTCATTCTTTTGTTCCGAGTACGGTCTTTTGTTACAAGGCTTAGCTCTTTTGTCCGATTTTGGGCAGCCCGGCTATGTGTTATAAACCCATGGAGTTCGGTTCAGGAAACCCCCCCCGCAGCAAGTGGTTAAATGTATTCGTATAAATCTTTTAACAATGTGTATTTGTGCACGACCGGCGTAAGTTTGTTCATCCTTCATATATACTTGCTAGTACTTTATTTGAAGGTTTATATTTTTTGTACTTGGTTTGGGGATATTCTCCCTTGAAGTTCAAGCAATGTTAATGATAAATTTATAAATATTGTTTTAAAGCACTATAGAGGGTCCTTTCAAGAGAGACACTGTCAATTAAAAACATGCTGTGTTATAACACATCCGAAGACAGTTCAGCATCTGTACACGGTAGTTATCGATTCATTGAGCAGCAATTGTAAAGTGGATTCATATTTGACATTACTGTGACCAAATGATGAAACACTGACACTTGAAGATACAGTCTGTTTTGTATTTTATCAGTATGTGGAAGTATGTAGTGTTAATTGCAGTACCAGGCCTTGTTCCAACCTTTTTTGTGAAAGATCACATCAGATGAAAGTTCTATCAATTTGCATAAGACTGGCATACAAGGTCCGTATCTTACAAAATGTGCCTGGGAAAAGTACCTATCGCTGTACATAGAGTACATTGTTCAGTGTCACATCTCTTTATTCACAAGTCAATGATTTAAGTCGTGGTTTAATTTTATATCAACATATTTCCATGATAAAATAGTCCTTAAAACGTTTCCATTGCTAGCTATACCCAAACCTTGGAAAATGGTCCCTAAAATTAGCTAAAATTGTTGACCATTAACAAATGCACAGCATTTTATATATAGTAATACATTTACTTAGATTGCATCCATTGAAAGGCTACTCTGGTATAAAATAAGTAGTGAAATTGTGAACCTATTCAACACAAACTTATTTGCCAAATTGGAACAATGGAATATTTTCTCCTTTTTGTTCTCCTTTTTGTGACCGTATTCCACTTGTGGTCAGTAGACAATGTACAATAGAATTACACATGAATGTACTGAATAGAAAGGCCATCTAATTTGCATAGACCAAAAAGGTGTTATGACCCCAGCCCCCCCCCCGAAAAGAAAACACTAAAGCTGTGTACATGTATTTTCTTAAAGTATCAAGCTTTGAAATACAAGTATCTGCAGCAGATGTGACCACAAATCCTTAATTTTATACAAGTAAAACCATACTAAGAATACACCAAGTGTAAAACATGACATCATTAATATCACTATGTAAAGTAAAAATCAGATTCAGAATAATTACATAACATTTAATAAACTATTTGAGTCAATTTCATTGGCATTGTCAAATGCACGTTTTAGTTTTGATTGTTAGGTTCTTAACCTTGACGTATCTCGTAGTTTATCAGACTTTTCATCCATTACAGGCTCTTTGTCACTTTTCCAGTTGCAAGTAGCAGAATTAGCATAAGGGTATGGTCTTATCACACACTGGATGACATGGACATGATTAGCCCTATAATTTGTAAGGAAAAACTTATCCCTTAGTGGAAGAATCCTGATCAATGTGACTGAATTTAACATGATGGCAATTCATTTGGAAAGCTGGCTGTATGGAAGTTACATTAAAAATCTGTGTCCAATGATAGGGGCTTTTTTCCTACAACCTGTATTAAAAATGCCAACTTCCCATCTGCATTTTTTTTTCATTTCATTTCTTGTTTTCTTCATGTAACTGTGACTAAAATCTGAGAATATTAATGCAAACTCTTGAACATAGAAGCTTCTAAAAATAGAAAAAAAATTACTTGCATGCATGAGCCATATGCTGCTATTGAGTACACCAGTCCACGAGGTTGGAAGAAATCAAAATATTGAAGTGGTATACAATAATGTGAATTCTTTGGTTAGGTTTAACAATCCAAAAACAGGCAGTTCCATGAATGCATTCTGTGCCATTTTTATATCAGAGGTAAGTTAGCCAAATGTTGCATTTTGCCAAAGTATGGACAAAAGAAGACAAAAATTATCAGAAAGTGATACAGGTCCGGGGATTCTTGTTTCCTGTCATTACTATCGAGAATAAATGCTCTGTAATACCCCAAACCGTGCTTGTTACCTTGTTCTTGAGGTGGTATATAACTAAGAGCAACTTCAATAATTTTCATATTTTACAAGCCCACTAGCTATATTCTATTATACAGTGCCGGGGTTAGCTAGTCTCTTTACCAGTAGCTTCTTTGGCCTTGGTCTTCTCCAGGTAAGCTGGGTAGCCATTGCATGCCACACTCATGGTCTTTATGAAACCAGGAATTCCCGTCTGGAAAAATGCAAATTCGAAAAAAATGGATGACTGAAAAACAGTTGAAAGTAATAGAGTTACATGAACAACTCGAATACATGTGTACATCTTGCCAGTAGATTACCTTCTCAATTTCTTGGGGGGAAAAAACCCCAAAGCACTCCTATTAATACTTGCTTTTGCCACATTCTCCAAATCATGTCGCTATTTGCACTGAAAGTGATATGTCCCATGCCTTGCTGCATAAACACTACTGCAATGGGGCATCAACACCCTTCCATGCAATACCTGGCTCGTCCCCATATACATGCATACAACACCCTCCAATTTCTATCCATATGGAGTCTTTTGATGATCAGAAACTCTATGCTTCCGGGGTTTGGGACATCTATCTCATTGGAAAAAAAAAATGCTTTTGAAAAGGAACAAGGTCAGGTTTGCACTGGGGAGAATACTGAAAACTTTGGCTCTAGATTTGGCATAACTGAAGAAAAGGGAGTGTGATACAGTGGATTATGAAATGTCTGACTCAGTTCCTCCAAGAATTCCTTTCACAAGGCTCTCTTGTTTCCAATACACACTGGGCAAAAGCTTGTTCTCCACATGACATTAACCCTAAGCCCCTAAGGCCCTTTTGGCTAGGATACACCCTCAATCCTTCCAAATCCTCTGCCAATTCCTCTCAAGATGTTGAAGCAGTGTGAATGGTATCCTGCAGCAGTACGGAGGGATTCACAGACACGTAATGGGGCAATGAATTTATGCATGGCTGAACATAAACAGCACGAGGTCTAACCCACAACCTTGAGACAATGCATCCTTTTGCAATTAGCAATGCAATTTTGCCATGCAGCCTCAATCCTCCAAAATCCCTCAAAACCGCTTGGAGGATTTTGAAGGATTGAGGGCGGTTAGGGTTAATCCTTTGCTGTAGCACTGATCTTTCTCAGGTCCCAGCTTAGCACTGAGAGAAGACGAGTGATCTGTGAGACAAGCTATCATGTGGACTAGGACCACCAAACCCTGACAGGGACACAATCCACTAAATAACCCTGGCTGGAAATCAAGCCAACGTGAAAGATGAGGAAATATCCCCCACACAACTTAGCAGCCAATCGACACTGTCAATGCACTGAATGATATCATACAGAGATGCCTACCTTGGCAGCCCAGTTGATTAACCACGTTGGAATCATTCCTTTTGGGTCATCATAGTAATGCATGAATGCTGAGGAGATGAAAAAGGAGATAATGCAAGCTGAACCATTCATGAATATGCATAGCGAACCATTCATGAATATGCATAGCAATAGTTCAGCCGTTTCACAACCTACATTACTATTCCCATTCAGTGTCACTTGTACTGAAGTACAAAGCCCACAAATGTCACTTTTTAATGTCTTACACAGACATGTAGGGTTTACTTCGTACAGTCTCTCTGAAAACTAAAGAAGATTATTAATTTTCTGTGTATATTTGAAGATATTAATTGGCTCAAATTTGGATGGAATGCATTCCTACAACTTGGGAATAAATTCTATAGATCTGCATCTAACACATTTGTTGACTGCTTTGATGTGGGATATGACTGTTTGAAAACCTGCAGGATGCATAGCGCCTTAGGCAAAGCCAAGGGTGGTATGCCTGCCTGAAGGGGTTCAAGACATCATATCCTACAACAATCATTTATCATTCTGTCAATTCTTTGTATTTATGATGTTTTCCGGCCACTTGTTTTTCTAAGGGAAATTAAGGGCAGCAATGGTATCTTTAATCATCAGTAATAGGCGGTCGCGGTATTGTCCTGTGCACTGCGGGTGGTATCTGCTTACGTGTGAGATATCATACAACACTCCCTGATGTGATGTCTAATGGTGAGTGTGACATGTGGTCATGTCACCCTGTCATGTGATCATTCTGGACCAATGAAGAATCAGAATTAAGACAGAGGTATGACGATGGCAGTTGTAGCTAACATATTGTACCTTTTGAGCAAACAAACTATGCAGAACTTGGCATACACGAAAGTACAGCTATCGTACTACTTTGTACCTTTTGTGCCACTGTCCCCATTGGCTGCAATGACCATGCTCTGCAGAAAGTCATCCACCCGGATAACTCCAGACTTAGGGGGCTTCGATTCAAATGGTGCACTACGGCCCAAAGTCACCCATATATGCTGGCCGTCAATGTCAAACTCCCTAGTTTCTCGAATGAACACGTACTGAGTGAGGTGGGTAAGGAATTCAACGTTTATATAATATAATTCAGTATTTATAAAATAAACTCTCAGAGACGTTCAAACAATTTTTTCGTCTCCAATTTGATGAAGAAACAAAAAGGATACATCTCTAGATGACATGGGGAATGGGAAGTTCACTCTCCAGTAGATGCCTTGTTTGTCGCCCTCTGTGAACCACTCTAATTCTATACCAGAAAAATGGGACAGATATGAATTGTACAACACTGAATAAATCCTTGTCATCTGATTGGTGGGTCGCAGACCTAATGACCTAATGGCACTGAATTATTCATCCCAAAACAGGGTAGAGCTGCCCACCAAAATTTCTAAATAGAAGTTGTATTCCACAGTCACAGGAACATTCCGAACTGATCATACCTTTAAGACTGTGATATGGGGATTTATTCAGGCAGAGTCATATGTGCAACAGAAGTAATTATTTTATTTGATGATGGATAAAGTATTCCATGCGACAAGGCATTCTACTTGGTACTGCCTCTTGAAATGAAGTCACCTCACTCCACCTGTCACCTCATGGCATTATTCTTAAAGGTATGGTACTCATAAATATTCATTGTGAATTTACATATTGTGAACATGCTGGTACAGTAAGTCAAAGTCAGGAATATAATCCAGATCCTGCAAATGGTTTGGGGGGGCCTTGCTGGATCCATGGGGGGAGGAGGACCCAATCTAAAGTTACTTTACAATGGGCTGTATTAACATTACATTGATCTCCTGTAAATGGAAAATCTTCAAGATTTAATTAAGGATACGATTGTTCCTTGCCAAAATGCTGTCGCAACTTAGAAAACAGTAAAGGGAATCACAGTCTTCAGGCACTTACTGTAATTTGAAAGAACTAAGGTGTACATGTACAATGACTTTCTGTACTTGCTTCATGACATTCAGTTTTTCACTTTGTTTCTGTAAAGTTCTAGATAGTGTAGAACTGATAAAGTATCTAAATCATCTTGTTTGCTTTAACCATTTTTTAAAAATTAAAATGAAAAAACCAAGGATTTTCGTAATTTTTTGATAGCTTTGGTTTGGTCCAGTCATGGTCAAACCTTTAATTCTGCTAACATTTGAACCTGATATTATGATTGTCCAAGACAAAGAAAAATGTTCAAACATTCCCGTGCTAATAACTTAAGAACTGCAAATTCTTCAACAAATGTCATCAGACTTACTGTTCACGTATCCATCCCATTGTTTACGATACTCCAAATCAGTATAAACTCGAGAGCAAACTTCTGGTCCAACTCCATCCAAAGTTCCAAATACTTTGTATTCGTACAGGCCAGAATTCTGAGACCAGAATAAAAATAGGAATAGTAATAAATATAATATCTACAAATAAATGACACTAAAAATAAAACAATACGAATCGACACAGAAGAAAGAATAAATTTCTTATAACATATTTGCACAAAAATTTTGCAAGGGGTATGTTTAAACATGAACCAGTGTTGTAACGAGTCACTAAATTTGGTGACTCGAGTTGAGTCATTAGGTTAAGAAGTCAAGTCAAGGCAGTTTGTGTAGTCAAGTCGAGTCGTGTACCCAGCTGGAGTCAATTTGAGTCACAAATTTTTGAGCAAAATACAATAAAAAGACAACTATACGTAAGTCATTTTTTGGTATATTTATTTTCATTTAGACACATTGAAAATAACTTAGGGTGACAGTCAACTAAAGTTTTGCTTTTAACTTTTTGAGATTCCACTCTTATAAGCTTGTACTCGAGTCGAGTCAACATGAGAGATTTGAGTCGAGTCAAGTCATACGTCCATGACCGTATAGTCGCCAGGTCTCTAATTTCACCACCTGTCGTCAACTAGTAGCCCAAGTTACCCCCAGAACTGTGGGGTCCTTGGAAGCGGGGCAGATATCAGACCCCACAGTTCTTGGGGTAGGGGGCCTAGGCAAAGGTCTTACTGGCGAAGTACATGTAAGGGACCTGGTGACTTCACTGTGATGGATGTTAGAAATTTCCTAGGTAGGCCTAACACTGTGTTAAATGTCAAAGTTTTAAAGAGCATGCTGGAATACCAGATTCCATGAAGGCTATTACGTTAATTGTCGCTCTGGACAGGAATTTTTGTGACGAAGGTATGGTGCAATGAATGATGAAACAAGGGAAAATCCAATGTTTGACATGGGAAGATTCTCCATTGTCCAGCTACGAGGCGAGATGACTACTTTAGTACTAGTACTGGGCTCTATCTGCTCTCAACAAGAATGGCAATAAAACATTCTCCCATGGGAAGCTACATGTACATGGTATATTCCAAAACTGTCGTGTAGGCTACTACAAACATTTTCCGCCCAAGCACGCTGAGGAATGGAGGATGAGACTGGAAGTGATGGGTATGCCTTGGAGTTGGGTCGTGAACTTAAAACTAGTCTTTAATTTAAACATGTTCAGTTTAGAAGGTGTCAGTCATGTGTTTTATTTCTCCATGAGTCAACTAACCTCGCGATATTTTCTGTAGATCTGCACACCTGCAGACTCAACGAAAAATTCATACTCGCTTATTTCAGGATTCTCTAACTCACGGCAGGCCTCTTCGAATTCGTCGTCTCTGAAATTCATTGTTAGAACTTAGGCGTTTCCTCGCCTCGTCAAGTCAACACACCACCTCCGTACCGTACCGGCACTTTGACAGAATTAAACTGGGGTCCGGTCGTACATAAACGTACGGTCCCACTTTCGGAATGTCAACTATTGGTGGCGCTGTTGTATTTCCCCACTACATATTTATATCCTGCCATGCCTGAGCCGGCGCGCAGCCCGAGCAGTGACAATTCGACAAGTGTGGAACTTTGCGATCTTCGGAATCCGGGAAACGTCTCGATTACTAATTGTATGTATGGCATATTCCCAGGGATCAGACTGCTTAAGCGTGTTTGCTATTATTTTGTATTTTTTAAAGATGCAGTGCTAAGGAGTTCTTGCTTGTCAACAACAAGTTACACTTACAATCACTCGAGGACTGCCCGTTCACTCGCTCATCATGCTCAGAGTCATGATCAATGATGAGGCTGAGCCATTGTTTCTCCAAAATCCACTTTCACTTCAGTGTTATACTGCACTAACCAGCGAGACCTACCTGCCTACTGTACTTGTTTGGGTTACATTGCTTATTTCAACGAAGTAGGCCTACTAAGTCCATGATAACAGAAGTTATGATGTACATGTAGATTGCGTCCACCGCCTGTGTGTCCCGATGCTATACCGTCCCCCAAACATCATAGTTGTAGGCTTAGGCCTATTTACAAAAGTTTCATTTTTTGTAAGAAAGAGACACAAAATTACAAAAAACTGAGTTCGGAATCTTCCAGCAGCTGTATAAAACACCATATTTATGCATTGCATTAGCTCAGTTTTGATGGCTTTTGTGTGTCCAGATGTCTCTCAAAGTGGACGACCCACGCGTACGTGCATATGATCGGCTTGGAACTTGGAAGCTTATCTGTTTATTATGTACTTTTTTACCCTGGGTCTTTTTTTGTGTCAATGATCCCTATTTGACCTGATCCATGAACTGATGAAGGGCTGACATGTGGCTTGTCCCTCAGCAAGGCTTTTTGTTGTAATTAGGCAGTATTATACTTGAAAAGTGTCTGCACTTGGAGGTTGAAGTAAAATAATGAATAATGTAAAAAACGCTTCATGTGTTTTTAAATTGTTTGGATGCAAATCTACAGCTTCTTTTCTCATGGCCTTAGGGAAAGAGTTCCATACATGTACATGGAGGCTACTAGTTTTACCTATAAATGTCCCTAATTAAATTCTGAGTCAAAATATTGAGGGATTCACTTAGAAAACACACTCAGACCAGTCTCATACTAGGGATTGTGCACAGGGTGTCATCATGTTGCATCTATTTATGGAATTCTTTTCCTCTTGATGCCACAAGTAACGTTAAGAGTTCGGTATGTAGAATTCAATGTGCTAACATGGTTAAACAAAATCAGGACAAGTTCACTATGTTTTTTACGGTTTAGTTAATCAAAACTGTCAAACATATCTGCAATTTGCAGGGTCAAAATTAGCAGATGAGGTTCTGGATGTTGATATTTTATCATCTTTTGCCTTGCCAAGTGAAATTTAATTTATCAATGCAATAGTCTCAGTAGCATGATTAGAGAAAGATTAGATTAGAGAAGTTAAAAATTGTTTTAAAAGTTTAGAGCTCCTTACATGCTTTTTGTTGCGTAGCTCTTGTGGACTTTTTAATTTTATGTATACGTTTCATAAACCAATTTTGGCAACAGAGAGGGAGAGTACATGTTATGTATATCAGGGTGTTATTCTGAGTGAGGTCTGTGACCAAGGAGAGTTTTAAACCTCTCAACTGAGTCTGCTTGAACAAGGTTCTTATCAAGGTGATTCAATTTATTGAAGAATGAGTTTTTAAGTTGGTCTGTGTTGCACCAGGACACTTTGAAACACTTGGAGTTGGTGGTGATGGAGCTTACTATGGTGTATGATCAATGAGAGTGAACTGCCAGGCTTTCTTGGTTGGATTGTTCCACCTTGTTTTTTGGGGTGTTGGGTAAAGATCAGCTACCATCTTGTACAGGAATATTAGACATACACGTAGTTGTTTTCATCTCTCCTGAAGATAAGGAGTTAGCAATTTCAGGGTTTGCAGCATTTTGGTGATAGATCCTGTATGCTGTAATTTGTAGTCACCAGTGATGAAGCCGGCATTTTGAATGCATTCAAGACGGTCAATGTTTGCTGCAGTGCAGGGGTCCCAGACTACTACCCCACATTCAACGGCTGACCATATTAAGGCCGCATAGCCAGACTGTTTGCAGCTTTGCATGTCGTATTTGAAATTCCTCCATAGAAATCCTAATGTGGCACTGGCTCTTTTTTGATGATCTGTTGAAATTTGTATGCCCAGGTTACGGATGTTAGACACTTGCTGTAGAAAAGTGTTATTGAGACTATACAGCTATGCTGATTTATTGTAGATGCTCAATATACCGCATTTATTGGCATTGAAGCACATTCCCATGGATGAGCCCAGGCTGACAGGTTTTCTGAGTCTTGCTGCAGGTTGATGTGGTCGTTAGTTGAGTTGATGTAGTGATACAGGAGACAGTCTTCTGCCTTCTATTTATAAACCTGTCTGTTTTCTGGTATTGTTGTTCAAAGTGTCTGAAGTTTCTGACTCTTGGACATGTTAGATGTGTCAACCTAAATCTACACAGTAATGGGCATTGGACCATGAACTGGAAACGATATACTTTTTGCTTTTTTGTTGGCGTGGTAACCAAACATGCTGTGACAAATCTTCATCTGGTTCCCTATTTAATATTGTCATTGTGAGTTAGCATTCACAAGATGTGATTTGGGCCCGGTACGATTTGGGATTTTTTCCTTTCAAAAGAGATCTTCCAGAGCTATGGATCACAAAAACAATGATATCCTGCTTTTCAACTTGGATTCAATTTAAAACATCGAATGATGATATTGCAACTTTTTGGGTAGGGAAAAAAGTTTGCAATCCCCCTCGTCTGACTGGGGGATTAAATCATGTTCACTAGCCTTCATGGCAGGTTACCTGACTGATTCTGCCATGCACTAACCCATTCTGAAGGGGGCAAATTGAACCATTATGATCATGGAATCAGTTCAGTGGCTGCTGTTTCACTGGATGATAGCCTAGTATACGGTTTGTTAAAACAAAGCTATACTTACACATTGTGAGAAAAATTTTCTCCAATATTGTAAAAGGGCAAAGATCATGGGATACTCAGCATTGCACTTCCTAGTCCTGGTCTTTTGTCTTAGATTAGTCTGGAGATGTGAACTTTCTTCATTTTGTCTAGACTTGCCTCAGAAATCAAAGCTTGAATGCTCATGTGGAATTTTACAATTGCTGAAGGTACAGAACACACTGACAGCTTGGGATACCCAAGCTGGTCGCAAAGTCAAGGGCTCTAAAAAGGTTTGGCATGCTTTCTTTCAATCTGAGTTGTTTGTCTGTTCAAAATAAAAAAGAAGAATTTAGCCAACTTGAATGCTTTCTTTTCTGCAGATTTTTGCGAACACCTACGTCAGTGATTTGACTTAAAGCCGTGGTTGCAGTATCGCACACGTTTGAGCTTTGATGCCTCCAGTGATGGATAAAACAGCAGAAGACAAACCCCTAGTCACTGATAGCTGCACAGGGTCTACTTCAGACACCAATGACATCATCACCAGATACGAGTCAATGTTTGCCTCCAGGTACACTGCGGAGGATCCTGCCTATCAACCTTACATGGACAAAGGAATGGACCCGCCCCCAATCGTTGAAAATTACTTCCTCAGACAGAGATCCAACTGGAATGACAAGTACGTTTACCCATTTTGCCAAACATCTGTTGTCCTCCTGACAAATACATGCAAAAGAAAAGTCTTAGTCGTCTTCCTCAATACAAGCTGACAAGTAAGTTGTGGTAAGACAGTGCCCCTACCAAGACTGCAGAATTCCTGAACTGTACTCATTGTCTGTACTGAACTGTACTCAGGTTTTTGGAAGCAGTCTTTTGATTAAAATCTTGTTTTCTATAAAACTTTAAGGTAAATCAATCTATTCAATAGATGTACTGTGCGTTGGGGAGATGTTAAGTTGTTTAATGACATGTTTTGCCCTTAAACCGACGTACATGTATCAAACATCGGATACTCGGTATCCAGTTTGAGTCCCACCCAAGTAAGCTCGTGAATTTTTTTGCAAGCTCTTGGACAAACACTGAGTATCCAGTGTTACATGTATATGCCAGTGTGAGGGTAAAACCTGTTACTGAAAAATCAAGACTTCATTTAATTTGCACTATCAAGATTTTGCCTTTCAAACCTTATGGCTTTTTCCTCCATAGCCGCAGGGATTCAAGAACATATGAGGACAGAGTCCACAAGCGCAGATATGAGGGTGCAGGTTTCTATGACAACAGCAAGCGACAAAGGTCACAATACGACAACCAAGACTATCATCACCATGGGAGGGGGTGGGGTCACCCACAAAGGGGTCACCATGGTGGAAACCAGTCAGGTGGTCAGTACCACCGCCACCCTGACTGGAGAGCCAGGGATGGGCACGGATATCCACCCAACCAGAGGGGGAGACGTTACGATGACAGAGAGCGAGGGCACTCATGGGGATCTTATGAGGCCAGACACGCCATTCCACATGCCCCTCCAGAAGACGAATGGACATAATGTACTTCATTAATGACCTCAATACTATACAGCAAGTTTCCTTAGCTCACATTGACTTGGAATGCAGATCACTGCCACTTACACTGGCTCATCTGTGTTCTGATAGGCTCAAGAAAAAATTGCACTTAAGAACAAATTCCATTGTCTTACTCCATCAGATTGGAATACTTACATACCAGGAGAGACAAGTAAACAAGTGGTTGACACATCTTTTAGGTTCATCAGGGAGAACATTTCATTGATAACAGATGGGGCTACCCTGGTAAAAAAAAACAAAGTAAGGGACCATCCATAATTCTCATCATTTTCATAAATGTACAAAAAGTAGACTTTTCACTACCCCCCCTTCATGTACATCAGCAGGTAAGAAATGATTATAGGTGGAGAGCTCAGTGATAAACATTTAAGTATTGTAGTTAACAGCAATGTAAATTTCAAATAAAACATTGTTTGAAACAACAGCTGAAAAGTCAAGGCTTAAAAAACAGTGAATACCAGTGGAGGATAGAACAGAACGTGCGTATGTGGCAGAGCTAGCTAGAAACACCCACGAAATTTGAAAGTGACCGCCGATTTGCATGTTGACGAATCATACTTTTTCATATTCAGAAAAGTGTACATGGGGTCTTTAACTAACCGCCTCCCCCTGTATGGTTCGTATGATTGTGAAAATGATGAAAAATATGGGCGGCCCCTAAATGAATAAATAAATAAGTGGATAAAAGGTCATATTGTGCTTCTCCAAAATTCCCCTTTTTGTTGACCTACAGTATAGTTGGGGGAAAGTTCTAGTTTGTTAACTATATGCCAGTGAAATGGCACAAGTTTTGTAGTTCATCAGAGATGCCCATTCATGGCGACATACAATTAAGATTCCCATGTGGAGTGTTTTATAACAGCAGAACACTCCACTGTTCCATTTGGGATTGCATAGTGCTTACATGGGAACAGCTTCGGAATGATTGCCTAAATAAGCCTTTTGCGAGTTAAGTTTGAATAAAATCTGGTACACTGAGTTATCTGATCGCACATAACCACAATTTGAATTCTCCAGGCTAAAGACACCGTTACTATACCTCGTGATTCAGGGCAAGCTTTTGCATAGCAACTACCATCTGTGGAATTGACTGGTTCCTTTGTGCCTTTCTTACCCATTACAAACGGTGTATTGATGGAAGGCATCTGTAACTAAGCAAAAGCTTGCAAAAGGCTTATTAGGTACAGCTTGTTTTTCATAATCATGCCTGGTAGATTGCCTATTCTAATTGGGCATTGCTGACTGTTTTCTAAATGGAACACCAAATGGTCCTATCTGGGAATGATTGCCCAGTTAGGAGTAGCCCACTTCACTACAAATCATAACTGAAGCACTGTTTATTCCCAGTTCCCCCTGGACCAAACATGGTGCTGTTTTGTTGTTTAGTTAAGCAGGAAATTTTTGAGTTGGGTATGTCTTTTGTTTTAAATTATTGTCTGTTTGTGTTGGGACACTAGAGGGTGCTGTTGTGGCTTTAACCTCAATTTATACCATGGACGTTAAATAAATGATTTTCAGTAGTGTGATTTTTGACAGTCAACCTTTGACTGTCACGTAAAAACGTCTATAAAACAGTCTGGACTCGCAGTGCTCTTGTACCGACTGAAACCACCAGCGGCCATCTTACCATGCCAAATACAATGGTGATCATGACTCCTGTGCCATTGCAACTATTGTTGCCACTGTCATTTGGTTAACAATAGTAGCAAGCCTTCGCACAACCTTTTTGGCATGGTAAGATGGCAGGCGGTGGAATCAGTGACTTGTGTGGGCTAATTAAATTAAGGGCATTGCGATTCAAGATTTTTGTATATGATGTCTGTGATTCATACTCTGGCTTGCAGCTTCTTTACGTATCATTTCAAAATTCCTATTGGTTGACTATAGGACAGGGCCCTCCGACTGATAAATATATAATAACAGTGACTTGTGTTGAGTGAATAATGGAGGGGGTGTTGCTCCACTGAAACCACATAGCCATGGGAGTAATGCAATGTAGAGGCATTTATCGGTTAGTATTGGCCACTTGAGAACACTTCACCTGATAGCCAACCCATAATAAATGTAGCGGTCAGACCGTTCCGTCCAAAACCTACGTGATAAGAATTTTGAAATGGTGCCTTATCTGCAATTGGTCTAGTCTAAGATGATCTTGTTCCTGAATTGGTCCAGTGGACCTGTACTATAAGCACTAGCTCTGCATACAGCGATGTGGTGTATCTTTTTTACATCTAGGTTTGTATGTTTCAACACTAAATGCCTGAAATGTGAACCTTGGATTTTTACTACTCAGACATATCATATGTCTGCAATTGTGGGATGTGTTTTAGATTTGATATGTCAGAAATGCAAGAGATTTAACATTCCAAGCATTTAATAGTTGAAATTGAAATCTAGTGTCTGAATAAAACTGTTGTTGACTTTTCAGACATTTCGTCCTTCACTAAAAGCATTTCACTAACATTGCTTGGTGATTGATTAATAAAGGTCATCTTGTAATGCAGTCATCTACGCTGGTTTTGACCGTTATGTCCATTAAATAGTGATACAGTAGCAGCTTATGTGATTGAATCCATGAGAGTTTGCCCCTCATGTGGCTTGGCTTTGTTGTGTTTGTTGCTAAAGGAGTCTCAGATCAGCTTTAACTGTGTGGCTTATTATGTGGAAAAAATATTGTGAAGAGTGAATTTCAAAAAAGTTGATGAATGCTCTCCACAGACTTAATTGTGTTTGGAAGCAACCTATTAAAAAAGTTAGATCTTGGTTGGAAATAAAAAGTAATACCAATAAACTTGAATTAGAATCTATTAATATATCCTGTTTTATTGGTACATGTAACAGGTGTGATCTCTTCAGTTTACTGTCATTTCCCATTTAATGCAATTGGTAGTCAGGCTCCATCAACAGACTTTTGATCCCCCTTGGATCTCAAATAAAATTTTGATGTTCTAATCACTGAAAAAGAAGTACGTCACTACGTGTGTGGTATTTGGCTACTCAGAACTGTCCAGAGCCTGTCATCGCTGGTTGGCCTTTCGGTAATGATTGAGGTCGCACTTCATTGTATATGTGTGCATGAACATTAACGAGGCCGGTGTAAATTAACCGATACACCGTTTGATCATCACGCGCTATATGCATGCGAAACATGTACATGTACTTCAAGTCTTCACGGAGGCCTACATGTGCACTGCAGTTGGTCGTGCCGTCATGAAAGTTTTACATGGACATCCGGAGTTCATCATTTTTCTTGATATGCAGTAGATACATGGATATGATTTTCTTTTACCAGCTGTCTTTTACAGGGAGTAACGAACTCAAAAGTGTTCCATCATCTTGATCGTCATCACCACCATCACCATCTTGCACTGAAGTGCAAAGAAAAGGTAGGCAGATAGGCCAATGGCACTTGATCATGTTGATACATACATGTACATGTACGACATGGGTGGACACCCCGGTATTTTGTCATTTTGATCTTACAAAACTGAGGTAACACTCTCTTTATGACCCTATTTTTCGGAAATTTTAAATTGTAAATTATAAGAAAATGTGACGGCCTAGGGCCTAATTCAGTACAGAATGCAGGGCCACACGAGAACCACATTTTTGTAGACTAGATGATACATAGCTGCGCGGTAGGGTCAGACAGTGGATTCCAATTCTGGAATGTGAGATCATCTAGTGACCATAGAATGCAGAGCCGGCATGCGCGAATATGGGGCGGTGTGGACACCCAGGAGCTTTGCAAAATGGTAGGTAGCAACTGATGAAAACAAGTGCAATGCGCATGTACGCGCTGATCAAAGAATGATTGTGTAATCTTATTCTCTGACTGGCTGGTCCACACATACGTCGTGTATTTGTTTCCATCAAATACTACCCACCATTTTGGGAGAGTCCTGGATGTCCGTGCCACCCCATCCTCCTAGAGTCCTACAATCAGAAATGATGCCGAAAGAGTTGCTTTTGAGAATGAAGCAATGTAGAATGAATGGCAAAAATGCTAAGTCCAAACTGAGTTCCTGGTTGGCAGCTATGTGGCTACAAAGTCGAGAGAAGGAGAATTTGGCCTGAGAGGGTACTATACAGTGTATTTCTGGATGCCTGGATGTGAAGATACCTGGATATGAAGATGCCTGGATGTAAGCAGGTATCTGGATGTGCGGTTGCCTGGAGCAACACCCTCCCACTTTTGATAATTTGCAATATGGTCCGTCCACTTTTCATCGCTCTCTGTGTAGGACTAATTACACGTATATGTAGGTATTATATATTATGCCTCCCCCACATAAATTGATATGTTATCAAATATTTTACAGAAGGCCTTTTTATGAGTAGAGTTTATAATGAAGTAACTGAATGAAAAAACATTACAAATTTGAATATTTTTGCACGTTATTTTTCCTATCGAAGGGTTCTGGAAGTGTGCCATCAGGGGCCAACTTTCAAGCTCTTTTCTGTAGTTGCACTGTCATGGGTTAAAACACTCACAGTTTCCCCTCATAATTTCCCTCAAAACCCTGCCCTTTTTAGACAATATCAACCTTATGGTTATTGAGCATGATGTCACAGTCATCTACTAAGGTGAATCCCAAAGTTAAAATGTAGCTCTCCCTTCTGTTATAGAGAATGGGTTTCCAAATTTACAATACCCAGAACTGGGGTTCGGCAGGATCCCTTGTGGGAGCAGGGCAGATGTTGGACCTCACAGTTTAGGGGTAGGCCTATATTTGTGCAAGTAAAAAAACATATTGTAGTCTACATGAAGTTGTTTGGGGATTAGAGGCCACTCAAAATTTTCAGTGTTTTTAATTTTAATTTTTTTTTCTAATAGTGGCTGGATGGGTCAAGGTAAGTTTTTGAAAATCGAAATTCACTTTTCATTAACAAATGGAAAGAATTTAGGTTTTTGACTAACATGAACTACGTGTACGCACACCGCGCCAGCGTTCCATAGCTGCAGTCTTTTTCATTTCATTCCCAGTTACAGATAGAAAGACTTGTGTTCATGTATCATATAGAGTGTGTAACTCCATGGGTGAAGGTGGTTTTTCATTGGACTTGTTGGCTGCATCGAAATCTGTCCAGAGCTAGGTTTCGAATACATGGAAAAGCACAATTGACCCTGCCGTAGCTATGGAAGCTCTTATTTTGAGCGTTATCCGTTAAACCAATGCACAGGCTGGGTGGGTGCACCCGCACTGTGTATATATATATGGCATAATCTGATGGCAAACACACATGTAGGTGTCATTTAAAATTGTATGATTTTTTTCATAAGTACACAATGTATTTGTATAAAGGTGCAGGGAATCAAATATAAAAATGGCTGTCATTAGTGGTACTGTGCAAACCCTGCTGTCTTTCATGCAAACATGAAGCAACTTGTATCATATCAGGCAAGTTGTGTGGTGGAGTCATGTACAAAAACATGAGGAGTGGGAAAAGCAGTGCACGGTAAACTGGTTCCTACTGCTAGAAATAGCGAGAACGACATGGAATGGCCGAATGACCCCTGTGACAAAATGAGATATTCCTAACTTCGACAACCCGAAAAAAGAAACGATCAAAAACTCCAGAAGTATTTTCACCAATTAGTTGACAAAATTAGACAGCTCGTCATGTACATGTGTTTTATCGAGGTCTCATCAGTGTACGAATTTTCAGGGGTTACTGAGGCCCAATTTTCTGTTGGACCGCCACGGGGCTCCCAGAGCGATGGCCAGTCCAATAAGGTAGTCCACTTCAGCTGATGCGCGCGCCACTGCGCAATACGGTAAAAATCACACGTCAGCATTTTAAATCAGTTTCAACTGGGATGTGATATTTGGACATGAAAGTGCTGTAAACGAGAGCACTGTGACAAAAATAAATGTACATGTACATCAGCTGCAAATCACTATCTGGTCCTTTTTGTTCCCACAATTTCTTTTTGGCCATTATGCCAAACCTCCCAAGCGGTATAAATGCATTAAGGTCTGTGGGTCTCCGCACTCCACATTTTCAAGCTTGAGAATGTGTGCCATCGCTTGATTGCGTTGGACTTTTGGCCAGTGCGTGTTGATCCTGCCACCATCATGAATCAGTTGACCAAATTCTCTATTTAATTATCAGGGAAGATCATTTTGAAAAAGAGACATAAAGATTTCATACAAGGCTGGTGGCATAATCAAGCAATCGTTCACTCCTGTTGAGCGCTCCAGACATTTATTTTTTTCCTTTTGGGAATGCAGCTTTCTTCTCTTTTCTCAAAGTTCAGAGCACGATTGCGCCAATTGAAAGTTTTCCAAGTTTTGCCCTCCGCGTCCCTTGACGTCAGGAAATGGAGGCGTGGGTCATCGTTTCAGTAGCAGCGCTTGTCTACGTCATCGCTGTGAAGTTTCTTGGCCTGACCGAGAAAACAGAACCACCGAGCCTCCTCCATGCAAACTCCAAATTTGTGCATCGTATTCTTCAAGCTTGCCCAATATTAACAGAGCCGTGAGTACAGTGACTGGAAACCCTTCAATCATGAAGAGAGCTATGCCCTGTGGCCCCAACTTTTCTCTGAATAGCCTCTTTCAATAAAGCACTACTTCTTCAAGAGAGTGGGCTAAAATAAAGAAAAGCCAGATAGTTTTCGCACATAAAGTTGCAGAAAAATTGTGTTTTAGACAAAAGAATTGCAGCTACACTTTAAACAATAGTGAACCACAATTCATGTACTCCTTGGGATTGTGTGTGAATCATCGCCACTCAGGTGTATAATGATGTGCGGCTTGATACAAACACGGAAACACCCAACAGCTGTTTCATTTAACTGCATTCACTTACAAACACTCAGGTTCTTCATGTTTGTCCACTTGCTTGTCCAGTACTGAAGAAGCGGCATTGAAATCTACATTTTTTTTTGCTGTCTAATTCCCAGACCAACAGATCCCGACTGCGTTTATCATGCAATCAGTGATTGGGAGTGAATCGGTGCAGTAACCGAATAGCAGCAATAAGTGAGACAACAAGGCGCTTGCATTGGGCACGCACTTTGTTTTCTGTGAAGCTTAAACTCAAAGTGAGGATCAGAAAGGCAAAGAAATGACTTCCCAGCCTCTACCCCTGACAGAACCTTGGTAGTTGACCTTTGACCTTGTCACAACCACGGCTTCTTTCAATCTTTCCACAGGTACGTGCCTACATTCTTGTGGGGTAGGTCCGGTCACCTACAGACAACAATCTATGCAAAGATTGGCAGGTTCAGCGCACCATGGCCAACTGGAGAGCGTTGTACCCACGTCATGCCAGATGGTGCCACGTTTACGTTTGATATATTTGAGCCAACAGCAAGCCACTCAACTGGAGGTAATTAAAAATTTCACTTTTTGACAGGTGTTCTCTCTTAAAATGTGGGTTTTAGATTTTGTATAAAAAGCAACTTCTCGATGAACTAATTTTGAAAATTTTTAAAATGTGACATACAGTGTTTTTGCTGTTGGAGAAAACTTTTAATCGAGCACTTTTTGGAAGAACGTCATTTGTTTTAAGCAATGTAATGTGCAGGTTGAATCTCAAATTCTCAAATGAAACTTTGTTTTTTTCTAAGCTTCTAAGCTTTCTAAGCTGAAAGACTATCTAGTCTTTCAAAAATGTGTAATTTCTTATTATACGAAGATAATGAATATATTTTGTGTAGCTTTGTGTAGAAAGTCATCTTCTCAGTGCAGCGACAAAGAGTAGTTGCCCTGGTGGTTATTGTAAAGATTGCAACCTATGACCCTAAACAGTTGCCTGACGTGACCTTTTTCTATCTGCATCAAATTGAGTGGTCAGTGTTTCTGAGCTTTGCTGACTGCTGTATTACTCATTGCTGTCTTTGTGTGTAGGTGACTTCACCATGTGCGTAGTACCAGGGATAGCCAATAATAGCGAGAAGGCATACGTCAGAACCTTCATCGCTTTTGCCCAATCACAAGGGTTCCGTTTAGCTGTCCTTAACCACCTTGGTTCCCTACCGACAGTGCCTCTTACATCTCCAAGAATTTTCACTTATGGTAAGAAAGGAGTAAAATTTGGCTCACTACAAAATGAGCTGAAAGTTGGAATTTTCAAAAACTGAGATATTGGTATTTTTTAATTTAGCAGAAAAAGAGCTCTCCAATGGCATGTACATGGAACACTTAGGGTAGAAGTATAAGGTGACAATGTGGCATTATTCTGGCAGCTTTGAGTCTTTGTTCCCGACATTGTTTCAACATTTCAAACCAGGCACGAATAATACTATCTTCAAAATTGCTGAGAAAATGACATTTTTAAATATGTGATTGTGCAAAATATGAATTAAATAGGAGACGGGTTACTCTTTCCAAATATTACAAAACCCCAAAATTGACCTCTACTTCAATATGACTTTGAACCCTCCAAATTGGAAAGAGGGGGATGGGACCTTACTCTCATTTTGTCGTGACAGGTCACAAATGAATCCTCCTTGTCAGACTTAGTCAGGTGCTTGATTGTAAAGGGTCAGATTCCAGAAGCTTTCCTGAAAAAACTGATGGAACGAGGGGACTCTGCTCAATCTGGGCAAGATTCCCATTCGTGGTTACACATCTACTTTTGGCCAGTGGAGCTGTCTTTTTAACAACCAGCAGAGAAAGTGTGCTGCCTTTAGCAGAAAACTTCTGCAAACCTTAACCACTTGCTGCTGGGGAACCCCGTTTCGAGCACCTGTTTATACACAGAGCTGGGGTGCCTAAAATGGGACAAGAGAGCTGGTCTTTGTAACAAAAGACTGTACTCTGAACAAAAGACCTGCTTGCTGGAAATTGCCATCATTTTTTGGCTTGCATTAATCCATCACTGTTTTTAAACATTATACCACTGTTTTTGGGCATGGCGTGCCAATGGATTAGCACCGCAGACAAAAGTGCTTCAGGGCCCCATTGATGAGCGACACAGGCTCACTAATCCAGCTGTATTTGAAAAGACACCACTGGCATTCCCTGGGGACAAAGGAAATTATGCAACACCTCACAATTCTGGGCTCTCTTTACTGGGCAGCAGGCCTGGCTGAAATATTCAGGAGTCAATGAAGGTTGCCTGTCAGCTTAGAGTAGCCTCCAAACAGTCATTCGTGTGGGTGTAACGTCCATAAAATGAAATGTAATTTTTTGAAAAATTTTGAAAAGTGAAAATCCCCCGTATGTGTGCAGCGCATCTTTAAAAGCACCCGGCAGCATGTGGTTAAGCATCTTAAGTGTACCTGCATTTATGATGATGTGAGTATACTATGTACATTTAATTGCTGTGCTTGAAAAACAGTTCATTTAGCGAGGGCAAACTTCATGAAACTCGAGAATTGTGTTGGCCAGATATGAGACTCTTTCGCAGTGTTCAAAGGTCTAGCTTAATGCATATTTTTGCTGTCACTCAATACAATTTTTACACACAAGTTGCTCCGGACTTCAGCCAAGGTTTGTACAATATTTTCCATTTGGTGACTGCCAGCTGAAGCCCTGCAATACCGTGGTATTGGGCTCAGATGTGAGGACAGTTCCGTTCTGCCAGGCTGGGCAGCAACATTGTTTGCTCATCAGCCCCATAATAGCCAGCTTATGTGGGAACACTTTGATGTTTGAACTGATATTTTTCCCCTGTGATCAGGTGACACCGATGAATACAGCGTGCTTGTGGATCATGTCAGGGAGAGATTCCCCAGCAGTCATTTAATCAGCATTGGGTTTAGTATGGGAGCTAACATTATCGTCAAGTATCTTGGCGAGAGACCCAAACGGCAGGATTGGTTCCTGTGTGGGCTGTCTATCTGTCAAGGCTATGACATCACAAAGTAAGAGTGAAAACAGATCATTAAATAATATCATATTCCAGAAGAATGGTATTTAACCACTACCAGCCGGGGACTCCGGGATCGGAGCCGTATGGTTTATATGTGTGGCCGGGGTCTCCGAACTCGGACAAAGGAAACAGGGCCCTGTAACAAAAGACCGTACTCCGAACAAAAGACCAGGCTGCTGGGCATGACCAGCATTTTTCACTCTCAAAAGTGGTGATAATCCAGCATTATTTTGAAACCGTATACCAGGGTTTGGGGTATTTAGAGCAAGCGGATTACCAGCGGGGACAAAAGCTCTCCACCACCGCAGCGATGAGCCACACAGCACCGCTGCATGCTAATCTGGCCCCTATTGAAAAGAGGTCAGCAGTGCACTGAGCCAGGTTCGTGAACAAAAGACAGCTGTATAACACCGCACAATCTGGGTTCTGTTTACAAGGCTGCAGGCCTGGCTGAAATATTCGGGTGTCAATGAAGGTCACCTGTCAACTTAGAGCAGTGCCTGAAGATTACTCCGTGCGGCTATAAATGACTGTTAAATGGAATGATGAATTGTTGAAGGATTTTGAAAACGGAAAAAATGATAGTCATGCCGGCCCAGCATCCTCAACGTTGAAAAATGCCCCGGTCCGAATTGGTTAACATATCGCTCCAAGGAAATTGGCAGGTTAGGTTGAAAGGTTAGTTTGTAATCTCTGCCTTATCAATACTGGAAAGGCAGGGAATTCTAGGTATTTTACTGCCATAATCAATGCCCCTGCATTGTTAAGTTGTTCTGAACTGTGCATAAAAAAAGAGATATTTCACATGGTGCTACTGCAAGCCTGCTACTTAACTGGCTACCCTCACTATGAAAAACTTCAAATCTTATCTGCACTTGGATTGGTCGTGCCTACACAGAAGTGTTGGAAGTTAAGGGGTGTGTGTTATCTATGGAAAGTGTTGGAAGTTAAGGGGTGTGTGTTATCTATGGAAAGTGTTGGAAGTTAAGGGGTGTGTGTTATCTATGGAAAGTGTTTCTGTAAATCTTTGGCTGGCTCTTGAGGTACAGTGTGTTTGCATTCATTGCAGAATCATAAAAAGGAAAGGGTCTGCCGTGTCTAAAGGAAGTACACATGGTGTCTTAGTTATTATTTATGTGTTAAAAAGCAAACAAATTAATCCCCTCAAGCATTCTACACAAATGTATCGATGTTGTGAAGGGATTTGATAATCCAAATCATTTAAAGCTTAAAACAAGTGAAAAAAATACACAAATTAGGTGAAAAACAAAACGATCTTGGTAATTTTCAACATAATGATTATAGGTCTACTCAAAGGGAAACAAAATTTGAAATGAGCGTGTTATTGCATTTCCCTTAATCATATTAGAAGGGATTTCTGGCCGTTTGATTTCAGGGCAACCTATGTACTACACGAATGGGAAAACTGCCGTCGTCTGTACAACTTCATGATGGCGCAGAACATGCTGTCCGAAATACGGCGCAACAGCGGCATGTTGTTTGGCGAGCAGGCCAAGGCCTACTGGCGCGACCGTGAGTCAGACCCGATCGCCTATAACATTGACCAGATCATGAACTCCACTAGCCTGGTTCACTTAGATGAACATTTGACACAGTAAGTTATTTAATGTAGAACTACAAGCATGACTTACATGTACATGTGTTGGTACTTGGCACTGGTTCCCCGTATAGGTAGCTACTGGAGTACAGCATGCTTGCCAACTGTCCAGATGTTTGTAAGGAAAATTAAAATCTGAAAAATGTTTCACTCACTGCACACTGTCTGGGGAAGTTTGCTCGTCCCTGATAAACATGAAGATCTCCAGATATTCCCAGCAAGATAAGGGACAGAGGGGTAATCCCCCTATACATACTCTAGACTATTGTTACCTAACACACCCCCTAGATGTCTGAAAAGAATTCCTGAGATTCCGATTGAACAATGACCAACACAAGGTGGGGGGTGCTCTCCATCCCATATCTTGCTTCAAATGTCCGCAGAGCATGGTGATCTTGGAGAATGATGAACAATAGTGAACTGCAATTCATGTACTCCTTTGGATTTTGTGTGAAATCATTGCCACACAGGTGCACAGTGATGTGCAACTGGATACAAAAACCCAACAGCTGTTCCATTAACCCTAACCCTCCTAAATCCTCCAAAATCCTTCTCTGCAAAGTGGAGGAATTTGGAGGAAGCCAAGTGTGAAGGTCATGGATTAGACCTTATGTTGTTTGTGCTTAGTCAAGCACAAATTCAGCCTGATATTTCTTTTGAATCAACTGCACAGCTCAAGAGTGCCATTCGCACTGCCTCAATATAATGACAAGAATTGCCGGATTTGGAGGAGTCGGGCAGTTAGGCACACCTCCAAATGAAATTTTGGAGGATTTGGGCAGAATACAATTTTTTCATGTTGAAAATTTGAGGATTTCGGAGGATTCAGGATGGTTCCTGGTAAAAGGGCCCGGGGGTTAGGGTTAATTCATTCACTGCATATTGGCAGAGCTTTATTATGCTTATCTGTTTGCCTTTTTGTGGCGCATATGTTTGCATATGTACATGTACTTGGACGTGTGTTCCCTTTGGCATTTATACTTTTAAAAAGTAAAACTTCTGAGTTTTGAAATACTTGACTAGAAACTGGAAACAAAATGCCTGAACATTTGCAAAGCAAGCTACAAGATAAAGTCCCCACTAACAAAACCACAGCAGCGAAAACATAGAAATATTTTTATTTACCTATTAAAAAGGATTTGGGATACTTTCCTCCACAGCAAAATGGTGCGCAGCAACAGCTGTGAAGATTTCTACAAGGAATGCAGCAGTTCTGTTCATATTGACAAGGTGGGCTTTTTTCATTCTCTTGCTACAAGTTAAGAACTGCCTGCCCTGCCGCAGGAAACATTTTGAAAAGTGATGCCCCGTGGGGCTCATTGCGGGCCATATTTCCACTGCACCCAGTATCTTGAAAGAAATTGTGAAGTCTTGTTCATCAGTGTTCCAGATTTATATAAAAAAGGATTCGTAAATTTGGAACCCATGAAAACTGCTTGCCCAAACTTGTTTTGGGCTGTCTTCAGACAGGTGGGCGGGTGACTAGCATTCATTTGTCTTTCCACAGGTTCACATTCCTTTGTTGCTCCTGAACGCAGCGGATGACCATCTTATCCCAGTCAGGCATAACGACACACCGGTACGCTATGCCCAACGAGCACCTAACGCCATCTACTGTCTGACCAAACACGGCGGTCACCTGGGGTTCTTTGAAGGGGGGTTCTTGGTACCCAACACTGTGTCTTGGATGGATAAGGCTGTCGTTGGCTACACAAATGCTATCATTGAACTGAAAGAGGTCTGTTTGGAAACATAACAGTTTGTGTAAAGTCTTGAAAAATGCCCTAGACAGGATGGACTACCTCACAAGCCAAGTAATTTATGTAAATCTCTCTCATGAGACGCCCTCTTTGTAAGAAAATCACAACCGCGTATTCAACACAATCAGGTGTGCATTGGCACAGTGTGCAAATGTTTTATACATGTACGCATGTTGATCCAAATAGCCGATGTGCATTATGAAAATTTAAAATTCCAAACTACAGATGCGCGTGGCAATTTGTAGGAAGTGACGTCTTTAGAGAGAGACCTATTACAAGTCTGACCATAAAGGAATTAATGATGGCAAACGTGCGTCTTGGCCTGCAGGTATTATTTGATTGCGCATGTAATTGTATCCATTATTGGGTTGTCTTTTGAAATCAAAACCAATCCATGAATATAGAGGCTTCCTTTCAGATGGTGAAAGAGAATTGCTAGAACTTCTTGATTAAAAAATCTCAAACATTACCAGCAAGAAATAGGTACAAACACAGAGAAACGTATTTGAAATGGACGACATGAATCGTAAAGATGGCGTGGTGAAAAACATTCATCAAGACGAACGGTTTGCTTCTTTATTGATGATTAAACCTTTGCATAAGAAAATTGGCTGTCCAACATTAATCAAAGGTATAATCAAAAGGAAACAGTCAATCTGTTGCAGAAATTACCCAAAATTTGCAGGCCTAACTCTTCCATAGTTCATGAGAATAGCTTGTGATAGAATGGAAAATTAGACTCATGAGAACTTGACTTCAGCTGTGTGAGAAAGTGATATACCTGTCATCTTCACTTGAATTAGGTTCAGAAGGGAAAGAATGAAATAACTGGATCTACATTTTGAAAGTTTTGTCTTTCATGAAATATTTTTGGTTTATCAAACCCTTTTGATTGTTCTACACTCACTATGTAAAAAATGAATCTTTACATTTTAACTACTGTAGAAGTGTTTTAAAATGTGAAATTTATTTATTGCATGCATGCAGCATGTAAACATGTCATTCAGGGAATTCACAATACTGGTGTGGCAAATAGATTTTTTTTTATCAAGAGTGCCACCTTTTGGATTCCATACTCTTGTTCCATCCATCCATTATTTTATTATGTGCAGTATAATGCAAATACACATACAATTTACATTATCAGATGTCTTGCAGTTTGAAAACTACCGTTATCTACAGAAATTGTTAATTTTAAGCACTCAGGTTAATAAAATTCTGTGAACGGTGTCCAGGCGTTGCTGTCTGGCAGTGTCTACAGATGGGTGTCAGCATTTTTCACAGCACAGATAAAGCAGCCTTTACAGTGCACTTGAATTTTTCTGCAATGTGAAATGCTGACATGGCATCATTTTAAAAGATAGTCCTATGCTTTGTTAAATACATGTAATTTATAAATTATAAAGTGCAGTCAATGTACTTTTGTACACACTGCAAGAAAGTCCAAGTTTTAATAAGATCTATTACATGTATGCGTAAAACATTGAAAAAAATGGAAGCTTTTGGTTTGATTTAACTACCTGTAACTAGACTGGTTTAAAGGACAGGGTTTAGTGCACAGCTGTGTTGACAGTCAATTTAGAGGGGTAGTGCGTTAGACGTTACACAGGGTGCTTCAAATACTGTACCCTGGTTGTACCTTGTTTCTGGGTGTCTCTTTACACCGCTGTGCAGTCACAACAAACCACGTTGCAGAAGAGTGATTTCTGTACGTTTCTTAATATGAGAAGTGAACTTTTAGTTCAAAGTAAATTTAGTTTTGAGGAATTTACTGGTACCTGGCAGCTCTACTGGTAAATTGCTCCGAAGAAATTATCTGTAAACTTTCCAATTGTAGCTAACGTAATACCTTTTATTCCCTTGAAGTTAACGGTGCCGCCTCCACATGTACTCATTTCCCTACCTCATAAATTCTCAACAAAACTCTTCTCCCTGTGTAGTCCTGCACCAGCAAAGAAGAGACAGCTTGGTGGGAAGATTTTTAACTGGGCTCATGCATGGTCTAGGTGTACACCCATCGACAGTACATTCAAACAGTCATGGGCCAGTTGAGTATTCCTGCCCCAAATGAAGTGCATCATTCGGGAACAGTAATATGCATGCGTGTGGTTAGCCTAAATCAGCAGGTCCGTGTGCCAACTCAAACCATTGTTGTAGGTCTCGAGACCCGTCTCGAGCCCTACAACACTGGTGTTTTTTCCTGGTCTCGGTCTTGGACTTCCAGGTCTCGACTATAACACTGACTCATACACACTGAACATGTTTGTGGTAGCGTGACATCAGGCACCTTGCATGAGATGACCTTGCTTATTTGAAAAAGTGAACTTGCTCACTGTTAGGTGATGTGCTCATGGCACCGGTAGATACAATCATTGTATTTGTTGAATATACATTTATTGATGTTGCGAGCACTTTAGATCATGATGCTGAATCAAGAATGGGCATGTAATCCATCAGTCAATGACTTCTAACATAAACATTGCTTTTTGCTGATCTATATGCGCTGGGCTTTCCAAAAAAAGAGAAAAGAACTCGCTGAGATGTGAGTTGGACCAAAGACTGCTCAAGACTCAACCTGACTAAGTATCGATCACGTAGTACTCCCCCAGAAATTTCATCAAAAAGTCAGAAAGCTGTTTTTTTTGAAAGTACGTATATGTGTGTGTGAGATCATCATGAAGGTTTCTTTGACGTGTAAGGCACAGCTGTAATACCTGTTTTTAATGAAGCTATAGTTTATAACTTTATATCCTAAGCATGCTACCTGACCGCATCGACAAATGCACAAGGGTGTAGGTTTGAGCCACCTACAAGAGAGGGGGGCCAATGATGAAGTCAGTGAGGTTACATGTGAGCAATAATTATTGATGGTGTTTGATACAACTATCTAGAAGGGATGATTGTTTGGCCCATAGTCCCTGGTCAAGAAGTGTCCATGTACATGTGCATGTATATTCAAATCGAGGGTCATTGATTGAGACAAGTGGGTCCATAGGTGGGTCACAGTCTCAATCCTTTAAGAGCCAATCAAAAAGGAGCAGAATAGAAGGTCCATGATAGCTGGTATTTTTACACATTAGTGAATGTGCACTAACCTTACAGACCTAGTGTGGACTTGTTAACAAAAGATATCCATGCGATGCAGGAATGGAAGACGTTCTGTGGACTTACACATGTCCACGGGACGTTTCCCCATCTCTGAAAAAGAAGTTCAGAGGCATTTTTGGGTTGGGCTCATCATCGTAAAAGGAAGAGGAATAGTCAAGGAAACCTTGTACAAAAAGCCAGCTGAAAATTGTGTTCCCAGTTCAAGAAAAGTATTTTCACTGAGTTTTCTTTAACTGCACGAAAAGAAAGGAATGTCCACACTAGGTATGTAAGGTAAGTGTTTGTGTGTGTGTATATTGGGGGATCTATAGTTTCCTCATCCCCAGGATCTGTGCCATTGTACAAAGGTGCATGCAGTCAAATAGTGTATATTTCTCCTGATGGCACTTTAATTAGAGCACTGTGTCTGAAATTTTCTTTTCCTTTTTTTGAGTGGTAATATGGTAATGAATCCCCATGTCTTTCCGAATTGTGCTCTCTTGGCTGGCATGAAACTTGTAAATTGTCTCAAATCAGGTTTCCGCTGCCTATAAACACGTTTGTTTCTTAGCATTTTATTTCATCAACATTGCAGCATTGTTAGTTCATTTTACCCCAACATTTCCTCACTTTCAGAACTCTAAACATTTTCCAGGCTTGGGACACCAAGGAGGTGTACATTTTTGTTCATATACCTGAAGTTGTGATGCCAGGACATTTTATTTGAGCAAATACATATACCTTATTGCCCTTGGCATGTATTTGCCATGAGTCATCTAAACGTGAACTGTGGAGAATCGGTGAAGTTTTGAAATTGAATTCTGTTGTCAGATGCTGGGATTATGATTTCAAAGTACTCCTGCTGCTCGCTATACAGTGTAGTTTGTGTCTTTCACTTTTGATACAGTATTTAGGATGAAAACAGGACTAGTAACATAAGTAATGTTCATGAGATTTAATGGGAAATTGAATATCATTGGTACATAAAAAAATTGGTTGAGATTAGTCATCTTTGCCACTGCTTGATTCAGAGTCATCATTTTTAGTTGTCTATTTAGCCAATGTACATGTACCTAAAACGTACAATTTTGGTGAGCATGTGTGATATACATGTAGCTAGACAGTTGAAAAATGTCTTTCTTGCAGGTACATTGTAAATGAACAACCCAAATCAATAGTGTAACATTTGGTGACACCCATTTTACACAGTCAGTTGGTTTTACACTTCGGTATAATTTTGCAGGTACAAATTTCCAAAGTCCAATTTATATAATGTGGCTGTATTTTTGTTTGTTGAATGATAGTATGCATTATATATAAGGTAGTTGGTAAGTTGGCTGTTAATGTTACTGGGCCTGCAGTTAACAGTGCACCTGCCCAAGATAGTCTTGCTAAAATTTTCTATGGATAAGTCTCTTTCCAAGTCAGAAGTGACAGCACATGGCACTATACCCAGCAAGAAATGAGACCGAGGGGTACCCCCCAACATGTCCAATCCCTATACACATTCCAAACTATTGATACTTAACACATCCCCCAAGATGTCTGAAAGGAATTCCCCAGATTCCTGCGAGACAATCACCAACACAAAGCAGGGGGGGGTTCTCTCCGTCTCAAACCTTGCTGCATATGCATGGCACTCCGTCAAACCATAATGTAACCAAGATCAAAGTAGCCTTTCAGAACAGTCATTTGCATTTGGTGTGATGTTATCAAGGCACTTGTGTTCCACCCAATGCAGACTTGAATTGAGACTAAAAGATCACTGTCAGGTACATAATCTCAATACCATACAGTACCTATAGGATTATTTAGTAACAATTGTTCACAACTGTTAATGTACACGACAGTAATAACAAAATTTACAAAATGGAGTATTTTTGTATAATTGTGGGTAAAGTGTGAATAAGGAGTAAATAACGATTATGGGTGCATTCAGCCACATTTATTTTATATACATCCTACTGAGGTATAAATTAAAAATCTGAATTTTATCATGCATAAAACTGTTGGTGTGATGAGTGTTGATATTTATCAGAAAAGAATGGGTTAGGATTTACTAATGGGTATGTCCCATTGGCTTTATACAAATGGCATTGGGTCTTGGAAAACTGATTGGGATGCATTGGGTACAATGGATCACTTTTGTTCCCAAAGGTCCAAAGATTGAGTCCCTTGAGGAATTTTGCCTCATCCAGGTTGTGTGAGTTTAGGTGACATACTTTTTTTCTGGCTCCCTGAACAAAAGCTGTATCCCCCACTTTGAAACCGATTTCAAGGCATTTGGGGGTCAGGGTTAGTGGCAAAATGAAAACAGTCAAGGAAATCACTATGCAGCTGAAGTGTACATCGTGGGAATGAAGTTAATGTTTTTACTGCCCTTTCTCAAGTGAAAACACTGTGAAACAGTTTTGTTTGCAATAGGGGTGGCTGAGTGAACAATTTCTGCGAGTATACAGGAATTTTCTTTGGCTCCATAGTTTACATTAGGAGGTCTACATGTAGACTGCTAAGTGCTTATTCATTATAAAGGTCATGACCCCCAATGATGTACTCAAAACGTGCATCCAAATCAATGACACAACTGGGCAAGTTGTTCAGCTGCAAAATTTTATTTTTAGCCAATGCTTTACTTTTTAATACACTACACACATGGAGTTGATCAGTAAATACACTGTTATAGCCTTCCAAAGCCAATGAACCTTGTACAAAATTTCAACACAAAACCTGCAGATGCTATAGACAAATTCGACGACCAAAATTAGAAGCCATTACTGTGGGGCCATCCTGTTTGCACGCAGGCAGTGCGTGCATGTGAAATTCCTTGCCGAAGTGCATGCGTGCTCAGGTTCAGACACCTGAATGGTGTCTCGTCGGACTTGTCAACTGACATACAGTAATCTAGTTTATGTACCCCTTACCACAGTTTGGGGCACAAAACTCACTACCAGATGTGAAGATGGACATGAGCATGTCCCGCTATCCCCCAAATGAGGTCCATTCCAATAACTAAAACCACCTCTCATTCGTTTGTGTACAGTGAATGACTGCAGTGACTCAACCACAATTGATACATAAGACTGAGCACGAAGTCGAAGGAGAATTTTCCCCGTAATGTTTCAATAATACTGAACTTGACCTCAACACTTCTATATGCATGGGGTAAGTAATTTCAAAATCTCTGAGTGACATAAAATTAGAGAGTGCAGCCTACATTTGAATGCAGGGTGTGCCCTCTGGTTTGCACTAGTAAGCAGGTTATTGGTTTGAGTTCCACCTAAGCAAGCTTGTTATCTTTCCCTACAAGCCCATAACAAACACCTTGTGCACACAAATACTGTGAACAAACAACCATGCAGACTAATTTGTGTCTTCCTGATACTGGTTTCATGTGAGAATACTGCCTGTAACAGCACACAGTAATAAGCCTTGTGATGAAAAGGGTATAATGGCAAATCTATCAATATTGCAACTTTACATGTATGCAAACTTAGAAAAAAGTAAATATATGCAGTGTACATACAATGTGTAATATCTAAAGAATTTCACAGCTATGCTGAGCACGTAATTGTGTCCTGTGGTGTAAATTTTAATTCTGAGTTTGACATGCCCTGTGTGGTTCTGAGAATAAAACAGTGCAGGTTTTGTGAAAGTTTGTGCGGACTAAGCCAAGTCCACACAATGTCTTCTCCCCTCAGTGAAACAGTTTTGGAGGTAATTAGGGGTAGGGCTATTGTAGCATAAAAAAGAGAAACAGTCAAGAAAACTGGCAGCAAAATCCCAGCTCAAGAGATTGTTAATGGGGGGGGGGGAATGAGTAGTTTTGCTGATTTGTTTTTCTTAACTACAGGAAAGAACAGGTACAAGATTACGTCAACATGCCATGCCTATGACCTAGCTAGGGCTAAGCCCAGTGCATTTTCTACATATGCATGATCATGTAAGAATCTCTAGTATCTTTCATACAGCCAGTGCTCTTTGGCAACCTGTGACTTGCTGTTAGCATGATTAATGCAAAATTTTCCACAAGTTTAGCATATACATATTTTTGCATATAACGGGACGGATATCGTTACTGTCATCACAAACTGATGCAAAGTGATACTTTAGTGTATACATTGAGATGAGAATTTACAGTTCCTGTGATATTTGTTTTGACAAACACACATATTTGTGTCTGCGCCTTACATGGAGAATGTACAGTTCCTTTAGGTTTTGATGAAGTCTCAGGACAAGTTTGTTTTCACAGAATAAAACCTTCGTTAATTTCTCAAGTAAGAATGAAATTAAATGCTACTAGATTTTATATTCCACAAGTATACGTATGGATAATTCTTGCCAAACATTATATACATGTATATATATATATTTCTCTGAATCGTATAATTATCTGAAAACATAATGTGTTACTCTGTGAAACCCAAAACTTAAAACAACATGTTAGCATTTGAAGCGCATCCTATTTCCTGTCAATTTGTGAAAATGTGCCAAACCTGGACATTTGCGTCAGAACATGAAGTCGTTGATGATGCGTAATTTTCTTTTAAATTGCTTTAAATATATCATTCATACATTTTCCAAATTTATCTTTGCTACAATATCATGAAAAATTGATAAACAATAATGTAAAATGAAAGAAAACGGAGACTAAACCAAAATAAATGACATGAAACAAAATCTGAATGATAAGAACTACACCTGTAGTACCAGTACGTATAGCTTGCATTTAGAAAAGTCCAAAAGTCAACATGTAATTCATGCAAGTAAACATTAATGAGTTGATGATTCTTTACAATCAAGGCAACAACTGGAAACTGCATTTGACATGGAATAATTAGCACAAAATCACACACTTCTGTTACTGCCTGTCTTTTGTTTCCTCCTTTTTCAGTTATGACGGAAATTCTGAAATCAGGACTGCTTCATGAATAATTTCTCATGCATACAATAATTTCAAATTACTGTATATATATATCTCCAATACTCGACAAGGAACTAAAGCTAGGAACAATAGGCTTGCAATATGCTGTAAATGTACACATACCAGTGGAGCACCCAAGAGGGGGAGGGGGCTGGAGGGGGCGGGAGGCACCCAAGAGGGGGAGGGGGCTGGAGGGGGCGGGAGGCACCCAAGAGGGGGAGGGGGCTGGAGGGGGCGGGAGGCACCCAAGAGGGGGAGGGGGCTGGAGGGGGCGGGAGGCACCCAAGAGGGGGAGGGGGCTGGAGGGGGCGTGAGGCACCCAAGAGGGGAGGGGGCTGGAGGGGGCGGGAGGCACCCAAGACATAAAACATATACACCTGCATCTATCCCTAACAGTCCCAAATCCTCAGATTTCAATATGATTTTACATACACCATACATGTAAGGGGTTAAACTACTAAACCTTTGATAAAGCTTTTTGGGCTTAAGCATCGTGAGCTTTTTTGCCGGGGTAAATTCCACTTGTAGCCACCCCCCCAACAAAACCTGGGTTCAGTGGGTTCGCCACCGATACATGCAATTTGCATTGCTATCACAACCACAGAATAAATCCTCAATCCAAAAAAACAATCAGTCCATTTGGATAATTCAGTTCTTTCATAAACCATTAGAGGGTGCAAAATTAAGAGTTAACTCATTCGGGGGGGGGGGCGGTTGGTGTTTGCCCGCCTTGCAGACACATTGCCATTTCTTTACTTTTTGGAACCGAAAGGGAGAACGCTTTTGAAATGACACTATCACTTTGTGGGGGGGGGGATTGCTTAAATTGATGAATACGATTTGCACAATCTTTTCCAGAAAAAATTCCCTGTTCTGCTCCGTGGACCCCAAACCAGGGCATATGCCACCAGTTGCCTGGCCCAATGTAGATATAACCAACACCTAGAAACCAATGGTTACTGACCGGATGCATCACAAACAGAAGCAGCAAGAATGGTAAATGCCAAGACAAATGCCATGGAACAAAGAAAGCAAGAGTGCCTCAATCCCTAATTTCTTGGGTCCTAGATTTGTTGTAGCACTCATCTACTACACCTTACCTATCTCTTGCCTCATTTGTCCAACAACTTCAACATCTCTCACTGAATAAATATAGAGCATAACAAGAACCATTACTGTGCTGTCTTTTCTTTTTATTCTCAATTAGTTATGGTATGCACGAAATGTAAGAAACAAGGAAGTCAGCTGATCTTTTGAAAAAGTTGTATGCCTACATTAAGGACAACCAGAGAAGACTGCAAGCTAATTTTCTTAATTTTCCATTCTACATTAATTGTGCCACTTTCCTATGGCCGGGGCATTTCTGTTCAAAGCTTTACAGCCTCCATGGTCTGACGGTCCAACTATCGAGAACTGTTGACGAGTGTCAGTATCATCAAGAACAGCTGGACGATATCGACATAGAGGTTAAGAGCAGCAAAGATGTATTCCTCTTGGGAGATGCTGTATTTGTGTTTGCCTCCAAGGAGCAATTGGGTGTCAAAAACGATGAACTGGGAACGCAATAAAAAGAAAAAAACCAAGGCATGATGACAAGTTCAGATGTTCTTATATCCACTGTCTGGTTATGCTAACAAAGAGACAGAGCCGAGAAAGAACATCTAAATATTTTCAACATTTGTTTCCCGTTTAAATCTGAATTTTTCTCCTTATATGCAAGATGTGAGGCAATTTGCCTTTCCTGTTCTCTTTCCATGTTTTCCCTTTGAAAAGGGTGCACAAAATACGGAAAGTTTTCCTTTTTCTGACGGAGGGAATGATGACCTCCTAAACCAGTTGTGCCTACGTATTTTCATAACCTGAACAAAGTGAACTCCTTGGCTGACAAAGATGAAAATTCTGTAACACTACCTTTTTTTACAGAGCCCTTACTGAGAAGAAGAATCTAATGGAGGAAACCCCAGACAGGAAAATGTAAGGTTGTCTCTGAATGGCTATGGCAAGAAATGACACATGCACTGTTAGAAGCCACAAGCTCTAGAGGCTACAGCCACTTCAAACAGACATGTGTGACACTCTAAGCCACAGCCAGTTGATTTGGACATGGCTCATCAGTTTAATAAAACAAAAGGAGGAAGGAAGAATGAACATGACTATGTATGAACAAGAAGATAATTCCAACAGAAAGATGCAAAAAAGAAGTACTGAATTTAATGTCAAATATATTTATAGTAATTTTAGGACTATAAGCCGCCCGGTGTAAAAGCCGTGGCACATCAATGGTTCCACTATATGTGCAATCCTAAAAAGTGTAGTGTATGAAGGAGTGCTACTATTACACATACATTTAAGCCCTCGAAAATTACCAATTTTTGGCAGGCTGGATGATTGTCCTGGGTGCATTGGCAGTGCAAGTTATGCGGACGGGGATGTGCAGTAAAATCTTGATAACTGGAAGTCGGTTAAGTCGAAAGTCCGTTTTTTAGGCCAACTTATTCTTGCCTAAAGAAAAGACTTTTACGTACGAAAATACCCCCATAACTCATTACGTAACTCGTTATGTGCATGCACGTTGCACAGCGCATGCACTGCACCCCGACCACGACAAATACCACTTTCAGCTAGCCTGACTGCTACCGCAGACCCATTTGCAGACAGTCCAATCACTGACTCTTTCTGATTACTACGTGACCACGGAAAGTGATGTTATTGGAAAAACCCAAGTGAAAATAAACCCTAAGTTCAGCGTGGCATGTCACGGTGTAACACGATCGGCAAAAAGACAAAAAATTTGCCACCTGAAGAACCACCATTTAAGTGTTATTTCCTATTTGAAAAGAACCTTTAGGTAACAACGGTAAAAAAGAACTTCATAAAATGATTATTTGTGCTTATAAAACACACCATGAGAATGAATAAAAAGCGGGAAAATAATCACATGTTGTCACAGCAGATCAAATAAATTTGTTGTGATTATGTACATGTGTGTGTCATGACTCCTTGACTCAGGGACATTTGTATAACTCAAAATCTAAACAACTTGAATTTTTTTTATTCCCTGAGGTTCGAGTTATTGGATGTAAACAGTAACCAACGAAAATATGACTGCACTACCTGCACGCGGTACACTCAGTTTTTGTGACTGATTTTTATCATTCAAAGGTTGCCGTAAAAGTCGCCCAGAGTATAAGCCGCAGAGACATTTTTCTGCATTAGAATCAACGTACAAACCACAGCTTACATTCCGAAAATCACGGCATAGGCACGTTTCAGAAGAGATTTTAATCTGTGTCCTGAAGCAATCTGTTTCAATGAAATTCTCTTACCAGTCCAAATATAACAGCACCGATTGAGGCATACACAATGTCCAAGACCTGAAAGGAGGCAATTAATGTGAAGTAGAGGAATTAACTTCAATTATTATGAACTGAGTGACACTGAGAAAACAAAACACAATCACACGTCAAAAACTTCAGTGAAGTCAAAATAAAATTCTTAAACATTTAATGAGTTGCATGCAGAATATTCTTTAGGTCTTTAATCTTTGCACCAGGAACAAATAACCATTGTCACGGTAAGCTCGACCAAAAAAAGTCCTCTGCGATCATGGCTTTAGACCGTTAAACATATACTCTATAAATCATGATAACAAACATATTTGGATTGGAAGGAATGCTTTTTTCTACTCACTCTGTTGTGGAATATGGCAGCAAATATTCCAAAGAGAAGAAGTGTGATCAAGGCCACAAAAAGCATTCCAGACATCATGGTAAAGTCAATCTGCGCGAAAATAGAGCACGTAAAATGGCACGTCAGCTTACTCCTTATTCCATTTTGGTTTCTTGGAAATTAACTTTAGAAAAACCTAGTTAAACACCCAAAACCTGTCAGGGTGATACAGGTTTTGATATCCATAAAAAGCTTACCCTGGTTTGAAACGCAAAGATCGTCAGTGCCAGTACCAAAATCTATGAAATATAAGGAAGGCAGTGTAAGGTTTCTCACTCAAATAAAAAACAACAATAATCCTTTAATCAAATACATGTACATATATGTCAGATTTCCATTGTTACATCCAACAGCCTTCATAACACCTGATGTATTCATATACAAGCATCATCCATTTGCTCAACAATGTATAAAGTCACAGAAGCATTAGGTGCCAATGATTGATAAGGTATTAATGATTTGGTACTAAAGATTAGGTGCTACTTGTTTTCCTAGGGACAACTAGTTAAAATGAGTTCAAACTTGAAATGTTTCTTGACTCAGCTCATTTCACTCTCTTTCTTTTAACACAAATCATCAAACAAACTATAAACACAGAAATTGACTGGAGCGGGATTTGAACCTGCGACATCCGAAATACTGTACCGGTGCTCTACCGACTGAGCTATCAAGCCCTACATTTGAAGCCCTTCCAATTTGTTAATATCTTTGTTCAGAGATGCCAGTCAGCCACACACCATAAAACCTGAAGAACCACACAGCCCGGGATCAAGGCCCAACGACACGATGCAACCTGGGAGGTGGTGAACAGTGATCGCTAAGGAAGATGTGGCTTGTTTTTTAAACACAAATCATCAAAAAAACTTTAAAAGAAAACTGACTTTCTTCAAATGGCGCACTTGCCCCTTTGATGATAAAGGGAAAACTAATGTGGCGCACTTACATGTAGTTTTGTTTGTTTTGTGACTTCCCAGTCGCACATTTATACAGGACTTAGTGATATGTGCATGGACACACTCGGGGGACATTTTAAAATGGACTGGACACTACCATTTTGAGTCCGTGTTTGTCAGTCACTTACTCCAGTGATGCCAGCAGCAATAAGCACAGTGGTTGTGTCATATGTACTGCAAGCCAGGCCAAGAAGGACTCCCTCACAAATTGTCTATTGAAGTAACCAAAAACAAGACCAAATACTGTTAACAATGTTGCCACTGACTCCTAGAAGTTTGCATTTTCTACAAAAAACACTAGACTCTCGATGACATTATACACTATTGTATTCAGACGTTCTGTAATTTAAAAAAAAGTCCCCAAATTTCCCCAACTTTTCAAAGCCAACTTCTAATTGTGTTGGCTATTCAGTGTGCCTACTTTTGAATTTTTTTACCACATATTCTGATTTCATTTGCAGTCCACAAAAAAAGAAGTTACAAGAGCAGGAATTCATCCTGTGATTTCTCGATTACATTTTGAAGTTTAAACAAATTTAAGTGCAGACACATTGCAGGTTGCAGATCTTCCATGAAATTGTTTTATTATTTCATTCTAAACAGCACTTTCAGTATTGTTTTGTTTTAATCACTAGCAGCAAGAAGTGTGGAGAGTAGAAGATGTCCATATTTACAGTTGAAAACATCACACCCACACAACAAAATGTTTCTGGTACTGACTTAAAACAAAATAGCCTGCCCATGTAGTCATCTAGCAATTTCCATATGAATAACACTCAGATTTTGCCACTCAAGCAGGTCTTGAGAAGGTGACTATTTGCTCATTTCAAGGTACAAAGTAATAAGTTGAAACTGCCCAAGGATTACTACTTACAAACAAGAAAAGAGCAATGAAGTTGGCAGGGAAACTCCTACGAAGGTCTGCGCAGCATGATAATGCGATGATTAGCACAAATGTCACAGCACTGTGGATTGACAGCAACAAAATATTCCGCATTGTAGTTATTGGCTCGTATTTTTTTGTTCATTTATTGTACTGTTTGTGTTTTGACAACTTTTTCTCAAACAGCAGAAATACATAGATTAGTGGAAAAGCTGCCTACGGCACTGGGCATGACTAGAGTAGCTTTGAGTAAATCCACTGTTGCCACCAACTTTGGCAAAACCCCAATTATTTTGAGAACAGGCACCCTGATAATGTCATGTATTGGAATTCCTGAATTCCTGTTGAACCACTTGAATCAACAGCCAGAAAAGCCCTTTTCAGAGATTTTTACTCCAGGAGAGTGCACTTACAATGCAGTCCAAAATGGCCATGAGTTTTGGAGTACATACACTTTCACTGAGTCACTGAAAAAAAGGACAATGACAAAATTGAAAATGATTAAATACGTTGAGACAAGTACCGGTTTTATGAAGACAACACCTTCTCTGAATATCGACAAGAATACAATATCAATTCAGTGCTCTGAAATACATGATTGCCGAGCTTTCGGTCACCGAGTACCTTCTTCAGGGCAAGCAGAACAGAACCTGCTTGCCCTGAAGAAGGTACTCAGTGACCGAAAGCTCGGCAACCACGTATTTCAGAGCACTGATTTGATATTGTATTCTTGTCAATATTCTGATCATGGTGCTCGAAGCCCTTTCATGTTTACCTTCTTTGAATACACTGTAAAGAATCTGATTGATGCACAGACACCAGCATTTCACATTTGCAAAGGAATACTGCACTCAGTGACAATGTTATTTAAAAAAAAATAAAAAGTGTGCAATACCAACATTCCTTGAACAACCATCTCCAAATGAACAGAATTCAATTTTCACCAACCAGTGCACATGTTAAGACACAGGTATCTTTGCTATTCTGAAGTGTTAGGCCGTATGTGGAAAGTTCAGAGCCATCTTAAAAGGGTCTAATCATCAACTGATGAGAGGTCTCAAGTGTTTCACAACAACTACTGGTAGGAAAACACTATTCAAGGGTGTGGGAAAGATTGATTATATTGTTCAGCAAATTAAAAATTAGTTCAACAAAACAAGCTACATTAAATAGACACCCGTCATTTGTGGATGGTGTAGGGGATACTGTAACAGATGTGCAATTAAAGCAATTATTGAGTAGCAAGAATATGATATGTGTACTTACACAATGGCAAATGGGATTATGATCGCTACGGTAACCACCAACTGTGCTGTGAGAATGCCGTACACCTTCCTGATAAATCCTAGATGTACCCAAATATACAATAAAACAAAGACATCACCATTAACCAGTCAGGTCTTCCGATGAGGGATTGGAGTTGAGTCATTTGCTTGCAGTGAGTTGAGTCGAGTCTTATACTTATCAGGACTCGAGTCAGGTTGCCAAAAATTGTGACTTAAGTTGGACTTGAGTCTTTGACACAAGTCATTACAACTCATTGACGCAAAAGAACTGCCTCCTGCTTATGTTAAAAAAGGCAGTTACAGTATCCGATTTTTTTTTATAAAAAAAGAACTCAGATGTACAAACATCCACATTAACTAACCAAGCCTGACATCCCTGTCGGCAAACTCGAAGTCGTTTCCCCCGAACTCCTCATCTCCAGACATACTGTTGTAACTCATAGCTGGAGAAAGAACACAAAATGTCTGTTACTATGACATTCATGTATAATTTGGTCAGTAGATAGAGTGTCCAATCCTGAGCCAAATTCACATCATTCCAGTTCTGTGCTTTTTATCAATCCTGGAGGAAAACTTGGACTTTTCTTTCCCTTCTCAAAAGCATATACTGTACATGTATCTTCCTCAACTATCGGTATGAATTACAGGAAAAAAGTGGTTCGCTGATTTTGACTGTGGAACTATTGACAGACGGCACTGTTCAGTGCAAATCTTGAATCTTGTGCAAATTGATTGTATTCCATCATCCAGAGTTGATTTGCTACGAACTCCATTGTAGGTTAATCAACTCAGGAGGGAGTACCGTATATGTGAGCCAGATTCAAGATTGGGCTGAACAGTTTCAGAACCGTCGGGCAGTGATCATTCGATTGCGCTGAACAATATTTCATATGAAGCTGATGGATTTCAAGTAAAGTGACTCTCTGAATGCGCATGAAAATAATTTGTCAACTGCAAGGTACGTGTATGCATGAAAGAATGCACTTAAATCAATACTCTACACATCCTTTGTGGAAAATGAATGTCATTTATTAAACAATAAAGAGCATGGATGTGTCTAGCTGAAATTTGAAGATCTGAACTCCGGATAGGCCTGTTGGCTGTTAACTGGACTTGCTAAGACAGCGAGCATGGTCAGATGGTGAGCAAGTGATACCTGCTCTGCTGTGCCTGCAGGATACAACAGTATCGTCTTTTCTTGGATTAAATACTTTACATAATTTACATACGGACAGCTTTTAATTAACAAAAAACAGTGTCTGCGAAAAGCAACTGCTCAACAACTTCAATTTGCTTCAGCCTTCAATCTATGATGGCAAAAGTACAAATCTAGGAAAAGCAAACTCACACCATGGAAGTACGAAAACAGTCCCTTAGACGGTATTCCAACTCAAACCTTCCCAAGTCTATCTTCCCAATGAAAACTCAATACAGGACCAGGTATCACTATCTGAACTGCATACTCAAACACACCCTTGCTATCATCAGATCAAGGCTACCTTGCACAAAAAAACATGCATTTGCATAAATGTAAGTCAATATTTAGCCTGGCAAACATTAACTTATAGAGAATAACTGTAGCACTGATCTATTTACATGGTGGATTTATAATGGATTGGTGCAAAGATTAGGCAGGGCATAGCATACAGCAAATCATGGAAAACAAAGCTGGGCCACATTATGGACAGGGCTACAGTCAGGACAGTCACGGCAGTTGGCTCATCTAAAATAATTAAGCTTGGCTTCAAAGCTTGGCCTAATCAGTGCTACTGATAGGCTAAATTGATTGACATCATCATGTACGCAAAATAATCATATTTATTTTGTAAACTCGAAAAGATGTATTTCAAAAGTTGTCACTGTTAAAATGCACACTTTTTCAAAGATGTTGCCGAGTCCTGCCTCCATGGACATGGCGGACGATGGGGGAACTAGGGGTCTTTAACACTGAGCGCTAGCGCTTTTAACTTATTAGTTGATGCATGGAGGTTCCTGTTGAAGTGGTCAGGTGGTTGAACTTGAACTGAAATTCTATTTCCTGCGATTGCCACGTCCAGCACGTCACATTAGTAACAGTCAAAGCATAAATGCTCTACTTGAGAGGTAAAAGCTTTATGCATTTGGAGTAAGTTTGCTGTCTTACCGGAAAATTGTGTGGTCGGTGACCTTCTTTTCTAGCAGATAAAAAATAAAAATGCGGGTTTGTGTAAAAACACAGAGACACACACAGTCCCTGTCGTGACCGATTAGTGCTCGCGTTTGCACTCACATGACTAGAATCGCAGCTTGGTTTACATGTATACTATAATATGTACCATATCGTCGGAAACCCAGCTCTTTACATACTGTATACAATGCTCAATCTCGGTACGTAACCGGTAACCATACTAAAGGTTGAAGGCCAAGAGAGATTTCAATATTTTATAGGGTTTGAGATAATATTTTCCAGTTGTTAAATGGAAACATGCACAGGTATTCAAATAAAAAAGTAAAACAATATCATTTATTGACTTTTTAAAAGAATGATTTACCAAATAGCAATTTGTGACAAGTTCTTGAGTGTTAGAAGTCCTTGCAGTATAAAAGCCCCTCCACATGGCACATGTACATGTGGAATATTCCACAAAGCGCGCCATAGAATTTAAGTGGCGCGCCGCACCGTACCATGTACCACTGGACGAAATCATTCTGCTCTGCACGTTCTGACGAGAGACCCTAGCTGGTGTATGCACATGTATGTTTGTGTGTTATTTACCATCACCTGTTTGTTGAGCTGTAGGGCCACATTTCCAGAATGCCTGCCTTACTTGACAGTTGCGAGGAGCTGTTTGGTACACGAGATCTTTATGAAATTCTAGCTGTTGGGAAAAGTGCGTCTGCCAAGGAAGGTAAACAGCCACTCTTACCCAGCACACTGCAACACTAATACTAGTAGTAGTACTAATCGGACCAATCGGTGCCACGCGAAGAGAAATACCTGCGTATCGTGAAACCATTGAAACCTCTGTCTTGAAAAGTAGACCTACAGGATTTCAAACCATGAAAGTATGAGCGAAGAAAGAAACCGAAAGAATTCCATATACGGACGCGGCCGGACGCCACGTGACTACTTCCAGATCTCTAACTCCAGATAGCTATGCTTATAAACTCACAGTCACATGCATAAACACCTTTTGGCTCTTTTGATAGTGCTGACTTATTCTGCCGTTATAGCTATTTGTGCAACAAAATTTCGTACATCAGAAAGTGCATGCCTTTATAAGTCAGATTTAGCAGGGAAAATATTTAAGCCTAATACTTTATTTAGCAAGTGCTTAGAAAATAGCAATCTCACAGGGTCGTGCACAGGGTGTCAAGTGCATGCTGTCTGCATGTGGAACTCTTCCCCTTATCTCGTTCCATGCTTTAAGTTGTTATTCTGAATTTACAAGATGGAAATCAGACCCAGTGTCCTTTCCACTTTTCCACTCAAAATTCCCAGAGCCACAGATGAAAAGAAAAGTGAAATAGGGCATATCCTGCAATTTAATTTGAAATATAATTTAAACTATTCAAGGAAAATACTTTGACTTTTTTGGGTAGTGTGGAAAAATTGGTAACTCACTGGCACGGCGCAGCCAGGATTCAGTCCTGTAATTGTGTGCTCTCAAGGCCAACTTAGTAACCACTACGACATGCGCTCCCTCTCGATCAGTGAGGGAATTGTACGGTATCAGTTAAGTGGTGGCACTTTAAACAAAATTATGTGTGACTAGTTGGTGACGTGACAAAATGTACACTTTGACTATAAAATAAAGGATATGATTATAAAATGAAGGATATATTGCAACAGTTTTTGGGAGACTGGACTACAGGTTTGAACCCACTACCCTACAGTGACCTACGGGTATGCTATGTGTATTAATTACATGTACGTGATATTGTTTGTCGCCGGCAACATAAAAAATAGGGCAGGAGATAAGACTTTGAGCTGGTCCTGATATTCTTTTACTCTTGTGCTTGCATGGCAGCTTAACATGCACAGTGATTGTTTTGGACTTGGAAATTTTACCATAACAAATCTTTGTCTGGTTCCATACATTGTCACAGGAATTGGTATTCACAAGATGGGATTCAGACCAAATGCAATTTTGAACTTGATAATCCTTAACCTTGGCTCTTAAATTCTCCAGAGCCACAAATGATGAAAAGAAAATCACCAAAAGAAAAGCAGAGTTTTAAAGAGGGAGTTTTATTTTTACAACTTTTTGGAGGTAGGATTAAAAACACTTTAATCAGCCTGCAGTGGTTAATGCACATGTATGCACCATTGTATTCAGAGGGAGTGTTTACTGAATTTTACTTTACATGTTATTCATCATGAGATTCGGTCTTTCGTTCGGATAATTGACAAACTTATCACAGTGAAATGAGTTAACACTTTACAGTCTCGGCAAAAATAATGAAAATTCATGGGGAAAAACAAAGTATCACCAACATTTTCTTCTGAAAAATGTAGTATGCAATTACAATTGTAATGAAAGATCTTCAAATTTTACAAGAAATGTTTTTCATCACCCAGTGAAACGAGGATACTACAAGTTGTCATTGAAGGTCCATCCAGACCGAGTTAGCAGCGATGCTAAGGAAGATGCAACTAAGAAGTTCCAGGCTCTTGGTAGAATCTACCGCGTCCTGAGCGATACAAATCTCAAAGCGCTCTATGATGAAACAGGTGAGAAACAGACCGGCAGCCAATTTCACGAAACTTTACGCAGTGGCATAAACGTTACAGTTTATTATGTAAGTTGTGTAACAAATTAAGACCGATTTCATGAAACTTGCACACTGCATAAGTCTAGGACTTATGCAACAAATTATAGCGTACCTTAGGTAGTCATGTTAGGCCAAACATAACAAAAATGAATGATTTGACTAGATTATCATGTTCCGTTAAGCCTCATCATTGTTGAACTTAACATGGCTTACACAAGAAACATACAGCTTTGTTATTGAAGGTAATGAGAAACTTGTTTGGCTGTGAAAGAACTGCGAGATTTTCTGTCCGGTTCTGATGAAGAAAAAACAAACTTTTTTTCAAAATGATCAGTGGAGGTCATTAATCGACCGTTTGATGACTGTTGTTATATTGGAAAGAACAGCCGTTGTAAAAGCCGGTTTTGCCCTCGTCCGAAAAATGTAATATTATTGAATAGAGTATTAAACTTCGTGAAATCGATCTTAAGTATATTGTGCCCCTATGGCATAAATTTGTGGCGTGAAATTGACTGCAGACCTTTCTTAGAAAGGTGCACTGCGTTCATTCAAGCTCCATTGAAAACAGTGTAAAATCAACAAAGTTTGGAGCCCCATGGCAGGCAACTGAAGTCCCTGAGGCCTCTCAAACAAAAAACAATGTGTCATTTGATTTTCAATTTATAGTAGGTTAACCAATTAATCTTTTAATTACCTGCCCAAAACAGACTTGCCCTCCAAAAAGTGAATGTTCCCAAGTCTTCTCAGCAGCCATTTTTCAAATGACACCCCTCACCTTTCTCAGGCTCTTCAGACAAATTTTCAATCACATTTTTGTCTGCTTTGCTCCCAGATGGGTGCCCTAGAATCTACAGAGATGATCCTGGGCCATACTGACACAATCCCATAATTTCTTGGCTCACACAGACACCTCTTTTTGAAAGAATTTTGTAGGGGTATTCTTAAGCGCCCTCGGCCTGGCGGAAAGGTTTTTTGGATTGGGAAAGTGAACCCAGAAGGATGTGCAAAGCCATTTTTTTCCCCCAAAGTTTGACGTCAGTATCTAGAAAACTCTGCAAAATGAGAAACTGACTCGCTATTTAAGAAAATCTTCAATATTTCCAGAGCGTGGGAGACATGATTTTTAACATGACATGACACTTTTGTTAACAGACCAATTTTGACTTTGTGAATGAAGATCAAACGATCATATATGTACATTGCTCAGCCGATAAGTTGACTTCGTGGAGAATTTCATGTGTATTTGATGAAGTAAAGGAGTACAGATTTACAGAGTGGCAGGCAGGGGTGACGTGACTTGCCCAAGGCCACAACTTAAGACCAGCAGCTGGATTTGACCTGATCGTAAATCAAATTCCTTAAGGTCAAACTTCTATGAATTTCAAATTCATATTTAATCTTATCAGGGGAAGTGGATGATGAAATTGATACCGAAAAGTGCAAGGATTGGGCAGACTACTGGCGAATCCTCTTCAAGAAGGTCTCTGTCAATGATATCCGGGAGTTTGAAAAGAAGTATCAAGGTGAGACAAACACTTAACCACTTGCTGCCGGGGTTGCCGGTACCGGAACTTTATTCTTTATACGCGTGGCCAGGGTCTCCGAAATCGGACAAAGGGAACTGAGCCTTGTAACAAAAGACCGTACTCATAACAAAAGACCAGGCTGCTTAGCATTTCCAACATTTTTTTCACTCTCAATAGTGGAGATAATCCAGCCTTGGTTTTAAACACCATACCATGGTTTTGGGGTTTTAGCGCACGTGGTTTACCACCGGGGACAAAACCGCTCCACACAGTACCTACTTAGCATCTGGCCCCTAATGAAAAGAGGTCAGCAGCACACTGTGTCAGGTTCGTTACAAAAGAAAATTACATAACACCACACATTTCTTGAAACTGTATGGTTTAATTTCATAAAATTGGCATCAAAATAACTACAAAGCATCGGCGTGACTTCTCAAGGTAAAGCATTTCTGGTGCATGCAAGGGCATTTTGATGAATCTGGAGAAAATAAAAGGGACCAGATTCCACCCATCCCCAACCCCCAACTCTTTTAGGGTGAAACAGTAACAATGAAAGGAGCAAAGGGCTGTTTTGTTTGTCACTTACAGGTTCCTCTGAAGAACTGGAGGATCTGAAGGCTTCGTACTTGGAGTGTGAAGGAGACATGGAACAAATCCTAGAAAACGTCCTGTGCTGTACCCACGAAGACGAGCCTCGCTTTGCAGAAATCCTCACCGATCTCATCAACAGGGGAGAGCTGCCAGAGTATGAAGCATTCATGAAAGAGAGCAAGAAACAGAAATCAAGTCGAAGGAAAAAAGTAATTTTTTTTTTGACGAGAAGTACCATTTTAGAAGTATTAATGGCATTTTAGGATAGGCAAGAGTGAAATATAGGAAAACATGAACATTAGATCACTCGCATATCCCTTTTGGGTAATTTGGGTTGTTACTTGGACTTACTGCATATGTTGAGGGGAATACCCTGATAATGGTGGACATAAAGGCAGTGACCTTTTTGTTCAGCCTGATTTTGGAAAAAGTTCCTGAAGTTTTGCCAGTTTTGCAAGCGTGTAAGTAAATGGTATTCATCATCACACATCTCCCCAGACTGCTGTAGCTATTAAGTTTGCCCTGTCATTAAGTCGAAACATTTTAAATCACTACTCTTCGTGCCTCTCACGCGGTTAGTCACTCTTTCGGTCTTTCGTCTTGCAGTGATGAATTGCTTTCTTTAATGTGTCCTGCTGTTCACAGGCCAAGCGGGAGGCTGAAGAGGCGGAACGCCTCTCTAAAGAACTAGGTCTGGGAAAGGAAAATGGCGACGATGCGTTGACGGCCCTGATCAAGCAGCGGCAGCAGTCTCGAGAGCAGCAAATGGACAATTTCATGGCTGGATTGGAGGCCAAGTACTGCAATCCGCAGCCAAAGGGCAAGAAGGGTAAAGCAGCCAAGAAGAAATGAGAGACTCGAAAAGAAAACAGTGAATTTTGATTTAATGCCATTATTCTCTTTGGATGGAAAAAGAGCATAATCAACAAGATGGGAGGTCTAGCTCCCTGCATCATTTTTATGACATAAGGTACCTGTTTATTTGCCCATCTGTTTGTCAGTGTCAGTGCGCTGTCTTTGGAAATATCTACAGTCATTTGCAAAAGTTTAAGACCACCTGGAATTTTAGTGGTATTTTTGTAGGTGGATCTGCATTACATTGTCTCATTGAATGGTTACTTCAGTTAACATGTTTTTACAGTGGTGCATAACATCAATGTAGTGCTATATACCCATTTAAATGAAATTTTTTTTGCAAAGGCAGGTCTTGCATGACATTTTGTCTGTAAGGCAGCATGGGTAAAAAACGCCAGTCTAAGTGATCAGAAATAAAGGAGGGCACACTAAATATTGGACTGTTAACATTTCATGGAAATGTAGTCAAATAGCTCTTGAACCAAGATCCTGAGGTTACACATTGAAAATAAACATAAGTTGCCGTGATTGCTTTAAATTTGGTTTTTCTTCAGGCTAATGCATTTTGTATGGGTGGCCTAAGCTTTTGCAATGATGGTAATAGTAGCCTGTGATCCGTGTTAACTTCTGGAATTGGTGGACACATAAGACTAGGATGAATTCCCAACCAGTCTTTTACCTGGGAATAAGTTTACTGTATTATTTGATGGTAGTATCTGTATGTACTTTTCATAAATGAGTAACATTATTTGCATGTTTGTCTCACATTTATGACTTGAGAATCGAAATGATCCAGAGGTAAAACAGTTTGTAACAACATTCTGCATCTGATGCATGCGTGAGCTCGCTTCATTTTGTTTATTGCTTAGCTATTCAATAGATACATGTATGTTATTATTTAACCAGGATTGCTGTTCTAATGCTGTTTTATAATCTACCCTCAAGCGTTTTTACTCTTCACTCCGAGTCCTACAGCAAAGTTTGTACGACATTGTCATGTAACCACTAAAGCATTAATTTTCTTCTGTCGCTGCCTTTATCCTGTGCTTGTAGAATGTTTTTAAGCAACACAGGGCCTCAACTGTGCTTGTGGTCTGTATATTCACCACAGACATACAAAAAAACCCACATGCGTTTTGAGTTACCTGTGCCGTTCATTCACAGACATGAACACTTAGGGCATACGGCAAACGCATATGATCACAGACCATATTTAACCATAGTTTGACTGACTCTGATGGAACGCAGGATAGTCGATGATGGTTGGACTAGCCTAGTCAACTTTTTACGACCAGCCTAGGGCAAGTTTATGCGATGATTACAGTTGTAGTTTGACTAACGCCACCCGAATGATTCACATGAAAATAATTGTATGAGATTTCATTGACCAAGTATGCTGCGAGAATCGCAGCCAACTGTGAAATGTGAGTTACGATTCATGAGATTTTAGAAAATTGACTAAGGTCGTTCGAGCGTCAATGAATCATGTATGCTCATAGTTAACCCTAACTGTCTAGGCCCTCTTGGCTAGGATACACCCTCAATCCTTCGAAATCCTCTCACTGCCCTTGTAAAAAACATTGGATATGGTCTCAGTCCTCCAAAATCCTCTGATGTTTCTTGAATATGTTCTTTGGAGGGGTTCCCACTGCCTCAGTCCTTCAAAATCCTGTGGCAATTCCTCACATTATGTTGAGGCAGTGTGAATGGTATCTTGGAGCAGTATGGAAGATTTCACATATAATGTGGGCATGAATTAATGCATAAACAACGCAAGGTCTAACCTACAACCTTGAGACAAATCATCCTTCACAATCAGTAATTCAATTTGCCATGCAGCCTCAATCCTTCAAAATCACCCGGAGGATTTTGGAGGATTGAGGATGGTTAAGGTTTTAAAAAGCAACCGACTAGTGGTTGAACTATAGTTAGTACCCAAACTTGCATGCATAGCCTATTGAGGTTGGTCGCATCGTTGATTGCGTAATAGCAGAATGCAGAGAGGACCAGTTCAGAAAAATGTTGGAAAAAACAGTATGATGTCACTAGATAATGACTTATTTTTTCCAATTTGCCCTTTCTGCGGCCCCCTTTTGTCCCTTTGGCCTAATGACTGACAAAAGTTGACGCAGGGGAAGGTTGTTCGCACTTCAACATCACTGCACATGGGCTTGGTACGTCATGAAACTAGTGGTCCATGATCGAAGTTGCCCACAAATATGTCTGTTTGCCGTAGAGATAGTAAGTGATGGTGTATTAAGCAGCAGAACTGTGAGATAGGGCGCCATCATGCGATATAAATTACGATGAAAGACTAACGGCTGTTACGAAGACTACCAAACTATTAACCAATCACAACAGAGTAGGCGCGAACCTGGATGGTTTGTATTTAGGTTGCTTGAATTTCTCTCGCTTACTCCCTCTGCTTGAGAAATAAAAACCGCAGAGACGTTTATTTATGTTCACTTGAGTGGAGCGTAGCTTAGGCCCTATAAAAGAAACTACAAAATAAAGCTACTTCTGAGCTCTCAATGTGTAAATTAAATTAAAGATAGTTCTCGATATGCTATATCTTCTGGTTGTTAGGAGGAGGAATATTTGCGAAAATTAAAATTAATTGCAAAGTACGTCTGTATTTTGGTTGCCTTATTATTCCACACTTACTCCCCACAACTGTTCTAGATTTAGAGAAATTTCTGTTCACCTATAGTGATTTAGTATGAGAAGTTGATACTGCCACTTTCAATAAATGTTTGAGGATGTTATGAAATGTTACACTCAGTTTTTTAAATCTCACATTAATTGTCTTGACTTGATTTTTGTCAAATTACATCGTGCAGGAATAACAAACGCACAGCCCGCGCGTGCGCAATGACAAAGTAGGCTCACAAGCTTCAGAGTTTGAAAAAGTCTGCGCTGAACGAACATTTTAGGGGAGTTGTCATCCATTTCCACGCTTTTGAAGAAGTCAGAAAGTTATAAAAACAACCCTATGGTAAGTAACTGCGCAACGTAATAATGTGCTGCAACTCCTGTGAAGTTCTATCTTGGAGAATTTATAGTAGGCCTAGTCCAAAGAAATTGAAGTTTTGGCTCGGGGCGCGCGCGAAGCACAGACACAGGCGTCTGGGGCGTTGATCATGTCGATGAGCGTAGCTGAGACAAGTAGGCTAGGCTTAACGTTAAAGTGTCGTGTAGGCTAACGAAGTCAGGTTTTTTGTGGGATGAAGAACTGGGAATTTTTGGATCGATCGTGTGCATGGGTACTGGCGTCATGTACAATTTTTATCGACCGTGTCAACAGGGTCAAGGTAGGGCCTAGGCTAGACACCTGAGGCCGATTGAATTAGGCCTGAATTAATTTTGGGCTCCCCTAACGTTAGATGGCCACTCCTACTTAGGCCTAGGCCCTAACTTTGCATGGTTCCTAATCTTCGATGCCGTTTGTACGACTTAGTCTAAGGCGGGGACATGCATAGGCTAATAAATGAGTGAGGGCGCTGTTCATTTTCTAACACAGTTTAATTGTGATTAAAATTGTCTTTTTTTCTGCACGCTATGGCCATGCTACCGATAACTCTCTACTGGCATGACTGGGGATTGTATACTTGGGGACCCCAGTTTCCCCCACATTTTCACCAGACAGAGGTAGCAGAAATTTTTTTCGCAAATTTCTTGTCTGGAATCAGACCTAGGCCTAAAATAGACTTGGGTCTATGTCCCATGGTGTGTCTGTAGAAAAACTGCAAGTTAAGTGCCAAGTATTTTCTAAAAGTCGATTCACAAATCAGTTTTCCAAGTCAAGTAGCAAGTCATTTTGTCACCAGTTTTGGGCATTAGGTGGATCACAGTACCGGCAAGAGGGGCACTTCAGAGGAACAATAGATAATTTTGATGCTTTATATTGAAATGGGAGCAGCTGCTCGCCAGGGGGGCTTAGCCCCCCTGAACCCCTTTGGTGATAGGCTTAAGACTGATAAAAATATATAGAAATAACTGAAGAAATTGGGTAAAAGACATGTGGCTGTAATTAATAATCAGCTTGTCTGTTAAACCACGATTTTTCAATATTCAGGCTTTTTTTCTGACCCAGCACCCAATTTCAGTTTTACAGTGTGGTTCTCATATAAATTTTCATTTGCAACTTAAAACAACGTGCTGGTTGTAAGCCTTGCCCTTGTGGGTCATTTTAGTGTTAGTGTCACAGTTTTTGTGCTTTTTATCTCCCATGCATTATTTATTTCATTTCTAGGAACAGGGTCAGGACAGTCAGGGCCATTATTGGATCCCACAGCATGCACATGGCATCCACCATGGCAACAGCCAAGTGCAAATGGATTACCAGGGGGACCTGGGTGAACCTGCTGTGGAAAATTTGCTTGACAGATCCGGTTTGCTTGATGAGCTTGTGTGCCAGATCTTGGATGAGGGCCCGTCCAATAAAGGACCAGAAGTGAGTGCTCTCAATGGACACGAGAACCAACCTCCTGGTGAGGCCATCCAGGACAAGTGAGTCACACTACATGTTTACCAATATGCAAAAATCCTTAGTTTCAAGATTAGAGGGTCAGTGTGGGTTATTGTTAGATATTGTGAAAGGAGCTTTCAAAACTTTACAAAGGAGCAATGAATGCAACAGAAATTATTATATTACTGTATTAATTACAGTATGTACACAGAATAACACTCCTAAAATACACTGTCTTAAAAAATTAATAGTCTTTTTTCATATCTACATTCTATCATTCATTAAACATTGGCTAATACATGATTTGTAGAAAACTATCAACTGGATGTTAATTTAAAGCCTGTTTTAAGTTAATTTGGAGTATTTTGAGAGTTTGAGTTCTTTATTTTGTTTTGTTACTATGGAACTTAATTCCACTGCATAAACTCAGTTGCCCAAGCCCAGATTTCAAGGATTAAAATCTATATTTGTGAATATTTAAGGTATATAAATATGACTAAGGGAATATTCAGTGAAGAATAGTTTTGATGTTACCGTTTTAAAATGTAAGCTAACGAAGTACTTTATCTTTTTAAAAAGCTTTCAAGCTCTGCATGTGACATCTGTAGCTGATAATGCTCCTGCCTGGGCTAAAAGCAATGAAATGATCCATGAAAATACAGGTCATCTCAAGCTGCCTCCTGGTGAGTCATGGCGGACAGTGAGTGTGAAGCCAGTTTGGTCGTCAGAGTGTAGCTATGCCTCAAGATTTGACATTTCCATCTTCAGGATAAATAATCATTTCATGCAGAGTACAGAGAGCACCAACTTATTTGACCAGCTCTTTACCTGCATAAGTTACAAAATTACCCTCCAAAAAATAGTTGTCTGTGTCAGGTACTTTAGTGCTGTAAAGGTCCAAATGTTTGTAAATTCTGTTTATTATCCTCCTTGTAGTACATGAAATCTGGAGTTTGAAGATGAGGTTAAAGTTCCCCCACTATCCTTGTGTGAGTTGTCAAAATTGTCAAACCTGGCAGATCTTGAACTGAACTGGTTTGTGTACTCAAAATCCTTAACCAAAATGAAGATCACAAACTAACTTGGGTATTCCTAAATGGTGTGAGTGTCTAGAGCAGACATTTGTATTAGTCATGGACTACAATAACTTTTCATAAATAGGTAGTTTTTATTTCTTCCATATGTTGGAAGAGGTCACCATGGTAGAACTAAATGAGTGAAGGGGTCAGTGCAGAGTATCTGCTCAGAGCTGTCAGAAAGAACTGTATGGTTACGATCCACTTAAACTTAGTCCGTAGACTAACATTGCATGAGTGTTGTAAGGCTTGGCTGTAGGTGAATTGCCAAAGTTGTAACTGTCTTGTAAGAGAGCAGATCAACAGATTAAATAGACATCATAAATAACAGATACAAGACTTAAACTTGATAGGTTTGCAGTAGCACCATGGATATATCTCTTTTAAGCATGTGGGATTCTGAAAAGAATGGGTGGTACTCAACATTTTGAACAGTATGCCCTGTCCGTTGTCAGGAGACTGCACAGGGCACCGGTGAAGCAGCTTATATAGTGTGTAGAGGGCAGTGAGGTGTGGAGAGGATGCTAACTCAGGATCCAACTGAGGGCAATGGGGTGCTGGCAATCCAGTGAGGCATGTCAGTCTCCACCATTTCTTTTCAGAACTTTACTTGCTCAGAAAAGAGATATCCATGGTGTCACTGTAAACCTATCAAGTTTACTTGCAACCTCCACCAAGAAAAGCTTCAAATCTCAGAAACAAGAATTGTCCTTTTCTTCAATTTTGTTTTGTTCAGGAATCACAGAGAGGCCCACTCATCCAGCTTCTTTTGACATGATGCACCCAGGCATCCAAAGAAGCAGTTCACAAGGGGGAATTGGATCATCCACTGTGCTTGATGAGCAGCCTATGGGTGTTGGAAAGCAGAGTGCCACCAGTACAAAAGACGTACTGGGTTACGTCCAACCAAGCCAGTTCATGAGAGGGGATCATCTTGAGGTACCATATTTTACTCGCAGGCCTGCACCAGACAACCTGCCAAGTTCGGGAGGGGACTATGGAGGTATGCCAATCACAGGGAGTCAGTATAACAGCTCGCAGACCCCAGGTGGCTTGTACCAAAGAAGCTGTGCCCTCCTCCCCCAGAGCCGTAGGAGTTCTCCAGTTGCAGAAGATCCCCACCAGTACTTCAGGCAGAGAGCCAGTGCCACAGCACAACAGGCACAGTCCAGGGAGCAGTTTCCGAGACAGACTAGGCCAGCTCCGCCGTTTCCACTCAGCGAGCAACAGCAACCAGTCAATGCCCCACTTGTACCAAACATGAATCTTAAGACCCAAACGATACAGAGGAATGTGGCGAACAGTTGGCCGGACTTTAACAAGTTTATGACAAAGGGGAATTCTAACCTTCGAACTAACTGCACAACATTCGACCAGAATCAGTTTCAAGGAAATGCAAAACCTAGAAATGCAATCTATGGACAAAACAGACCACTCAATTACCAGTTTTCTTTGCAACGCATGCCGCTGCCACAAGGACCCATTCAAGTAGCCAATCAAAATCTCGGCATGAATGGCCAATTCCAAAATGGGCAATTTTCTGCAAGGTCAGAGCTTTACAATCTGTTGGCTCACCAAAATGTGGCTGCCTGGCCACAGTTGCAACGCGCACCTCAAAATGACAACCAAAACTATTTGAGCCAGTTGCATGTTCAACTGGAATCCTGCTACTATCAGTTCTACAGTGTGGAAAAAGAAAGAAAAAAGGTCAGTTGAATCAAATCATAAGAGGTTTTTTGCTTGTTTGCTAGTTTCTTGTTGGGCTGAAAAAAATGGATACCTCAAAGCATTGTCTTTGATGGAAGCCTCGAGCCTAAAAACAAAGCTGAGTTTGCTGCATCCTTGGACAATACATTTAATTCCATTTGCCAGCTCTCTTCTCTGGGGAGAAAGAAAGTTTACAGGCATCACTGTTAGCCGTGGATCAATTCATGATCAAGGAGTCATATGCCATCCTGGGGAAAAGAATATATCTCCAGATACTTCATGTCATAAAAACAACAGATTAATAATAGCCTGAGGGACTGTGTCTCTAAAAAACCTAACCTTTCCAAGCAAATCTGTAGAAAACTGCCATTAGAAAATTCCTCCAGTTTCTTTATGTTGTTATGTTTTCCAGACTGAAATTGAGCTTTCAAGGCTAAATCCTGGAAGACGAATTTCCAGTGCCAACACCATACAAACCCCTCAGCTGCCAGACAACCCCACCAGCCTGGATAGGATGATTGTTGACTTCTACAAGGAACACAGCAGAGTAAGCACAGCACTGTATATGCCCTCTGAATCATGATCCTTTGAAGACCGACCCTGATTGAAAGGTTCAAAATCTATCTAGATAAAGGATATTTTACACCAATTTGAGGTTAATAATGTGAAATACAGGTAATGCCAAGTCTTCGGCTATAATTATCTTACGCTTACAATCAAAATTAAAAACTGTTTTTCATGTTATCACCTTCAAGGTGGAGCTAAGTTAACATGCTACCCGGAAAAAGGTGTATTATATTTTGTAGATGTAACACAGTTGTTTTTATTTCATATTACCGAAGGAAAAATTTACATTCGGAAAAGATGTGCAAGTAAAATTATATAAAAACCACAAAGAGAAAAATCACACTGAGTATGACCAGGGATAGCTGATGAAAGCTTTACAACTTATTTCCAAAGTAGTCCCTAATAGAATAACTGATTTATTATAAAGTTTGCTATAAATTTTGGAAAGGTATTTTAGAGCAATGGAGTTGCCTTTTTCGTTAAGTATCTGATTTCTGTCAACGTCTGCAGGTGTACACACTCATGAGCAAGATTGGTGGGCTTTGTGCTGAAGCTCTGCATCCGAGCATTGATGCCTGCCTGGACAACTGGGTGGAGGCCATACAGGAGGCGTGGCTCAAGCGCAGGGAGGAGCTTCAACGTGCTCAAAATGGCAATACAGAGCATCCAGAACAAAGAGGTTGGACCCTAACCTCAGTTGATCACTGTGTACCTTTCCTGCTTACCTTTATTTTAAACTTTTTTAAAAAGGCTTCATTGGGACAAGTGTGAAGAATCCAAGTCTGTCAATTTCTAAGCTGAATCGCATCCGAAGCACACAGTTTTTCACTTTCTTGTAAGAATTGCTCCAAATCGTGCAATGTTATAAATAATTTCCTGAAAATCTTCAGTATTTAAGAAATGACTTCGTTCCTAGCATATCCAAATTGTTAGCGGTCACACCAAATAAAAATTTGTAATAAAGTAAGTTCCATACAAAAATATTTTCAACCCATGGACACTGAAAAATTTCCAACTGTCAGACTGAATAAAGTAGTCTTGCTTTCTGAGAATTCGCGTTTAAATGTTGTAAATATTCCATTTGTTTTAAATATTCATCTGAAAAGTTAAACAACACCGTGAAACAAGACTTGTCACAAGCCAAGGGAACACGTGTCAGTGCTACAGTTAAAAAGACGAGACTCTACCTTTTCTTATTTGTGTAGGAAATATCCTGGTGGATGTCCTTCAGAAGCTGGCAAAGGCAACCCGCAGCATTCGGACTGCCCTGTGGTGTGCTCTTCAACTGTCCAAGGCAAACAGGCTGTCTCAGAACGAAAACAGCCCATCACCTCTGGACTAGAAATTGGAGGCAGTCTCCCAAAACCAATTGGAGTTGCAATTTATTCAAGTTCCATTTTGGCAAAAAATGGTCTAAATGGATTCAAGTTTCACTTCATACATTAAATGTATGATTCATGCCTTTTGCATTATTACAGTTGAAACCATGACAACAGGCAATGGGACCACTAAATTGGCCATTAGATGTAATTATGACATTTGGGTCCATTTTCCAAATAACGGTGATCAGTCGCTTTTGTATTGTGATATGTGTTTGAAAATGCACCTGCAGAAGTAGTTTCATTGGTGCTTTGGCCACATTTCTGGGCTGTCGATAAAAGTGGTGATTTGAGCTTTCTTCATCACCGTGATCTTTAATGGAACAGTGAAATAATTTCTTGAAGTGACCCCATTTTATTGGCTTTTCGCTGTGAGTTGTTCGAGATATTATGGTCCAGAATTTTTATGAATCAGCGTTACCATACATCTGTAATTCAGGAAAAAAATTTCTTTAGGAAAAATGTTGAACACTTGAATTATTTAGAATGGTTTTGGGAAAATAATATTAGTGAGTGTTGATTGTATTTTTATGTGATGCAGAGGTGATTGCTATTGTTTCCCTTTGGTGTCTGCCGAAAGGATATTTTCTACCCTAGAATAAATTATTCCTTAAGTTATAGCTGTAAACTTAATTTGCATCGTGACGATAAGTAGTATATTTATTGTTGCTTCATTCTAATACCGTTGAGTTTGAAATTTTGCATTTAAAATCAGTGATCGTAGATCTTGATTAATGTTGTTGACGATGAGAAATTATTTCTGCTTACAGGGTTTCATGTATCCATGAGTTTTTGTTTGCCAAAACACAATAGCCGAGAAGAGATCACAGAAAGAAATGACTTACATTGGTATGAAGATGAATTTAAAACAAAACGAACCACATACTTCAAAGAAGATATCACAAGCAGAATTTGAAATTATTCTTTATGACAATTTAAAACATGCTTTGAAACTGTACAAAGTATAAGTAATGATATATTCTCTACCGAGCAATGCAATTCTGAAAAAAACAGCAGTTTCAGGCGAGGCTTTCACCTGTTGTGAAGTACAGGGAGGCATTTGCATTTGCAGTGCAATCATGTTTTAATAGGATAATTGTCGCTGAAGAGAAATCATTTCCAAGTGTATTTATGAATTCAAAACGCAAATGTCAGTCTTTGTAGCACATATTACTTGTCAATAACCAGCATAATCCGTTGTCGTTTCTTTTCAAGTTTAAAGTGACGTATTTATCTGATTAATGTTGTTTGTATAAGTTGCTTTGATGGAAGAAATTTGTAACATTCATATCACATTTTGATAAAACAAGTGGTGATAGCTCTGATCAAAGATAGTCAAGATAACGTCCGCTATAAGAGGAAAAGTTCCGTAATTCTAATTCGCTGTAGTTCTGAATGAAACGTGCTATTATTGAGAAATATTGAAGATTACAACAGTGAAGATTAATGAATTATTGGTTTTAGATCTTTGAAAACCCTGCTCTTGCAATGCCTTTATACTAAAGTCCAACTGCTGACCCTTGTTTCACTGTTGAAATTAAATATGTGTTGTAACGGAGTTATTTCCCTTGGTTTTGTGGATGGTTGCTTTTGTAAACAAAACTGTGGAACAGTTGTGAAACCTTATAAACCGTGCAGGGTCAGGAGTTTCCCTTTTTGAAGCTCAGTCACCATACTTTTATCACTGTTGAACTTCTTGAGCGCCATTATGGTAATTAATCGCACCACTTTCTTGCAATGATCATGACTAGAATACCTTATTCCAATTCCAGACACAATTTTAAGTTGAACAATGAAAAATATTAATACTCGCAAAAAACAGGAAAAAAATGATACAGAGCCTTGGAGCCAACGGCATTTAAAGTAACATGAACCTAAAAACTTATCAGTTTCTTGCACTTTGCTTGTATGCTTTGATAAAAGCCGCCCCCTATCGTTTTGATTTGTTATTTTGGCATAAATTTATCTATTACAAGGGTAATTGAATCACCACTAAACTGAAAAGATGCAAAAAAAAAAGAAAAAAAAAGAAGAAGAAACAACTCGGTTCACAAGAACAGAAAACAAACACAAGCTTAGTAATTTGTGCTTTGCTTAATGAAGCCCGTGGCTGCCTTGTTCTAGGGTTCATTTAGGAAAGATGTAACATTCCTTGAATTTCACTGAGCTTAATTCGAAGGTCAATTGGAAAACGGCAAGAGGCTTTAATCAGATCAGGAAAGGCACTACGTGGTAAAGTGAAATGCCAATATGAAGACTTCGAATGGGCTGAGACTACACTCATTCGGCAAGGATACTAATATGCAAAGTATGAATCCATGTATAATTGTACGCAACATACCCCACCTTGTCGTATTCAGATGCTCTTGGTGCTAATAACTTATTCATTCATAAAGCGCAAATACAATATGTTCAAATGTGCTGTTGGTACCATAACATATCAAACTACAAGGAAGTCGAACCAAAGGCATTAAGTGCGCCTCACCACACCTAAATCTGCCCAACGATCGCATTCAGAGATCGTGAATAGATACAGGCAGGAAAGCTTAACAACCTGGAGGATAAAAACCCTCGTGGCACAGGAGAGAACGGACGAACGACTAATCACATAATATTATGGCCTGGGCCGGGAATTGATCCCGGCACCACAGTGGCGAGAGGCAATACTTCTACAGTACTTTTATACTCAGCAGGGTACATAAATCTGGACATAATGGTGAAGAAACTTTGCACGTGCAGTGTAGGTGCAAATCAGTGCTTACGAAGATACCTCAGTACAAGTAAAGAGGCATCATGAAGTTTATAAGGCTGCCTGCTCCAACTGCACTACCTCTAAACACCTTATATGATGGTGACATAAGATACTTTCAGGGAGGGCAATGTACCAAGTGACTGTGCGAAGGAAGAAAGAATAACAATAGAGCTGGATTGGATTGGTATCTATTGGTATTTGTTTGGACGATAATTCTTTGGATGAAGGAACCAATGGAGTAAGACATAGGTCAGGGTTTACAGCGACAATCTGGTGTCGGATCTTATACAAAAAGATGTAAACTAAAGTTACATCCTTCTTCTAGAGATGACCGTTGGAGTTCTTTTAACATGGCTGTCATATTAATACCAAACCTTGCGGCTTGGCGCTGAATGTTTTCAGTTCTAGAGATATCCTTCTTGGAGTAAGGATTCAATATGGTGCAACATAACAACGTGGTGACGAACTAGGGAGAGGTAGGCTTGTTCTTTAATCTTGACGGGAGCCTAACCCCCCAGGGTTTCGTCTTACTAAACTCAGGATTCTGTTGGCTCTAGTTCACCCATTGATATGCTTTGACAAGGGCACGTTGGTGGTAAGTGTTGGTAGGTTTTCTACTATAGTATAGGGGTGCTGTTTCATGGTATTGCGGCGAAAATTTTCATGGTATGGCATTTATCGGTGTTGAATTGCATCTGCCAAGTGATGACCCATCGGTGAAGGCGATCCAGGTCCAGACTTCTTGAAGAACTGTGGTATCTTGGGGTATGTTGATAGCTCTGTTAAGAAGACAGTCATCTGTGAAGAGGCTGATCTTACAGGTAGTTTTATTTCCACAGGGTAACCTTATCAGTTATAAACTGCTATTCTTAAGGGCCATGATAAAATATCAAAACGCAATACAAACTAATCAAACTAATTTAAACAATTAAAACAGTAAATGTATTTTGTTTTAAATAAAACAAAAAATAGCATATAGAATCATCGAATAAACAAATATATATAAAAATAAGTAAACACAAAAATTATTTCAAGACAATAAAGTAAAACAACCCGGTAAAACATCAAAATAAGAACCAAAAAGTAGGGACAGAAAAATATTTATGAACAGGCCCCAATTAATGCTGATGTTAAACTAATAATTTATGTTATGGTAATCAACTATAGCATTTAATTTTAAAAATCAAGGAGGTTCGATAAAAGTAATCAGCAATTAAAATTTCGTAACAATGATTAAATAAAAAAAACTAAAAACTACATGAGACACTTGAATTTATAGAGGGACTCCGCCTGCCTTTGCGGGGTAGTCCACTTAATTCCACCCCAAGGTCCCTAGAATTGGAAGGTGTGTTTGCAAGCATTGGTCTTAGCCTGATATGACATGCAGAATGAGCCATTTGACAGCGATCGCGTGCCAAACGAGTAATTTGGAGGTTCGAAGCGAGAATCTCGCGCGTCGATTGTGCAGCTTAACAAGTCTCTCAATATTGCCGTTAGAACAATTGGACCACGCAATGCTACGATAATCGAATAAAGGCAGAACTATAGCACAACTAGGCATTTTAAAGATCGAAGCAGGAAGACACGGTTTAGCGCAACGTCGAAGAAAGCCTATTTTTTTGCAAGATTTTCTTAGCAACAAGGTTGATGTGATCCGACCATGATAGCGACTCGTCCAGCATAACCCCCAAGTATTTCAAACTATTGACACGCTCCAGAGTCTCTCCGTTTGAAGCAATTTGAATAACCTCAACGTGAGATAAGCGACGGTGGGTGCTAAAAACCATGAACTTTGTTTTGCTAACATTCAGGGTGAGCTTGTGTTCGTGTAACCATTTACACAACTGCTCCATGCCTGTCATCATTATATCATTCAGAAACTCTCTGGAGTTCCTTTGAACATCAGCAGTGTATCATCTGCATACATATCTATTTTGCTGTAATGCTTGATGGGAGAGAGTTAATAAAAAACAGTAAAAAGCAGAGGACCTAGTATCGAACCTTGTGGGACTCCGACTTGAACACTTGCAAAGTCTGATAAAACATCGCCAAATTTGGTAGCCTGTACCCTTCCACTTAAATAAGACTCGAACCATTTCAACTCAAGGCCCCTGACTCCACAACCGTGTAGTTTTGATAGAAGAATGTCATGGTCGACGGTGTCAAATGCTTTTTTCAGGTCCAGAAAAGTGGCACCTGTAATGTTATCAGAATCCATGTTATGCAAAATGAAATCAGTAACATCAAGAACGGTAGTCTGAGTAGAATAATGCGGTCTGAAACCCGACTGCCGGAAGAAATGCCAAATGGAAGGTCGTTTATAAATGACAAAAACAGGAGAGGGCTGAGAACTTTCCCTTGAGGCACACCTGAGGTTACAGGTGCCCAATCAGAGGGGCTGCCATTTATGACAACTCTCCGCGATCACTTAGTCAAGACGTTTTCCATCCATGTCAAAAGAGGGCTTGTGATACTATAATGGTGTCGTTTAAAGAGGAGACACTGGTGCGGCACTCGGTTAAAAGCCTTTGAAAAATCTAAGAATATTCCATCAACCTGGCCACGGTCATTAAGAGCTTTGGCAATATCTTGTGTAGTGATAAGAAGTCGAGTCTCACATGAACGCCCATGTTGGAAACCGTTATTGAGCATTTTGTGAGAATAAGGTGATCGTCAAAATGACCCGTTATTGACTGAAAACTATTAAGTTCAATGATTTTGTGTGACGGACACAGGGCGGTAGTTGGATGGTGTGCTTCTGTCAAGGCTTTCTTATACAGGTAGATGGGAGACATGTTAGCAATTCCCAACGCCAAGGGAACACATCCCGTATCTGGTGACTGTTGAAAAATGCAGCTTAAGATTGGAGAGACCGCCGCAGCTAAGTATCTTCAGAAGCAAAAACTGAGCAGAATTGCTCATGTAAGATGGTGGCTTTACTCTCACCATCAAAAATCACTCTAGACCCCTTTTTTGTGGGGAGACACCAGTGAAATCTTCTGGATTTGTCTTCAGGATTATTCAATATCTGGTTTTGAGGCCCGTTTGTGTTGATTTTCTGTGTTCTTTGAATACAATCCAGTCACTGGGTTTCTGAGTTGCCTTCGCCTTGTACAGCCGTTGGTTTTCTTACACGTTCAACGTATTCCTCTATAGTAATCCATGGGTCAGAGCGCTTGGCTCAGGACATTTTTGATGGAACATGATTCTCCATGAAGATTTTCTTTAAACATTTCCCAGTTTGCAGACACTGATATGATTTTGAAGTTGGACTGCTTCTAAGACTGTTTAAATCAGCCATTTCGTTCTTATACATGAACACTTTCTCCGGAATCTTCCTGTTGAGTTTTGGCTTCAGATTTCAAGTAAAGGTGCATGACCGCCTTGTGGTCACTTCTACCTGGGACCACTTTACAATGATAGTTGAAATTTGGATGAGTGGTGAGAACTAACTCCAGGAGGTTCTGAGAAGCTTCTGAGAAATACTGCGGGAAAGCCAAGCCTTAAAGAGTCCTGTAATGGTCTCGAGATAAAGAGTGTTGTCTCTTCAAGCCTAGGCTTGGATTTAACGTCACACAAAGGGCGCATCTTTGGGCCTCTGGTATCGGCAAACACTTTCCACTTCCGTTACCATTGGCAACTAAATATTTCAAATGAAAATTTCTCTGAGGAAGACCACTGAAGCAAGTCAAACTTGGTGAATGTCACGGTAGTGCACGACATTTCGCTTCCAGCCTTTCGCGGACACCAAAAAAAGGCCTACTCCAAGCAGGAATCAGACGTATCGGTGCAGATAAAGTCACAAAGAATGAAAAAATAGGGCGTAACGTTGTTAAGGGGGAAATTGGGGGAAGGGGAGGGGGCAGAGGACTCACAGATGCTGTAGAGTCCCCACACTCCTCTGGCGCCCTGCGAGGGTATTTCATGGAGACCATCCGACATTTTGGCGAAGCTGTCTATTGCAGAAGAAACGTAAGCCCATAAAAAAACAAGATGGCTGGAGCCCCATTTGTAAAATGGGGTTTGAAATCTTGAGTTCGTTGGAAAGTATGCGTGTGTTTACGCTCTCTTGTGGTGTATACCAGAACAACAGGAAGTACCCCCACATTCTTGGTTCTTGTCGGGTGAGGGCCCTATGAGAAGATTTATACCCCTGCATGTCATGCTGCTTTGTGAATCGTCTCGACATTGCTGCCCCAGTCATTGGGCTTGTTTGATTTTTGATTATGAATGGGGTCGTGGGGCACGGCGTGATGTGTCCGACGCGTCAAATCCGTGTTCACTCGATAGTTAAGTGCTTTGGGTTAAATTCGTATCAGTTTCCTTATTTGTGGCGCGCAAAGGCACACACCAAAAAGAAAATTCCGAGGATTTTTAATTACAATACTGACTTTTTAGTGATTGGATGGATTGAAGTCAGATGTAAGCTAATTTATTCGCCAAGGGTAAAATTTCCCTTCACCACAGGTAAGTCGGCAACTATCAAAGACGCCGGAGCTAGCTGCCCGACTCTTTTGCTTTTACCAGCTGACAGAACGACGAAAAATTGCAATGATGCGCGCGCCACTTTGATAATGGTCGTACATAAGCTCCCCAAGATAAAACAAGGCGCATTTTAAAGGCGTCCCAGGGCAGATACTGCGCGAAGTGAGGCCTGTCATTATCTGCGTTCATTACACCCCGGAGTCACCCCCACGGTACCCGCCGCAGGGCAGCAAAAGCAACAATTCTCACTCACAAAAATATACGTGACCATCAACACTTGCCTGATCACACTCCCACCCACAAGTTATTATCAATCACCACTCTTTCACTATTCGCCATCTTTGCACCACTTTCCCAATTAAACTGGACCGCGCGTGCCCGCCAGTCATTTCTGGTGCATAATGCCTTGCCACGCGTCGCTGCTAATGATCACGGGCGGCGATTTGGACGGATGTTTCCGGCACGCGACATGCAGTGGGAGCAATGTGAAGTTGCTTGGGGCCAACAAAATGTGCAGCTATGCCCATAATGGCGGGGAATCTGCAGAGTTTACTAAAATCGAGTGATAGAGCGCCGGGAAACAACAAGCGATGAGTTGTAATTAGCCTTGAAGAACCAGCAGACATAATGGTTTTCGTTCAACTCTTGCACAGAATGTTTGAAGTGGTAGAGAGCCCATTTATGAAAGGACATTTTGCGTCCTTCACCCTAAGAAAAGTTGGAATCAGTGCAAAAAAATCAGTTTCTCTTCACATGTCTTTAATATCTTACAATGAATTATTTACATTATTACATTATTTATGACTTCGTTTTATTTACCATGTACCGTAGCATGTATGATTTGCGCAATTAGTGTCAAGGCATGCAGTAAAATTGCCAGTAGATATATTCGCTCTTCGCCCAGAGCCCAAACAGAGTGCTAGGAAGGGCTGACGGCCTTGCACAAATTAAATGAAGGAATGCGTCACACAGGGTCACAACGAACGACGCGCAAAGCATTGTGGGTAAATTTCCGCCAAGCGCGAGAGCTCGTTCAATGTGGCGGTTATCATTTCGGTATTTTTTCTTTCTCTTCCTTGTTGCAGAAAATATTCTTACTACACTTTATTAGTTCATCCAGAATTGATCAAGGTAACCAATGATTTGAAATAATATTGCCTGCATTGCCATTGGCTGACCAAAACTTAAAATAACTCTTGCTAACACAAAGTGATAACTTCGTGGTTGGAGGTCGTGCACAAAGTAGCCAATCACAGTGCAAAGCCATCGGCCCTTCCCAACGCACTGTTCGGGTGCTGGGTGACGAGCGAAATAGATGTAAAGAATGCCCTTCATAAAATCATAACTTCAACAATCCGCCTTGGGCAGAAGCGACCCTATCGGTAGAAATAGCCATGTTGTTCGGGAATTTAATGTACAATATGGGGCCAAGGGGGTCCCCCTGTATTGTGTCTTCTTTTGCGTTGACGGAATCTTTGGAAATCTTTTCAGATTTTCGGGGGGGGGGGTGAAGTAGGCACAATAGCCTAAGGGTATATAGCTTATGCATCACATCAGGGGGTCCCCCTTTATCACATAATGCTGGGTATATGATCGGGCGTGCATTTCCTAGTCGTTCGTGAACCAGCGAAGTGCAGTACCGACCAAAGTAGCCGCGTTTGCTAATTGCGCCCTCTCTCGGTGCACCTCGGACCTCAAAGAGCCTGAAAGGTGACACCAAATGACACGCAACCGAAACACTTGGATAGGAAAACGTGCCAAATTGTTTAGAATCTGCACTTATTTTTCTTTCATTTACTTCTTTATTTTAAAAGAACACCTCTAAAAAGGACTTTCTGACAATATTTACGAGCATAATAATTAATTCATAGATATTGAAAAACTGCCTGATTTGAAAGAGAAATTTCGCACCAAAAACTGACCTGTCACTGTCGAAACTCTTAAATACACGACGACCTGTGCAACTCGATATACTTGTACATAGATTTATGGTAATTTAAGCCAAAAAAGAAACAAAAAGGGGAACAAAATAAGCTCAGCAGTTTACAATTTTTTCAGGAAAAATCTGCGTTTATTCAACATTGGTCTCTTTGAAGGTAAAAGAGCGAAAAACTCAAAAAGGGTGAGTCCCTCATAAATTCACCCCAAAAAAGTAATAACCACTTTAAGAAGAGTATGAAAAGCAGTCTAAAAAGAGTGAAAGCCACTCCACAAGAGTGTAATTTCTACTCTGTGAAGGAGCGGTATGAAGGGTGATATGAAAAAGAGTTGTCCTTTATGATGTCCCTTCCTTTTGAGTGATTTTTCACTCTTTTGTTGTTACTGAGAAATGGAAGTTTCATAGGCTCAAAAATTTCAAACTGTGTTTTTCTTTTTCATGCCAAACGACACCCTGGATCACCAATGGCAATAACACCCATGTATTTTCAGTCTGGTCGACGGTCCACCTTTTGCCATTCAAAATCATCTTATTCGTTGAGGGGGATGTAGGAAGATTGCGAGTCATTTGACAGTGGCCCGTGAACATGGACAAGAAATAAAAAAATCCCAATGGCCAAAACATTAACGTACGAGCTTTGGGGGATTTTTGATGAAATAAAAAATGATATTTATGAATGAAAAGAAATATGTGTTTGGCCGGTATTAAAGAATACGTTTAAGACTGGTCTTAAACACGTATATTTAAGATTGGCCAGGAACATGATTATTTACCCTATTATTACTTTATCAACGTTTATTGATTGCGATACAGTGGTCTTCTCGTCCATACTCATGGTAGGATTTCAATTGTGAATGTCTCATGCTTAATGCAACTGTTTTGTCTTTAAGTCTACTTCTCCGTGATTATGAAATTTTTTTCTCAGTATTAATCAATTTTTTCCCTGACCCGTAAACTGGGTCACTGTATTACAATAGGTCGCCAGTGCTGTATGGGTAGAGTCCACTAATTCAAGCCCCATTGAAAACAGTGTAAAATCAGCACCGTTCAGGGCCCAATAACATACACGCCAACATCCCTGAGATTTCTGAAACACAAATGCAATTCTTCTCTGGTCACTTATCTTTCAATTTCTTTTCAAATTTTTGTGGGTTAACCAATTAGATTTTTAATTATTCCCACAAAACAAAATCACCCCCCAAAAAGTGAATTTTCCGAAGTCTGATTGCAGCCATTTTTCAAGTGGCAACCCTCAACTTTCTTGGGCACTTAGGACCATTTTTCAACCGTAATTTTTAGCCATTCTGCTCTCATATGAAAGCTCCAAGACCCAGGGAGTTGATCCTGGCTAGGATTTACACAATCTCACCATTTTGGGGGCCAAATAATCTCCTTTTTCAAAAGATACTGCGGGGGCACTTTTAATGCTAATGAGCTGACCAGAAACTCTCACTTTGAATTAGTGGTATGCACCCATATAGTGTAGCTCGCTGGCTCCAGTCATTTCCGGGCGATAGCAATGGCACTAATTTTTAATTGAATACAGAGTGTCTAGTTCTCTTGACGATGAGTTGTACACAGTGGTTTGACTCTAATCGTCACTGACAGAAGGCGTCCATTTGAAGAGAGAAAATCGATTGGAGAAACATCCACACCCGCGCAATTAGGTGAGGGTGTGTTTGATTGATTTCACAAAATAATGTGGAAAATTCATCAGTTCAGTGACAGCACTTTTAAGCAGAGAAATCCACAGTTGTTTGTCTGCATGGTGTGGCAGAAATAGAAAACGACCGCGCATGTTCCGGCGCGTTGTCATGGTCTGACTGTTTGGGTTTGCTTATTCCCATAAGCAGATCCAATAGAAAATATAAATTGCATTGTGTTCTAAAGCGGACAGGCAAACGTCGTGTGTGTAAAGCCTGGTTTCCATATCGACGTAAGAAGCGCAGAGAGCAACGCAATCAAGACGCAAACTGCAACGCAGACATATGGAAACATGTCCAACGGAAGTATCGCGGATAACCTAGACATAACGCAAACCAGCCCTAGACGGATCTGCAAAGTTGAGCCCGGTTTAACTTTGCCGACTGTCTGCGTCAAATCGCAGAGTAGGCCTATACAAACACGCACGCCGGCATGACGGGCGTACAACGATGTTTCTCTCGCTTAGTACCACTCATTTTGTTCATTTTGTCCATTTTACTAGCATATGCAGCCCCAGTCGTCAAGAAAATAGCTGACCATTAACAAACGACATCAAACTGGAGTATCAGTTTGGCTCCAAGAGGCAACATTGCCACCTAAAAAGGCATTTTTTGCGAAACTTTTCCGAGTTTTGAACGCCATTCTGTTTAATTTTTTTTTGATGGCATGACGTCGCACCGCGTCTCTTCTGCGACTGTCTGCGTTACAAACGACCATATGGAAACCAAGCTTGAGTTGGAACGTCGTGTGTATGAGTTGTAAGGTCGCGTTTATGACTTCGAACGTCGTGTTTGTGAGTTTGAACGTGGTGTATGTAAATTGCAAACGAAGCGTGAATTCGAACGTCGTGGTTGTGGGTTTGAGTCGACCATGTCGATGGAAATGGCTTATCAAATAATGTTAACGATGAGTTCATTTCTTTAAAACTAATTTTGGAGCACCTTAAAATACAACATTTTCGAAAAGGATATTGTCATAATCAGCATGAATTTGGGGATTCAATAATGTGTACCGTACTCCATCATTCCACACAAATCATCGGGAAAAACAATCACGCGTCAGTCCAGTCACAGTTTTTGATAAACATAGACTGGTTTCCCTGCCATAACAACTGTTTGTCAGCCACCACACACGCAACATGTAGATTGTTGGGGTCTGGGAAGCAGACTTGTGTAGACAGTACTGCGTGTAGTCTACGCAACCAGGCGCCGGGCCAATTTCATGAAGCTGCTAAGCACAAAAATTTGCTTAGCACACTATTGTCTTGCTCAGCAAAAACAGGTTACTAGCCAAAATTCCATGTCTTTTGTATAATAAACGAACATCAGGTGAACACCAGTCACAAGCTATGTAAAACACATGTACACTTCGGTTGGTAATCCTGTTTTAATCAAGAGAGAAAAAAAATTACAAACTCACACAAGTGTGTATTTGCCTGCAACTGGGGACCCCCTATTGTTCCTCTGTTGTTTGTACTTATAACTTTTTTAGAAGACCACCCATATGTTTTTTTACACAGTTGTCAATCGGGGACCCTTTGTAATCGAGGACCTTATTGTCCTCTATTGTTCAGGGTCCCCAATTAAATGCAAAAAACAAACTCACAACCACGACATTCAACCTCACAAACACAACGTTCGAACTCACAAACACGACGTTTGCCTGTCCACTTTAGAACACCATGTAATTGGACTCATTACTGTACTCATATATCGACTTTGCTTCCTTTTCCTTTTGCAGGGCTATATTTTAGTACTTATATCATAGAAATGGGACTTGGCTTGGTATATATCGCACAGTCCTTTGATCCTTAAGGAAAGTCCTTGATCATAGTCCTTTGATCCTTTAGGAAATGTTATAGTTGCTTCTCATCCGGTGGTTTCAATGGCCTATGTGGCTGAGTAATAAGGCCATTGCAACTTCACACTTACACCTGTGGACAACAGTGGTGTTTGAGGGGACATTTCTCGGAGGTACTCGGGGCCCTCATTCTCTGGAGGGTCACTCAGTGGGTTCGGTCACAGTTAAAAACATCGACCTACGCGGACTATCTACGAATCTTTCTTTTTCTAACTTCTGAGTGGGGAGGGCACTGGCGGGGGTGGGGCTGTTTCCCCATTCTCCTCTCGGCTACGTCTCTGGCAAACACCACTTGCACAATTTTGCCGTGTACTCCGCGAAACTCTTTGTTCCTAATGGTACCCTGTACATAATTATATTGCTGTGCCCGAATTACTTGTCTGCGGCTTGAAATTACACACCTCTATGGGAAGTGGCTGCAGCCACAGCCAAAGACTGGTGCGTATTACAGTTGAAGCTGCAGCCCAGTAATTCAGAAAATACTTTCTTCTGATCTTACGCGCACCAGTGCAAAACTACGCACACAAAATAAAGTTAACAAGAATGGACACCACGGCGCAATTTTGAGCATGTATGTTGAATCATGGAGGAAGGATACAGAAGGAGTTTGAAATGCCCGGGCTATAACATCTGGCCGATTACCACTTTCTGCCATGCCCGGTATGTCCATAGTCAGAGCGCAGCGCACGCCTGCTACCCACCACCTGTTTTGCAACCATAAGCTCCCTTTGTACCCCATGATCGTCGCCGCAATTTTTCGTTGGTAATCTGCATCCCTAAAACGTTGTGTACTGCAGTATAGGAAGTTGAATATTCATGCCATCGTTGGTGCTTGATATGAACCGACAACATCATCAAATGTAGTGTTTGCGCAGTTGCTTTTATTACGCTGTATACTGTGTTCATGTGCAGTTGTTGCCCTTATCGAAAGCTTTCTTCTGGACTTCTTTTAGGAATAAATAGCCAAGCTGTTTGTGAGATTTTGTGTTTTGTTTGAATCATTTTTATTATGGCATTTGTACAAAGGCGTATTTTATGCAATTTCACGATCACTCCTTGTGATGAAATACATGTTGCTAATGAACTAAGCTTTCCAGTAGTGAACATTTTGTTGGCCAGTCTTAGCCAAATTCTTTCCGAGTCTTTGACACTGATGTGTATTGGACGGAGGAGACTAGAATTACAAACTTTACATGGATAATGAAACAGTGTGTCAAAATTGAAAAAGTTTATTTATGATGGCAAAAGTAGGTCTAATATCAGGAATTTTTCTCTCGTTATTTCCTGGTCACATCGATAGTTTGTATTTAATTGCAAGCAAAAAACTACAAGTATTGCCAGGGTATTACTGGCCCCACTTGTCCAGCTAAGATGCAGGCAGCATCAGCAGCAGCAGCATCAGCAGCAGCAGCATCAGCAGCCTAAACAACAAAAGCAGCAGCAGCAACAACAACAACACCAGCAACAGCAGCAACAATAGCAAAAGCAGCAGCAACAGCAGCAAAAGCAGCAGCAGCAGCAACAGCAGCAGCAGCAGCAGCAGCAGCAGCAGCAACAACAACAAAAGAAGCAGCAGGAACAGCAGTAGCAGCAATATCAACAAAAGCAGCAGCAACAACAGCAGCAGCAAAAGCAGAAGCAGCAGCAACAGCAACAAAAGCAGCGGCAGCAACAGCAGCAGCAACATCAACAAAAGCAGCAGCAGCCTCAACAAACAAAAGCGAAACTCTTTGTTCCTAATGGTACCCTGTAACATAATTATATTGCTGTGTCCGAATTACTTGTCTGCGGCTTGAAATTACACACACAAACTTCTATGGGAAGTGTTGAAGCTGCAGCCCAGTAATTCAGAAAATACTTTCTTTAGATCTTACGCGCATCAGTGCAAAACTACGCACACAAAATAAAATTAACAAGAATGGACGGCAGCATCATCAGCAGCAGCAGCCTCAACAACAAAAGCAGCAGCAGCAGCAGTAACAGCAACAACACCAACAGCAGCCTCGCAACAAAAGCAGCAGCAACAGCAGCAAAAGCAGCAGCAACAGCAGCAGCAAAAGCAGCAGCAACAGCAGCAACAACAACAGCAGCAACAGCAGCAGTAACAACAACTACAGCAGCAACAGCAAAAGCAGCAGCAACAGCAGCAAAAGCAGAAGCAGCAGCAGCAACATCAACAAAAGCAGCAGCAAAAGCAGCAGCAACAGCAGCAAAAGCAGCAAAAGCAGAAGCAGCAGCAGCAACAACAACAACAAAAGCAGCAGCAGGAACAGCAGCAGCAGCAACATCAACAAAAGCAGCAGCAACAGCAGCAGCAACAGCAGCAACAACAACAGCAGCAACAGCAGCAGCAACAACAACTACAGCAGCAACAGCAGCAGCAACAACAAAAGCAGCAACAACAAAAGCAGCAGCAGCGGCAGCAACAACAGCAGCAGCAACAGCAGCAAAAGCAGCAGCAACAACAACAACAGCAGCAAAAGCAGCAGCAACAACAACTACAGCAGCAACCGCAGCAGCAACAAAAGCAGCAGCAGCGGCAGCAACAACAGCAGCAGCAACAGCAGCAAAAGCAGCAGCAACAACAACAACAGCAGCAAAAGCAGCAGCAACAACAACTACAGCAGCAACCGCAGCAGCAACAAAAGCAGCAGCAGCGGCAGCAACAACAGCAGCAGTAACAGCAGCAACAACAACTACAGTAGCAACTGCAGCAACAACAGCAGCAGCAACAACAACAATAAAAGCAGCAGCAGTAGCAACAAAAGCAGTAGCAGCCACATCAACAGCAGATGCAGATGCAGCAGATGCAGCTGCAACAGCAATAGTAGCAGCAACAGTAGCAGTAGCAACAGGAGATGCAGCAGCAGCAAATGCAGCAAGCAACAGCAGCAGCAGAAGATGCAGATGCAGCAGCAGATGCAGCAACAACAAACCAAATAAACTTATGGCTGGCTTAATTGCTTTGTCGTTACATTTCTTAATTCTTTGAGAAAAATTGTCGTATGTAAATGTTCCACAGCACAGTTCCCTCTAATCACGCCTGCCTTTGGGTGTGTTTTAAGGTAAAAAATGCACTGTGCCGATTTTCAAAATTACATATCCAACCTAAGGATGATTGTATCATTCGGATTTTTCTCAAACTCTTAAAAAAACTGTCCCCCTATCTTGTAACTTCACCAAACTCACTGCCTGCACTTTCTTTAAACATGAATGTAGACGGTTATGCGAGACATACCTGGAATAGTGAAAAGCGTCATTAATAAGGACCGACCAAGAAACACTTGAGATTTTATCTTTAATATAATTTTCCACCGCGTGCACACCGCCACTTCGTCCTTTCTCTTCTTTGTAGTGTTTCTTATCATAGGTAATGAGCACTCGGATCGTGCGCGTGGGCAGCGACGATCGAGGAAAGTTCGCTTCAACTGATGAAGTCTCCATCGGGAACGCATCTAGCGACTATACGTACCCGTGGGTTTGTTTCGAACTGTGTAGCTTAACACAGCCAATATAGACTGTCTGCTCTGTACACACACTTCTATGATCAAAAGGGGCAACCAAAAGAAAGAAAGAAGACACCGACGTGGACAACCGTTGCACACGTTGGAGCTACAAAATCGTTGGGGTCTAAGGCACAGTTCTGCTTAGATCGTCAACTGCTGATCAAGGAAAGATAGCGAATTTCATCGAAGTGGTACCCAAAGAAAAAGGCCCTACGCATAAGGTAAGTTGCACTCGTCACGAATAAAACACATAATTTTACTGATGGTGTGAAAGACAACATTTTTCCGACGCGATGATTTACTGGCTCCTCGAACATGTGAAAATGGGGTAAAAGGGTAAGGATATACTTTGAATGAGAAATAAATTCGTAAGGTTAAAGGTGAGGATGCATTCTATTTTTGTCCATTATGGAAAGTGGCAATATGTTGAGTTCTCTGGAGCCGAAATCTCCAATGATTGTACGGGCCATTGGGCCTAATGTTTGATTTTGTGTTATAATTGAAAGTGAACATTCAATGGCAAATTTAGGATTTTCAGAGCATGCAGAAGAAGTTGACGCTGCACTTTAAGGAATGGGTCATATCATGCTTTAATCTTGCGATTATTCTTGTGCTATACTTGTGCACTCTGCTTGCTGTAGCTATATCGGACTGAAGTGAGGTTGCATTTGCAAAGCAAAGACCTGTTATATAAACCAACCCATGGGCGTCACTACGGGGGTGTTGGGGGTTTCACACTCCCCCATTAGTTAGTTTTGTCGGAAAAATCATGGTCTGTCGGCAAAAATGAAAACGACCAACGGAGAATTAAGATGAAAGGAAGGAGGATACGGTACAAAAGATCCCTCATAACTTTCCGAAACTTGCCAATCTATCCTCTTTTAAAGCCTTACAGTGCTTATATGACCTAGAACTAAGACATCTGTCGTGCACACACGTCTGCCTGGGTTGGGCCCAGAATTATGTGCTTCTCCGGATGTACCAGCTGCAACATACGACGTCAAATCTCAACACAGAAAACTATCGAATAGACACATAAGAATCAAATAATCATTAACATAGAAACTGAAAGAATTGTAAAAAGCTATCGTCAGGCACTGTTTTTTACTGTAGGCATGCTACATGCATCAGCGCACCCAGGGTTTGATTGGGGCGGAGATAAGGAGCGGCCTTACGTTTTTCTTCTATGGAGGGCCATGGTGAGCCTACACATGTAATGCAAAGGGGCGGAATACGACTGAAGGGAGTTCGGGGGTGGGAGATGGGCTAGTCCTGAATTACCAATGTGCAGAATGTGCATGCCTAACGATGCTGACTATCTCTTCACTGCGCAAAGGCAACATCTCAGGCACCTGGTAGGACTCGAGCGCCACCCTGAAAACGACTGTATTTATTTATGAGAAGCGCGCGATAAAGTGCCAGCTATACAAGCAACATTATGGTCAAATGAGAAATCAAAAAGAATTGGTTGTGGAGGATCGCGTTTTGTGTCTGCATGAACTTATTTCTCTACTTGTCGCACATTGTGAGCAACATCGATTCTATGCCGACAGCTGGGATATCAAAAGTACCACATTGATTAGAACCTTGATGTTGCATACTAAATCGAGCCAAGAACGTGGGTGCTTAGCGCATCGAAGCATCGGTGTGGGGGTAATTCTTTAAAAAGGAAAGCAAATTTCTGAGACAGTCTTTGCGTCACGTGTACATTCACGACAACGGCATGGTTGGAACATTTAGTTTCTTCGCTGTATCTAAAGTACATGTTGTTGACACCTTCAGCGCTTGAATCCAAAAGAGTTTGCTGTTATGCGACGGAGCAGACAGTCGCTAAAATCCACCAGAGAGTCTCGTGCACCATGTCGTCCCATTTCCCCCTCCGCACGTTTTGATTAAAATCCTGCGAAATGAATACTTCGCACCTTCCTTTGTTCCGCTCCTAAAATGTTGCCTCTGGTGTGTTAACATTACTCGTCCAGCCCAATATTCCTCCCGAAAGGACAGCTGGGCTAACTCTTGCCGTTTTTCGATTCTGTGCTCATTCCCTAAAAATTCAATTACCGAATCTTGTTTCCACTCCCCCATTCCTTTTTTATTTTAAATTTAGAAACCAACAAGGCCAACCTGACAGGCCATGGCACTTTATCGATCAGGCAGATAATTCAAGATAATTAGAAACCTTAGCGGTTGAACACGAATACAATATTGCTGCAAAGACCCGAACCGTCATGGGGGCGAAATGTTCATCATGCGCTAAACGAATAACGAAATTGATGAGACAAAAGCAGGCAATTTGCATTATTTGTGGCCTTCTGGTTTATGTCCCCCCAAAGCTTGTCAAATCAACCATTTTTCTTTCTTGTTTAATTTGTCTTCACTGCCCACCAGACCACCATTTGCATCAGTCTTTAATTCCCAGTACCAGGGTATAAAGGGGGGACATGGTGTCATTTGGAAAGATGAAGAAAAATATGATACAGGCCAACTCATAAGTGTGGCTTGCCACCTTCGACGGCAAATCTCATCAATCCCATGCAGGTAGCTTGTCTTAATTTCTTTTATGCCCTTGGCCATCAGCACAGTTCCAGATGTCAATTCAACAAACCGCATGCAAATGTTCTCGATGCCAAATTTTTGCAGGGGGGTTGGTGAAGTTGTGAACTTAAAGGCAATGTAATTTCAGACGTTGATTTATTTTGAAAAACCAAGTTATAACCCAAAAGAAGAGGATCAAATTTATAATACATCTGTGTCATTCATTGTTGTGCGTCCATTTGCATTTGTATCTTTTTATATGTAATACTTTTTTGCTTATATTGAGGATATTAGGATGCATCATGCTAAATTTTACTTGAAACCAACCGTTTTAGGACTTCAAAATGTCATCTGAATCAAAACCTCAGAACGTAATAAGATTTACATAAATTTATATTTTAATGTGCCCATAATAAATGAATAAGTACTGAAGGAATATTCAATAAAATAACATTGACGTGGATTGCAAGAAAGAAGAGAACAATCATCTGTAAGCAAAATGAATGAAGGGGACAAAAATATGTCCATCTTACAAACGAAGGCAACATTCAAACAATTAAAGAAGATGTCTCGGGGTAGCAAATGGGCAACGTAAGTGGTGAAGTCCTTCATTTGGCATTAAGGAAGTGACACGTTTCACTTTCAGGATTCAATGCTAGGTACAGTTTATGGAAGTATATGAAACGCAACAATTTTTTTTTTCACTGCAGAAAAATGAACTATCAGCATAAGCAAAAATTACTTTCATTTTGGCTATTATCTGAAATGAAGTCTTGTCTGCACTTCTTCTTTTTTTAATGACAACGACCAGCCTTTTTTAAAGACACCCTAAATATTCATCAGCTTCGAAATTATATGCTCGTTCACACTCCTTTAGTCCGCAAGGGACTCCATGTTCTTTCTTGCCATTTTGTGTTTATTCCATGTGGCCAGACAGTGCTCGATACAGCTCGACCATGCACACCAGTCCTTTCCCTTGGGCCCAGCCTGTGGATGAGAAACCAAAGAATCTGTAGACATATTAATTTTATAGCGGTTTCAAAACTCAGGTGGAGAGTTTGTCCAGGAACGAAGTAAGGAACGACGGGCAAAAATTTTATGGTCCACTTGGCTGTACATCGAATTGCAGTCACAAAATAATAACAATGGAGATATTTATTGCCCACATATCGACCAGTTGCGCTCAAGGCGCTGCACATCAGTACCCCTGTTCAGTGAGCATAGAAACATTCATAATGCCACCGTTTGAGGCGTAAACGCAATAATTTCTACGCCCTCACAGACCCTTTGTACTCTTGCACGGGTGGAGAGAGGCAATTTGGGGTAAAGTGACTTGCTCAAGGCATGATGTCTGCCAATCGCTGGATTCAAACCCCACATCCTATGACTGGGAGTTACAGAACCTAATCATTGGGCCGCCCGTACCCCTGTTGAGATAGAAAGCGAGGAGAAAACCACTGCACTAACCGCACTAGTGATGCATGGCATACTGAAAAGTGCCGAGAGTCTATCTTCCTCAATTTGAACATTTTCGTCCACATCGTGACTCCTGTTACCAGTAGCTTGTCTTAGTAATGCTGCAGTGGCAAGGTACAGTTTGTGCGCCCACAGCGCTTAACAAAATAATAACAGTATCTAGTTTATTTCGTGAGATTGCTACGCATTGTTCTTCCAGCCAAGCTTCCAGCAGCAGTCGGCTCGGTTTTATACACACACCTTCCAGGAAAAGTGTCCGATGTTGAACAGAACGAAGTTTTGATCAATCAATGCATCCTCTTCTTACAGGTGTTCCTACGCATTCTTGCTTTGCTCCTGGTTGTATCTTCAAAACAGTTTTTGTGAAAAGTAGAAATGTATCAGAGAACAATTTACATAAGAAACAATCGCGGTCGCTTATTCACTATATACAAATATGTGCCTAAAGGTGCTTGTCAAAACAATTTAACGATGTATCTTGGACGCATCAAGATCTTAGCTCTGAATGCCCACAGGGGCCTCTTGTCCGGTTCTCCCCGTCCCTTGTATATTCACTCGAGCCAGTGAGCCAGGAATATTGGGGATACCGTAATCATGTTAATAGGATAACCCTGTGAAAATACCAAGGCTGGGCGAGCCCGGGACGCGATCATGCACAAATGTTTCCACAGGTGGCATGCAATGTGCGGGTGCACTTTATTCGATTATCGGCGATGACGCGATCCTAGGTAAACAACATTCGCTGTTTGCCGTCTACTTTTTCTTCGGGTAGCCCGATCAATTGGCCTGCCTGTGTGCGCGGCAACCCCAAATACCTGCCCTAATGGAAACAGAGAAAAGTCCCCCTACCTAAACCAACGTTGATAGGTTCTTGTCTACCCACCCGCGCTCCATTCCGACGAATATTTGGATTACCGTTAGATATAATACATTTTCTTTAGACGCGTCAGGTCAGGTTCGTGCAGCGGGTAGAGTATTCGCCTTATACGCATACACTCTTGTTGGTACACCATTTCTTTCGATTTCAAGAGGGGCTGGTTCCGAGCAGACCTATGTTGAGCTGCTGTTCCCTGTCCAACAGAATTCGCTTGTATTGAAATTTTCTTCTGCTTTTAAACCCGAATTTCGTCTTCTCTCGACAAATCAGTTCCACTCTAGTGGTTCTCGGCAAGACGTTTGTGTGCAGACGATTTACAAACACTGTGAAACACAACTTTTGAGGGACTTAACATTCTGAAACGTTTAGAAAATTTGTTAACATCTGAACGAACAGATGAACGAACAGAGACGTGCATAATTTCCACACACTCCAAAGAACCCTCGCATTATAACAGATTCACATGATTGCGATCAAAAGATGATATTCCTAAGTAAAGGTATTTTGCCACATTTCAAAGTATCTTACATGAACCCTCGGAGTAAAACGGGCACCGAATTCCCAATCAAAATATTACTCAGAATATCTCAGAATATTTTTTTAACAAAGCCACCTGTGGAGATTCAACCTTCGACGAAACGGGAGCAAAAGGACAAAAATAATCCCACTTCGAGGGAAAGATATCCAGGTTGCTTATACCCCACTGACATTTTCGGCAAAACTAAAAATGCCATTGATCTCCAGTGTATTGATTTTTTCCGTGGTAAATAAAGCGGTTCGGTCCTCTTGCGCCGTAGCTAGCTCTGATTTGATTATGATATTTACCAGTGATGCTTATCCACATCGTTGAAAGAAATCTAAAGAATTAAACTCCAGGAAAAAAAACTGGACAGGCGAACCCCGAAATTCAGGTTTAAAACCAAAGACGCAGTCTTCGTCCTTGATAATCTGACATTATGCGGTCATGCATCTCTTATACCTTTTATGTCAATAATATTTCATGTTGATTATGGAGTTCTTCTTAATTCTAACGACTTTGTAAAAGGGAAGTTGAACTGTCGAACAACATCAATAATTATGATATTAAATTTGAAACTAAAGCAATGCACGTTAATAAAAAAATAAACCACTGTCGTTAGAATGTTCCCGAGTCATAGAGGGCAAATCATGCGAGTGATTCCGCTTTTGGCGGATTGCTTCTTGACAACCACAGCTCTTCAGTCGCAAAAATTGTTATTTGTTTATCAAAGGGAGGTGAACGATCGCGTAATAGGGTTAAATCAGCAACCCAGAAAATACCCCACAACACGCTCAGTGACGTTACTCTAACGGGACACGACTAATTTTCCTCAGTGCAATTAAATTACAAGCAATCAGTGATGATTGCGCGTGGCCGCTGGGCCGCTGTGAACAAAGGGCCTGCTCAAATTATCTCCACAATTACAGCCATCAACGACGTTCACCTCTTCAGCATTAATAGTTTACACGAAAGCTTCTATGAGCCAATTGAGACCGGGATACAATAGTAGATGTTGTGGCAACTAGCCAGGAAAACGCTGAGATTTTTTTGGGGGGGTGGTCATAAATTGTTGGCAATTAGAACTACATCCGTGCAAATAAGTCGTGGATTAACTTAACAATTCATTCCAGTTGAATAACTAAACTCGTTTCCACTACAGCCGGAAAAAGACTAAGATAATAACAGTTTGGCAGTTCATTCTGGCTGAAACTGTTAGGCAGTTCCATCTATCAACAAGAATTGAAATACATGGATACATCATGGATGCATCGACGCCGTTTCCTTTATATAGTCAGCTTTAGTCGAACACTTATTTTCTGTTTTTGTTATTTTTCAAGGTTTACCTTGTCATCATTCGAACTTATTTTTCCATTTATACCCGGGGTTAATTTTCTGAAGATGGTTTGAACGCCTCTATTAAAAAAAATTAAATTAAATTTTAAAGAAATCTACCACTTTTCAATGCTTGAAAGGTGAAAACTGCACGGGGTCACTTTATACATGTACCTGTAATTTGTTGTATTATACAACGTAGATTTTGTATAGCTCATCAGGAAAGGCCCTATTTAAGAGAAACTCAAGGGGCGGAAAGAAAGTTTAACAAAAGACTTTTAAAAAGATAAGTAAGACTTCTGTCTGAATGTTTGACTTGGACTGACCATTATCAGTTATTCTGTCTTCAATTTAACCTCAAAGTTTACCATAAACTTGAAGGTAAATTAAACAGTGCAAGAAGTAATAGTATCAGAGTTGTCTCTTGATCATTTTAAAGGACATCAGTGACTTTTGAATGACCACAGTGAGGAAGTAGACTTAATGTCAGAGTTGTTTCATAATCATTTTAATTAAAGGATATCATTGACTTGCAATGACATTAGTAAAGGAAGTAGACCAAATATCAGAGTTGTTTTGTTTCATAATCATTTTAATTAAAGAATATCAGTGACTTTTAAATGACATTAGTAAAGGAAGAAGACCAAATATCAGTTTCATAATCATTTTAATTAAAGGATATCAGTGACTTTTAAATGACATTAGAAAAGGAAGCAGACCAAATGTCACATTTGTTTCATAATAACTTTAATTAAAGGACATCATTGACAGTAGTAAAAGAAGTAGACAGAAGATGAATACAGTAACAGCTGGGAAACAGCTCCTGGCTCAATGATGCGGAATGCCAGCATCAATGCATCAAAAATCTGAGGGGAAAGGCACACAAACAAACAGTTGTGCCTTAGGTAAAAATTAAAATGTCAGACTTACTTTTAAAAGATCTCGGCTCGCGCAAATAGAGTTTTACAAATTCACTGAATTATAAGTCTCATCGTTTTCCCATAAGTCCTGAGGGAAAATACTGCAAAGGAGTAAACCTGTTGAGTAATAAATAGCTTTTCGTTAAGTCCAATTTAGGATTTTACATAAAAAGTTTTGTATGATTTTTTTAACGTAAAATAAAGTCGACGAGAGAATCAGTCAGTGTCGTTCATGTCTTGTCATTACTTTTGCAGTATGTAACAAATAATTCTTGAGGTTTTTGTATGCTTTGCAATACTAAACAGAAATATGGCAACTGAATATAGCTTGTTACAGTTCATTACGTTTAGTTACTTTTTAACTGTGTAGACTTTAAAATTTTATCTGAACTGGTTTACTAAATCAAAACTTACAAAAGAGAAACACAAAGCACAAAATGCCATGAACCAAACAAATAAAGCGTTATTTTGATCTGAACAGGCAGCCTGAAACCAAATTATCGAATCCCACAAACGTTAAGGATTAAACCAAGGGATATACTTGTGTTACAGAAACAGAAATTCTATTAAGGTTCAACGTTCAGCCAGCGAATGGCACCAAAGATCGCTAAAGACTGGTTCCGAATGACTGAACTTCAAATGACATCGAAAGGTATCGCTTAAGGTCCAAATACCATACTGTGTAAGTCGCTTCGTGGAAGTGAAAAGGCGCTGTCTAAGCACCTGTAAGATTTCAGACAATAAAGATTTCATCATGAATAACAAGAAAATGCCAAAAAACCCAAATTCGTCAAAAAATGAGATCATGATCATGGTCAGATCATGGTACGATCGATGATTTATTTGGCATACAGGAGATATGTTCTTATACTTGTGAAAGATGTTTTCCATCTTCCAAGTTTTTGTTAAGAAAGGTCTGTTTGAAGATTTGCACTCAGGATATGTCGTTATACACTCTCCTTTTAAAATGGAAAGTTCTGTGAAGCTGAAGTTGTTACAGGAAAAGCTAGAACAACAAACACACATAAATAGACACTGAGAGACACATTTTTTTTTAATGTAAGGTATACACCAAAGCAAGATACGGGCTGAGAAGGTGAAGGCGATTTACGCCTAGAGGCCGGTTCCTAAAAAAAACGAACACGAAGGCAAAAATCGTGGCAAATTCGTGAAAGTTGAGCCAGCCTTAGCACAGTACATGAAGAGAAAACAACTAAACAGTATTCTATTGAAAGAGAAACTTTCGGCCACCATATTCTTTGTTCGCACGAAAGACGTTGACCGATGTAATAAATGACGTTGGCGTCCGTGAACGTTACGGTATAATTGCTTTCATTGTGGACTGTCCTTCGCTTAAAATGTCACCTGGGCTCAATTGTCTCATACAGCGGCCTATACAGAAAAAACTTGCTCATTCCAGCGTGCCATACCACACAATAGCCGTTAATTTTAGGCCAAATGCAGAAAATATATATACCCCACGCAGATCGAAGGCCAATAACGAAGGTGTGAAAAAGATTCTCCGGCCGATCACGAAAATGTGCACGTTCAGTTTTGTTTTCACAAAGAGTTTGCGTCAACATTCGCCAGGACAGGTGGGTTTTATCAAGCTTGAATACAGCTGGGCTAATGGCAAACCCAATAATACCTGATTGTGTTAGATTCCTTTTGTCTTTTTGTGTCTGGGCTCCCGCTGTATTTGACGGCCATCAAGTTAAAAAGGACGGACACCATTTCGCTTGCGATTCCCGCGGGCTATAAACCACGCAGCTGTATGTTCTACGAGGCTGTGCAAATAGCGAATAAAATTTAAGCTACTGAGCTTGCGAATTTCGTGCTTAATAACCGTGCGTTTCTGTGGAAAATCGGGATACTTCTGCAGTGTTGGAAGTGTCTAGATGTCATCAGTAGACCCTTTTTAAAAGGTAACACTGTGTCTTTGGGAGGCGGCAAATATTTTAGAGGGATTTACTTTTAATTTGCGAGGGCCTGAATTTGGAAAGTTACCCAGAAAAGAATTCCTAGAAATGTTTTGGACGTTTCCATCAACAGATTTGTCTAGTACCAACGGCATTCTGGCCCTATTAAAAGGAATCAAACCTTATGCCAGGATATTTTTAAAACTTAATTACCCTGCTTTTCCTTTAAAAATCAGGCATTTCAATAGTGCTTTTCGGAGTCTTGGTGCCAGCAAGGAAAATCTTAAATTTTGGAAGAAGTGTTGCGCATGCTAAAAATCACGCAAAATATTAAGTGCTACCACCAAGCGTCGCTGTCCAAAGTTATGTTGGCCTAGCAAAGTCCAGTGTCAGATGCGCCACATTATTCAAGGAAACATTTTCTTTTAAATTGGATCTGATGGCCATGGTTATATGGATATTCACTTACGGGGCTTTCATGACATTGCATCTTCTGGTCACACAATGAGCCAAAATTAATGGCGTGTGCACATGCGTGCGCGGGCATTCTGTTTGAAATTCTATTCATAATAAATTAGGCCTGCCGAGCCGCTTTCGTGTCAAGCGTCTGAATAAACGGTGCAACCGGCACTCATTCTCCCGCATGTTTTTTCCTCTTACAAAAGAGACTATACTCATAACAGGGTCTGCTCTTTCTCGCAGTCGTATTTTTATCTTCCAGATGCTAGTAAAATTGTGACAGGTCGTCATTTCACTAATTGTACAAAAACGTGAAATAATGAATGCGTCTACTAAAAATTAAAGAAAAATACGCCTCTTTGTAAAAGTAATGGGCAAATGGCAAGTACACATTTTTCTGTAAAATTTGACACCAATCCGTGGGTGATATTTCTGCAACTTTTACCGCCCTATACAAATGGTAATGGCCATGTGAGAAAGATCTACTCTGTCTCCCTGCTGGATATATCACTGTTTCTGATCGTGAATATTGTTAAGAAGATAAAAGAAAAAATGAGTTTTTAAAATTTGTAGCCATTGCTTCCGTGGTTGCTGAGTGAGTGAGTCAACCAAGGAGCCCCTGCCTGTTTCGCACAAAAGGAAAGGTGTTGTACCCCAGCTACTGCCGCGGAAATTGAAGGTACAAATCTTATTTTGAAATTGAAAATCTTGCCTCCGAGCAGCATGCCACCTCTTGGCATATGGATGGATGTCTGATCATTTTGAAACCACGAAGGAGGCAACATGCTAGTTATGCTCAAGACATAGGTGAAATTCTAGCAAATGCCGTATCACATGCTCGGGCCATTATTAGCCGACGAAACGTGGTACTAACTTGTGAATAACGGGTTTACGCTTCCCTGGCGCAGAGATGCACTGTGTTTAATTACGAAGTTATCGCCATCGGCTACTTTTCATATCGCATTGATCGTTAATATTGATAGCTTTGAGCTACACGTAAAGGACATGAAACAAGAGAAATAACTAATTAACCATCGAGCCTGCTAGAGCATTTATATAGCTTGCGGTAGATTTCTCTTGGCGTCTATGATGTCATTTACAATTTGACGTCACGGTAATTGTTTCAACGGAGGCAAGATTTAAAAGAGCAATGCCAAACAATGCTGAGTAGCCTATGGAATGATTAGCAGACAGCTAGATGGTGAGATCTGACGGGGTTGGAGTGGGGTGGGGGATGAGTTACACTGGTATAGATAGAGATGGGAGCTTAGACCCAATTAACACCCTCACCATCTCCTGCTAGTCAGATGAAAAGTTTGGCTCCAAAATCCTGATTTGATTGTTGCAGATTTAACCTAGTACCGGGTCATAACCTGTCCCCTCCGATGTCGGGGTCAGCCTCAGGGCTTGAGTTATATTTCCATTGGTTTCCCAAACTTCTATGGACTAGAAATTGGAATAATTACTATGGTGGGTCAGTATTCGCGCGTAGCAGGTGGTACGCACGCGTTACCTCTTCAAGCAGTAAAGGCGCCTTTCCATAATGTACGTTTTTTGGGTGCGTTGCATGCACGATGCGTTCATGCGTTTCACTGTTAAGGACACAGAAATTAACGCCATTAACACAACACACCTGTGCGTTGCGTTCGGCCCACAAAATCACATCGGGAGCGATTTAGACAGATACGCAACGCTTGGCGCAAATGTTGACGTGCACATGGAACGGCGCCTGTGGGTGTTGCTACCCATGTGCATTGCACACTAAGTTTATCAAAGCTTGCATGGTTTTGTGGTAAGGGGGCAAGTCCAGGTGCACTGGGAACTTTAGTTTGACCACTAGTTAACGGCTTCTTGTTACTGATACCACAGAGCTGTATATAGAGTTGCGACATAAGTGCTCAATTGTTGGAACCAAAATGGTGGATTATGCGTCAGAGTGCACATGGACAATTAGCACACAATAGCTGAATGCTGCACTGCACACGTAATGAACAGCTGTTTTGGTTCAAAAGTCTGAAGTTGGCCCTACTCTCCCAAGAGAGCTCTGAACTACCCCATTCGAACTAGTTTGTAACAGGCCTACCCATTGTTACATTTTGCCTGCGGTCGTCTCTCACATTGCATCCATGATCTCGCAGAATCCTTTCATGTCAGAGGTTCCTTGTGCACCTAATTGCAAAAAAAATGGCTATCAACCTGCGACTCTGCCCAAGGGCGTGGTTCCAAATGGTCGACTGGATAGTTCAATCACCCATCGTTAGGGCAATTGATCGCGCGAGTCCAACTATAGTTAACTATAGTCGTCGCTCGAACGTGGCCTATGGAGCCACTGCAGTATATGGACCTTTCGATTAGGCTATAGCCAAAATACATGAGTCTTAGCATCTGTCCCAAGTATATAGAGAGGCATGTCTCTTGGTGCGGGCAAATCATGCGCAGTGCGGTTTGAAGAAAAATCTTAAAACAGTGCCGCTTTGATACTTGATGCAATGAAAATCGACATTATTCTCTGGCACCATGTCTCGCTGCTATGTAAAGTCGGGTCCCTCGAGCGTCTGCAAGGCTATCCCACCCATTTGAAATTGGTAAAGTTCCGTATAACCATGAAAAGCAATGAATAACAACGAAATCGTAGGCTTTGCTCATGAAGTGATGCAGTGTCTGTATTTCCTGTTTCACTGAGGTCCAGTTTTTGGCTTTTATGATTAACTTTTTGTGGCCATCGTATTCGGTTTGGCGCAGTACCATTGTTTCTAAGATGTGGGTCATACGCAACACGGCCAATTGATCTGTTTTTCTACATGGTTCTAGCTTTGGAGGGTCTAAAGCCGCTGAAGAAACTGAGTTTTCAGTAACTTGAAAAGTTTTTGCTTCAATAAACTTCACAATTGGAAACGCACCTTTAGCACAATTTCCAGGAGAGTATCTAAATTCTCACAACATTCGTCAAAATCGACTACAGCTTAAATGTTCACGGATAATGCACGGATTTTCCGGGGGGGAAGTACTTTTTCCAGGAGTAAAATTCTCCAGGAGGGGAAAAACCCATCACCAACAAACTGATAAAGCCTTTGTGGAAGTGGATAAATTTCGAAGTTTTTTCAATCAAAAGGGTGATTTTCAACCCCTTTCATCTCTTTATAGTTTCATTTCTTTTGCTGTTCGTCCTTTTCATTTTTCTACTGGGGGAGGAGGCAAGCGCCCCCTTGCCCCCTTACGCCAATAAGCTTTTTGCCCCCTTACTGAAAAACGACAAGACTGCTCCATATAACTTTGCTTTATACCGTTGATACGTAGCTCTCTTTAATTCAGTCGTTCAATAACACTGCCATTGCTGTGTGCCACTTCGTTCTTCCAATGTTTGATTCACGATGCTGTGTATCCTGGACGTAAAATGGCAAGGATAGGTGATAAATCAGTCTTGTGCCAGTAACAGGGAGAACGTATTTGAAGAATGACCAAGTAACTTTAATCTTGAAGTCATCAGAATCTGCAGGAGAAATCGATAATTATTGACCAGTTTGCTGGAAGGTCTTTAAAACTACTCGTCGTATACGGTACCTTCTTTGTCTACAGACACACGTACGACATTTAACTTTAACGGTATATTTTATTAGCCGTTTACAGAATTTACAACCGAAAGAAATTGGTATTCTGAATTTACATTGCCAGTCCGAGCCAGTGCAAGACTTTCCAATTTACTAGTTTGGCCCCGGGTTAAAATAGTCGTTAAAATGGGTGTAGACTGCACTGGTATACTACACCACAACATTCTTCCGCCTGAAGGTATATCATAGTGCAAATTAGTCTGTCTGTGTTGGCGACGCTCTGGGCTTGACATCAGAACAAACAAAATGTGTGGAGCACCGAACGTGTGAAAGCAGAGACAGGTGTTTGAACTTGACGTGAAGGGTTTTAAGAAAATGTAGGAAGAAATTCACCAACCAAATAGGCACATCATTGCGGCGAATCTACAACGCGTTCATTTCGCATTGCGCACACTTGTACCACAAAACGGTGGCATAATGAAGTGTTGAGTTTGGCATTTGTGTTGCTGAAGGGAGCCGCTTTAATATCCTGTCTGGTCTGAACCAGTAGGAAGTGCCTTTACATTTTTCTCCTGGCTCTTGGGTTGTTTTTAAGCTTTTTTCTCCTTGCGCAACGCTGGTGATGATGCTAAAGTGTTGCTCCAACACCGGAAATTAATTTGGAATAGATAGGTCTCGGAGCTTGGCGTTTTCGTGGAGTCCCTCGTAACCGCTGTACTTTCTGACGTACACCCACCGGCCGAAATTGTCTGTGAAGGGCACCATTTGAAATGATTAAAGCAAGCTCAGGTATTGGATAATGTTGATAAATCTAGCGGTTGGGAAAACAGTTTTGCCGGGGATTTCTGAGGCCCGAAATTGCCTCGTCACGTGCGTGGTGCTTGCCGCCACACCGGCTCAGCGACGCACCGGCCCCATTAACGCAGCGTGAGAGTCATGTTTCATCACGCAGTCAAACCATTAGCTCGGGCAATCAACACGTTCATGTAAGTGCGTCCAACGCGTTACTGTGGCATTACTCTGGCTCGTTAACAGGTTGCTTGCCGGAATCGATAATGAGAGCTTGACAGAGAGTATAGGGAGGGAGGTTCTCCGACCAAACACTGGCTTTCAGAGGCCTGTTATCTGTTCATTTCCTGCGCGTAGATTCCGCGGCAGGTGAATTTGTTGCTTTGATGACAGCCAATGATTCTTTTCTGTCAAGATCAAGGAATCAGTCAGAACTCACCTCCAAGTGGCCGACTTTAATCTTAGACTGAAAAGTACTAATTATCTGTATTTTGTTTCTTACAAATTTGCTGCTTGTCTCCCTGCAAAGTAGTTTGGTCGGTCACCGATCTTAATTTCACCAATTAAAACGACTTTTCATTAAATTATTGTGCGAAGAGTAATGGTTGCTCAATTTGAATAAACAAGCACATGAACATGTGTGAACTAGGCTTCTGAGGTTGTTGGTATTCTGTCCTTGGGTTTCAGTAACAATTAAAAGACAGTTCAAGCGGATATTTCAAACACACCGCACCCGTGCTACTGCCCAAGTTCCAACTCAGGTGTCCTATACCACTGCTGAAAGAATCTCCGTGTGCAACAGAACAGAGAGACTGGAATCTCCAATAATCGTTCAACGTATCTGCAGATAGTCCCAGCTCAAGGGGTAGTCTCACCATTGCTAGCATTACTCGCAGCTCCTCACCTGACGAAGTAGAGGTTGGAACCAAGAGTTGTGTTTTACTCCCCCTATGGAAGAGCAGGATCTGAGGGTTAACTGAGTCTTGGCACAATGCAAGCTGACTGAGTCTGAGCACATGAGAGCTGAATGAGTCTTAGCACTTGAGAGCTGAATGAGTCTTAGCACTTGAGAGCTGAATGAGTCTTAGCACTTGAGAGCTGAATGAGTCTTAGCACTTGAGAGCTGACTGAGTCTGAGCACCTGAAGGCTGACAGAGTCCTAAAAATACTAGCACAGCAACCGAGTCTGGGTAGCTTAGAGTCATGCAATGAAATCATGCAAATATGGTATTTATGCTATGACTCAAGTGCAAAATTTAATAAGTGACACAAGTTACCATATACGATAGCAAACAAAGTTTAATACCAACCAATGCAATAAATCTTTGGTCTGAACTACAAAGTTACATAATCCAAAGCAATTTATGACATATCAAAATTTCAAGTAGCAAGCTGTACCCTTTCTGACTGATAATGACATCTAAAAATAATTTTTACATCTAACCTTTGTGCATTAAATTCAGTAATTCTAAAGTTCCATGCTTTCCTGCCTAATATTCTTTTTCAGAGTCAAAGCAACATAATACGATTTTATATTATCAAAGAATTCCATGTTATGGACAACTTTCAGTGCAGTCATTCTGAATCAAATGAGACTCATCTATGTTTGTTGCAGCTTTCTGCGACACTTGTTTTTTGCTTCAGATATTTGTGACATCACTGCTAAAGACACTAGAACAAGATATTTATAAGTTGTCCAAAATAAGAAAGGAAAAGGGCATTATTTTGTTTTTGATAAAACTAACTACTTTCCTCATTTTAACTTCATACCGAGCAGGGCCGGAATATGGAACGCCAAGCTTATATGGAGGTGCTTTCCAGCGACACGGTAATGGCCACTCATGCCTTGGGCAGGTAGTACCAATGGAACATTGGTGCCCATTCAGGACATGTTGAGTGCTTAATTCGGGCCAGATACCGAGGCGAACTAATCCAACATGTACACGTGGGTCTAATACTACCGTTTGTTATGATCTGAACTGATTCTCTTTATGGACGTACGCTTTCAACAAATAGGCGGAATCGAATAAACCATTGTTATAAACCCATGTTATAACCCATAACAATTGATTTGGTGTTCAATTATTGGACTCCAGGTATAAAGGCTCCTGGCTAACCACTGCGCAAGTCTCGTTGCTCAGAACAGTGAGAGCACAAGATTAAGAATGCGCGTTGAGTCATGGAATGTGACAGTCACATTTGTCACCATTTCTAATGGCATTATAGCCAGTGTCTTGCGTTTTCCATCGTAATTTGTGCTGTCAGCTCTCGAACGATTCTCAACCAATCATTACAACCTTAAAGACAACCTATGCGCGTCTGTATTCGTTAAATTTCCCTTCCACTTCTATTAGTCAAATAAAAAAAGTTAACTCCATCAAGGTTGTGTCTATGTTGCAAGATAGGTCCTTGAGGAACGATTGATTTGAAAAAAAAGATTGTCAGTCATAACGATGTCAGTGTTTCACTCCCAGCGATTTTTTTTCTCGTGAAGGATAGCGAATTAAGTTGAGTGCAGCTCAATTTGATTAGAGGAGCCCCGTCTTGAGAAGCACGTGTGTCAAGACAGCATAGAGCAGACATGTATGTGAATGGGAGAGTCTAAAGCGCCAAACTTAAAACCAAAATGGCTGTTCATTATGTGCGAAGTACAGCATGCAGCACGTGTGTGCTAATTGTCCATGTGCCCTGACGCATAACCCACCATTTTGGTTCCAACAATCGAAACACTCAGTCGCAGCTGAGGCGTAGAGTTGTAAATAGCCCAGGGTCTTTTAAATTTCCATATTTTCAGTCTCAGATCTGGAATAATAACGCAATGGTGCCATTTTGCAGTGTCCATGTTGTTTTCAAGTCTTTCAAGCCATTTTCAAGACGTTATATATATTTCTTTTTGTCTTCATTTCGGCTGTCTCGACAGATATTTTTTCAAGCACTCGTGATGGTAATTCGCAAGTATAGTTGGAATTGGGAAAGGAAGTCCACTGTTGTCTCGTAACGTTACTCGACTTGCCTTAAAAGCCGAATTGTATTTGATTGATGCGAAGCGCAGGCCTTGTCAATTACGTCAAAGACGTTGAGGACCATATTCTGTTGGTTAAGAATTGTAAGAATGCCACATGATTTGTCGTTGATTCTCTTAATGTCTTGTGGCTCGCTCAAACTCTATTAGCAAGTGGGCCATTGTGTATCATCGATTCAACCTAGTCCTTATCCCAAACACGAAATGCATGTAGTTTGTGGCGTATCTTTAATTGGGCTGGTATTGTGGAATAAACCAAAACATGGGCGTGGGTTCAACAGACGTTTCTCATTTCAAATATTAGACAGAGGGACTCGCTATTATCTCGTGAATATTGGTACATTCGAAGGCAATATTTAGTTATTTATTTAGCTCATGTCACTGAGAAAAACTCTATTGTCCTCTGTGACATCTTGTCGAAAGGTGTACGACATTGCAACATATCAGATTGTCGGTCCTCTAGGGAGGTAGACGAAGATTTAGATTGAGATTTAAATCCTTAACCTTCGACCTCTCGAAAGATTACACATGGGGTTTCCAAAATGCAACTATCTTAAAATGCTTGAAAAAAAAGTGAAAGTGAAAAAAGAGCGAATTGATCTTGCATATTGTTTTTGCTTTGTGGTGAAAAAGTAAGAAGTCCCAGCACGCAAAAGTTATTCATAAAACTCATTTATACGAAATTGGATGTTGAAATTGTACAAGAAAGATTCCCAGACGCAGACTCAGCACAAGTAATGGCAACCGCGGGTAGAAAGTAAAATTAATGACCCCCCCGATGGACGGCAAATACAGCATGTTGTCATGGCCTAGAATCAATTCCACTTCAGGGTTTAATTTCCCTGGTGACTAAGGAGATTCGAAATCCCAAAAATTACTTTGGCCCGGCACGCTGACATTGCACTCCCCAGAGATCTTGCCAAAAGTCAACATCTGGGGAAATAGCACGGAAACTGGTTTTGCCCTTTAGTTATCGTAAGCGCTGTCCATTACCCAACGTCACCTTATGGCATTCCACAAACGGCTCGAGCCGAGACTAGAATCGTGCCGTATATACGCATGCGTGGGGGAGTGTTATCACTGAAAATGCGCGCGCGCCCTGGCAAATAAAGCCAGCCTACCGGAAATCTCGTCATGCTCGTGGGAGTTACATCCGCCCGTCCGTACAACCAGAAAAGTCTATAAGTCTCGGCACAAACTGCCTCTTGACAGATCTGTAAAGGAGACAGTGAGGTTGTCATTATCTGGCCTCTGCAAGGAAGCAAGTTCGTGACAACAGTAGGCCTATATAAAATCGTTCTCGGCAACACCTACATTCACGAGATTGGGAACCTACTTTCGTCGTCAACACCTAGTTGCGATACCAGTTACACGCTGCTGGGTGAAAACTAAAGACAAACACGATCGCTTGAGACACATTGTCAGCTCCAAACACCAGCACTGTGACTGTATTAACTTCAAAACCGTACACACTCTCAGGAGTCTTGTTTGTGTTTATTCCCCCCCTACGCAGAATGTTACCGGCTGCGAAGCATTTGACGTACTGGCTGCTGGTCACGTTACTGGTGGTGTGCCTAGCAAGGAACTGTGCAGGGGGTGGGTGCCCCCCGCCACCTATCAACTGTGAAGGCAGAAATGCTGGCGAGATGCGGTGGGGGAAAAGGGCACTTATAGATGGCAGGTAAGTCTCTATGAATTCCAGTTTATTCCACCGTGATGACATCCTTACACGTCATATTATGAGGTTGGAAATACTCTATAGTGTTTGCAACCGACGCAGTAAGGGTAAAATAATGATCAAATAGATTGTCTAGTTGATATGTTCTGTTTTGACTGATCGGCCCTTTTTCCTGAGGGGGAGGGGACACATGCCCTAAAAAGACCTCGACATTATTAGTCTTGAACTGGGGCTATAAATAAAACTAATACAATCCAGAGATAGCATATACCAAAAGGGTCAACATACAGTAAGTTCAAGAAGTTAATTGTTGCCAACGCCAATTACTTCTTTTGCTCTACCAAAGCCTCACGATACATACACTGAAAGCACTCGAACGCATCGCAACGAGTCTCGATGCATTTTCCCTTTGCTGTAATCACTGTAAAAATGTCCGTACCATGCCCTGACGAAGTGTTGAATGTGGGCCTTGTGCCAATTTACGAGATATCCACAAAAAATACGCTCATTGGGGGCGTTCGGGGTGCTTGAGTCCCGCCCTGGAGGTTGAATGAAAACCCTTTTTCTGAAAAACGAAGATTCAATAAAGCATCTTAAACTTTCTGTTTGTGTGTGTGTGTGTGGGGGGGGGACTTGAGCATCGAGAGCTATTGTTTTTTTGGGGAGGGGGAGTAAGCTTTCCCTAAATTTTAGCCCCTTCCATAAACGACATATCCTGGGTGTGCCATTGGTTAGGCAAGCCAGCGTGAGATACAAGTCAACATTTTCGTTGGAGTTAATTGGCCGATCTCCTTACGTCACTCGACGTTATTATTTTTGAAATTGATCTCCAGCTCATCAGAATTGCTTACACATTCAAGTAAACACATCCCGCGAAATCACGGCTTCGTGTCAATCAAATTTTAAAGTAACTTTCCCACAGTCTACATAATTACTTTTGGGTACGCAAACACAAAACGGAGGTTTTGGTTGTATTCTTATATTTTAAACAGGAAAAACGTATTCGACCAAAAAATCTGTTTTCAAGCTCGCATTTTTGTCTTAGGATGCTAGCCTAAGAGTGACCTCTGCGTACTTGTAAGAACACTGAAAATCCTACGGACATGATAAATTCTCTCTGACATTGCTTGGCATTACCTGATCAGTTTAATAAATTACAGCTCAAGGGTACTAAAAGGACAGAAAACTTTAAAACCCTTCTCGCGAGCTCCGAAGGGTTCCCGGCCGCAAGCATGCGCAAAACTTTCCCAGAATGTGCATGAATTTATATTTATACATAATCCTCGAGGGAGAAAATCCTCTCAGATAGAACTGCTGCTGGCCATCTTGGGCTTATTTGTTAATAAAAAAACATACCGACAACGCTGTGTTTTTCCATCTCTCATCGAAATGAATCATGTCTCGCCTGTTTTGTCAGAAAAAAATCAACCAGTTTGAAATTAATGTTTCCTTTATGCATTTCCCGCTCCTTTTAATAAATCCCACGACTGAGTCGGACACTCGTAAAACACGTTCAATTCGTACAGACAAACAGCAAATCTGTCTAGGAAGTAGAGAAAAACTGTTTAGAAACATTGACACATAATATGGGCATACGTATGTTTACCTTAGCGGCATTCATATATTTTGCAGAAATTCTCTGACTTAAAATACTTGACCGTCCGTTTCATCCAACTCGGACTTGATATTCAACAGAGTACCCGATCGAGCGGATCATTCGATCAGAGCATTTCTTTTCAGCAATGTCATTAGGAGTTGATGCTGTCGAAGGAAAAGTATAAATTGAATGACACAAAATTGACATTGACAAAATTCTCTGTTTCGTGATTATACTTGATTGCGTTCGTCGGTCACGCACCGTAGAACATTAATTTAAAAACAGTCTCGAAAATGCATAATGAGATGGGCACATTGCTACATGTTTATCATTGTCCACAAGAGGAAAATGTAGAGGACGAAGTAACTGTGTTTTCTTTAAAATGAATCGCTTGGTGGTGGAGTTTTCTCAATCGGAAGTCCATATTTTCCAATGAGGATAAATTCCCAAATGCTTTGTTAGAACACCGAGACAAAACCAAGTAAGCAATGGGACAGAATGAGGGATATGAGAGTAAGATGAGGATGGGATTGTATTGAAAGGGTAAAAAAAGGCTGTTGCGTATAGACAGAAAGAAAGACGGTAGACCTTCGACTTCAGCTTTGATACTTCCCCGGTGACGTTATCTGTGACAACTCTGTGCTTACATTTTTAGCTTGTGTTTTATTCTGAGCGTGCTGGGGGGATCTTTCAAAACACGTGAACTCGCCTTCAGGCCAGTGAATCTTCTACTGTGGCCCTCATGACTGTATCAGCTGAAATTTGAAATCCTTGGGGCTGTTTCGTTTGAGAGAGGCATGCATGGCAGTAAGGTTCGGTCGCCAGATTGGACTCTTACCTAGGAACTTGGCGACCTACATATTAAGAGCGCGGAAAAAGTCTTGTTGTGCCAGGTTGACCTTTGGTGTGCACATAGAATCCAGCCAGATTAACTCACGTGCATTATTTGGATTGCCCAGTCAAAGTTTACTGTGGAACCTTGTTATGGCATCATGGCATCTCTTACTACAGCAATAAATATGCTTGTATGCAAATAATTCATCGATGAATCGACGATGAATCGATGAAGTGAAACAAACCTGGAAAAAGCGATATTTTCCGATCTGGGGTTTTTGCGCCATTTAGGTAAATTCGATTCAAGGAACAGATTGTTTACTTTCGTAATTCGTAAACAAACATTTTACACAAAAAGCTCGGTCTCTTGGTTTTTTGTTCTCATAAAGTGACAAAAACCTCCTCGGTACCAGGGCAAAAATAGACACTAAACACAGCTCTGGTAGGGTCACGCTGCGAGTGTTTGTATGCGTGCGAACGATATTGAACATGGACACCTGCTAGGCTGGGCGCATGCTGAATTTAACAAAATGAAATCCTTTTTTTTTCGTGCGAGTATAATCTCACGAAGTGACAAAAACTGTATTACACGGGGGAAAGTAAAACCTCCAAATTTTACAGTCTTACGAAGTGAAAAAAAAAACTTGTTAATGAATTACTGTTTAATTAACACAACAAATCTACAAATTATTGTAGATAAGCATTTTGCAAACCTTACTTTGCATGTCTATGCCAAAAACTACCCAGTCTGTTAAACAAAAGTGGTCGAAAATGTAGGATGAAATAAGTCATATTTGAAAACCCGTTTTTCTCTGATGTCTGTTTGCCACGATAGGGATTATTGGTCACTTTGTGCGATCATCGTCGAATTAATAGTAACACCTATAAAGAATGAGTTGACGAGTAACAGAAGGAATGTTCCATTCCACGAAATGGAAATGGAATTCCTTCCGAACGTTCTATCCCACTAGGCAAAAATTGATTAATACGTTTGACTCTGAATGAAAATATTCCCTCCACTGTAAGAATATGAAGCATGTAATAGTTCTGTTGTATAATTCTAAATATGAATTATGACAGTGTCATGCCTTAAGACAAATAACGTACGGACACGTGGTCAACGACCCGCCAATCAGATAACGGGGATTAATTTCGAGGTTGTATAATATATTATACCAATCCTTTCTTTTTTAAAACAGTTCATTCTTGGTAAGCAGCATGTCCGAATTTCACAAACGTTGTCCTAAAAGCGTGATTAAGGCATCACATTACAAAGGCTGGGCGTGAAAAGAAAAAAAAGTAAAAAGAAATTACACCTTAGACATCAATAATGTTCCTTTAGGGTAAAGTTTAAGAGTAAGGCAGAAACTGTCCAAGTTACAAGATTTGTTAAAAAGAGTAGTCTCAACAACAGATGTTGCAGGGTAATCGGTCAGTTGGTTTTAATCCGGCCTCGTGACTTCGTAAATCCAGAACCGGGCTGAGATTAACCTCTGAGGAGCAGTCACAGACGACAAAACCCGGAAATGATTGACGGAGAACTATAAACTAAAGTTGTTGGAAAGTAAAGCAAATGTCGACCTGCCCAGTGCCCGAGGGTTATTTGCTCTCGTCGAGTGCTACTCTCACACGGAAAGTGGATATGACACCTAAACGTAGATGTCCCTTTGAATAAATATTACTCGGTTAACTAAGGCGATTGTATGGACAGCAACACGGTCTCTTCTAATTTCGATTCCAAAGAACGCGTACCAAGGGACCAATTTATCCAGTGGATTTTACACCAAAGCTGCAGATTTAACGCCAAGAGCAAAACAAGTCCAGTAATTTCTTTTACCATCAAGGGCTCCCCGTCTGCGCCCAGGCCTGCTTGTATGAATTTCTGATTGATTGGGTGATCGGATTTTTTTTTATCAAATTTGGCTTCATCCCGAGAGGAATTCATGCATGCAGCGCTGCCGCAATTTCGCCCGGTGGGATAGTAATACAATTTTGCATGGTCATAAAGGGAAATTGAAAAAATGAAAATTGTGAGATTTTTGCTTGGTTCTATTTTCAAAGAATGAGTGTATTCGATCATTAATCTAACTTTTAGATTTGTTTATTGTACAAGCAAAAATAAACTGCATTGTTGAGTGAACTATGTATACAATAGTTCCGGTCATTGACACCAAAAATACTTGAACAAGGGCCGCATACACCAACCCTCAAATAAAAACACTACTATAACCTATAATATAAGGAGATAAAAACAGACAGTACAGCTAGGTACCAATTAAAATATACTTACGATATTTCAGACAGTGTAATCGTGCCTCTCAAGATACGTCATCGGAAAACATCTGTTCAGTTATAAGGACCGTCATAATCTGGTTGCAGATATTGTGCACAGCTGAAACGCACCGGAAATTCACCGGTTTGCCTGACACTGCACCTGGGACCTAACCCCTTCCACAGTTAATACTTTGTCGGTTCACTGCAATAAAATCCTGGCGACGCCCATGTTTAAAGACCAAGAGTCCAATATTGCAGGTTCTTATTCAGTACAGCATTAAATATTCATATCATTTCACAGGTGATTTCGACGGCCGAGGACCGACTTCAGTTTAAAAAAGGTGACACTTTTAAAATAACATGGCACCCGTTTGAGTTATTTTACTGCACAGTTTCTAAGAAATACAGAGAATGGACATACCTGCAAAAGTTTCAATAGTGGGATGAACCTTAACAGTTTCTAAGCAAAGTAAAGCACCCAATACTCGGTGCTCTTAGGAGAACCATTAAAAAAAATTACCCCCCAAAAAGTTCCATTGGTTGAAACCTGGCGTCCAGCTCCTGTTTACTGGTCCACTCGCCAACTAGATCAAATCTCACTCTTCGCGTGTATCTTCACCGGACTCGAGATATTAAAATAAAAATCTTTCCAACGCAAAATTCTAGCGAATACCTGCATCTTCAGGACGGTACTCGATGTCACTTCCACTGGAGACTTAAAACCCAGGCTCAAATCCTAAAGATTGGACGAATTATAAACTGTGTGGAGAAATTCTAACTGATTTCTCATTAAAAACAATACTGCCTTTACACTGCTCTCGTAAAACCGGATGTGTTACATTCCAGAGAATTCATTTTAACGAACTCAGTATGAATTTCTTCCACACGCATTGCTCTTCCTCAAATATTTTTTTTTCACAAAAAACAGGAAAAAACGCGCTTTTAAATTGATTATAACATAATCAAATTTCCCAGCATTTTGTATTTCTTCAGCTTGAAAGAGCATTGGGCGTTGCCACGACGATGGTATTTTGCTGGATGCGTTTTATTTGATAAGTCTTATCAGAGAAAATTAGTGTGTACATAAAATACTGGCAGTTGATGTGGACCAGCATACGTAGGTTTCAATTTCTAACTGTCAAGGTGTCGGAGCTACGCAAATCTGCCTAACTGATGACAGTTAGAAATTGCCATTTATCTGAAATGTGTCTTTTAGAATTGCGTTTTTAGACATCAGTTAAGAAATGTGCCTTAAACAGACTTGCAGGCTATAAACATCTCATATTTGCAGGAAACTTTGGACTCGCCAGTGAAAGCGGTTGAAAAGTCAAGATAGCTCATTTTTCGCTGTGACGTCTTGTTTCTCGCCGAAATTTCTGCGTCACATTACGCCACCTGTCGTTCAGGATGAATACACTGTTGTGGTATAAGTGTTGCCAAGAACTGATAACGTCACCAGTGTGACAAAGCAAGACATCATAAGTGTCGTCATCCTAACACTAATTATAGAAAACCTCATACGGTGATCGATAATTCACATTAATAATTTTATTGATGCGATGAGTGTGTGTGCCTTGTGGCAGTCTTATTAGGCCGTGTCCGAAACGGGCTTCCAGAGCTACGGCTAGGTCTATTGTCTACGCGTCTCCACGCATTTCCAATGGAGTGAAGACCTAATCTTAGCTCTAGAGAAGAGATTCGAATGCAGCCTTAGTCTATGACCAATCGTTTGATTGCGTGCATAGATGGATGCTGGATCTTGTTTCCAAAAGGAAAACGTCTGGTTAAATTTTCAAATACACGAGCCTGGACCTAGGTCTAAATACATATTGGTTTCAACGTGATTTACAAGTGGGAAAAGATTGTTTTTAATGATTTGCCCTGTCGTACATTCTTGAAGAATATTTCAAATATTCCACTGTCAGTTCATCAATGAGCAGTAGAAGGTGTTATTGGCACTTCGACAACAATCGATCAAATTGTGGCAATCCTAGCACGTGCAGATAAATAAACATTAAAGAAATTATAACTGTTGATAGGGGCCTATTTGGCATAGAAAGAGTCTGATCTTTGTTTACAAGCCGAGAGCGGCTCCTCATAGTGCCTTCCAATTAAAAACCAAAAAAACCATCATGGACAAATGGACCGAACTATGTACTTCTCCTTTTAAAAACATGGAGTAGTAGTGCGATGTGGCGTATTATTACCTCTGTCGTGTTTGAAATGTATTAGTTTCTTACTTTTGTCTGGTTTCTGAGGTGTTCTGCACTATCACAGCAACATACCAGTGGGACAAAATCTCGATGGGGTTTGGTATGGAAACTTTCCGTGATTTGTTCCATGGATTTTAACGTCTCGGGAAAAAAAATCATGTAATTTCCTTTCGTGGCATGACTCGTCAAATACAGGGATGTGAGGTTAGGTTGCCAGAGAATAGATGAGATGTTAAGATTAAGTTTGTTGGAAGGATCCAGGACATTGTCAAGATGGAGTGAGGCTTTGGTATATCAGTCTTGAACGGAGTGGCGCCATCTTTTCGTACCCAAGTGTTCTGACAATCTAGCTGGTACAGGTGTTTGACCGCAGAGAGGTGTTGATAGCGATAGGCGTGGGGGTATAGAGGTGGTAAACCTGTGTTGAACAAAAATCCCTAAATTTGAATCGTGAGTTTTTCTCGGATTCCGTTTCACAAATGAAGAACTAAAATTGGTTTACCCAAAGAGCAATTTCTTCTGGCTTCTCTAAGTAGGTAACGGGACTCGCATGTTTTAATCCATCAAAATTTTGCTTGTTTTGCTTTCAATAAAAGCGCGATCCCCAACGCTTGTATTTACCGTGCATGGAAGAAATAAATGGCCGCATTTTCAGAACAATCTCTTTTGGTTACAGGGACCCAAACCCCAGATACATTGTATCTGTTTTCCTGCTTGTCTATAAAATTAGAACACACATTGACAGATGTATTACGCCCGTGCCCAAGCATGCTGAGGACAAATTTCAGTAGGACGAGAAAATTGAAAGCTACTAGAAGATGTCGCTGTCTTTTTCCAAACGACGAGAAATTTGATTTAATCCGCTCGCCGTCGACGTCCTTGGAATCAAGATGTGATATCGACACAGAGCTTATGATCAGCCTTGCCACTTTAACATTCTGGGTGATCGCTTTGCTCAGTCCGATATTTTAGCCTGGGACTGGTCTCTGTTTTGCTTACACTGGGGAAAAATTAAATGGTATGATAACAAATGTGGCGGTCCCTCATCAAAACCCGACTCCCCACTACACGGGAATTGCCGAACGGTTTATTGGAACGAAAACAACGCCAAATTACAAGGGCTGAGATTATGCTGGAGAGAATAGCTGAAATTAATCTGATTCGGAACGAAGGGAAATAAAATTCTAATACTGAGAAAATCACAATGATGAGCTACATGCATTTAATGTTCCAAAACGTTAAACCAGAAAAAAAAGACTGTACAGAAGCGTGACCTAATGTTATATACACCTGCGGCGTGTCACGTATTATATAGTATAATTTTGCTTCCTATAGGCCTAAGCCTAGGTTTCTGTTTAGGCCCCTATTTTTCCCTTTTTCCCAGCTCTGACGTTGTGTGAACATAATAAACTTAACAATGATGCTGTTGTTCTCAGTGTTATAAAGGAAATCCATGAAATACCCCTTCCCCCAAAAATCACTGTTAGATCAGTTAGTTACGATCAGTTAATTTTGAATCTTTTTGTTTGCCGTACAAAAAAAAGTCCTTTGGGAAACGAGTTTTATTGTTTCACGTCACGATAGCAACCCTACAAGACTGTTTCTGTTGGTTGTACTTTGTCATTCATGTCTGTATATTTATTAACACTCCATTACTGGGCTTCCAAACCGCGATTTCTTTTTTTCTACCCAGTTTGTGATTTCGCGCCAAAACCTGTCTCAGTTGACTGCAATTACGCGCGAAAGGAGTAAACTTGAGTTCGTCTTATAGGAAGCGGACCAGTCTTGTGTGGTTGTAAACAGTCGCAGCATGACGAGAATCAGTCCTCTTGCGGTTGTAAATGTGTAGGCGTACTGTACGCCTCTTGTCCATAGTAAGACTAATTGTGCAGGATTGTAATAGTTCTTGGAAAGTCCATGCCTTGTCATGACAAACTGATAGACTGTACAGATCAACTTCCTGTGAGAGAAAGAGAGAGCAATTCATCCATAGGCAATCTCGCAATGAAAACAAACAAGAACACACCCAGAAAAGTCTCTCATTCATTTGGCTGTGTTCAGTATCACAGAAAAGATTCCGCACTTACAAGTACAAATCATAAGAACCGATACTGTGAAAGTACTTTTAACCCACAGGCTTTTTAAGAACATAGGCCTACCCGTAATATCATACATTTTTTCTTGAAATTGTCGATTTCCACGAATATAATATTGGTAGTAAGCACTTTACGAACAATTAAAGTTACGATTCTCCGATTTTAAAAGCTTTTAAATAAAAATAAACGAAACATATTCAAAGTTTATGTTTAGGATTATGTCACGTGTGTATTCTAATACGGCTTTCTGGGATAATGTTCAGGACTTTTTTCAGATTAAAAAGTGTTGAGTATGTAGCGACATGCTGCAGCACGTGTTACGGGGAAATAGATGAGAAACAGCCCCCCAAATCGCCTGGAGATTTCCGAGGGCCGTTTGATAGACGGTGACTGTCATGTTTGCGCGGGAAATAAACGTGACTTGACGGCTAAGCCAATGATCAGCACTCTCTGAGAGTGCCTTCATTGCGTATTTCAACCGACTTCCTGTTAGCGTGAAGTTCGTCACAAGGTGCCGGCAGGGTACGGAACTCCGCAGGGCGAAAGAACTGGAACAGAAGCGAGGGGGTGGGTGGGTTGGGGGTTTGGGGTGGGGTGGTTGGAGATTGAGTGATCCTCGCCTGGCGGGGTGAAGACTTCTGCGTTGTCCCGTTGAATCTCCTTGTTTCCTCTTTCTGTTTTTGTTTTCTTACAACGCCTCCGGAGTGTTTTGACTTACGCACCCAATCACGGCGACTGGCCTTGTGTGAAAAGCAAGTCGTCTCACGTGATATTTTTGGTTTTGAGTTACCCGAAACAATGGCTAGAATATGATGTGAAGAATGTAGTGTGAAGAATATAGTTTCTTTTTTTACCGAAGATTGAAAATTCGCCTTCAGAATATTACCGATTGTTGCCTGCCACTTGGGGGGAATTTTTGCTTAATTGAAAGTAAATCAGGACCGACAATAGTTTTTTCAATCAACCTCATTACACAATCCCAAGGTTTTTCTAGTGGACATGAAGATTTTGTTGCTCAATCTTTATCTCGCAGTTGACCTTGTTTGTTTTTTCTTTCACAGAATTCCTTTGTACCTATTTTGGCATTAATTTTTGTGATGTGTAGAGTGGTAATTGTTATTGTAGATGAGCTTTGACAAAATTGACTGCCTCGCGATTTCATGACATTTGTGGATAAAACTGCTATAGCGACACCCTATAAAAAGCTCTACTGGAAACCACCTGTTGGATTATTCTAAGACAAAAAGAGTAAAAAACACATCACCGATGCACTGCCAACTTACACTTTGCCGGATTTGTAACGTACAAAATCCAATATGTGATCGAGTTCCAGTACGTTCCTGGTAGCGAACTGCTTGGAACGAGATTGCATTTGAAAAGTGGAAGGAAGAGTGTTCATTACGAGATCTCTGCTGAAATCTAGTTCGTTCTCGAAAAGTATCTCAAAATCTCAAAGTGCTTCATATTGTTGCAGTTTTCGTAACAGGACAACTGCCAAATTCCACGTATTTCCGAGCTCATATGAACGTCGTTTACTGTTATAGCAAAAACCATTATTAGATGTGTCGTGCAGTAGTCCCAACACTCGCATTGTTCCAATGAGAACCACGCCTCATGTAAGTGGGGAAATAATGACCAGGCAAACCCAGATTGATGAAGATTTGTTTAGCATTCTATTTCATAAGTGAATCACCTCTTGAGCAGTTCCGACCCCATTGCTCTGTCGAATTCCCCTACCCATCACAATCGTCAAATGTCATCGAAGGATGGTATTGATTGCAACCTCACTGGTTTGGACATGACAACCGCACGAAACACACGTAATGGATATAGAGTCATCAGATGACTTCGGGTAATCAGTAAACTATTGGCCCTGCCTCTTCGACAGGAAAATCGAACAAACTGATGGTTGAACTGGTTTGTTTCACCAAGTAAGCTCAATAAGCTGTGCATGAATTTTAATGCTTCAGTGCATCCGAGAGTCAAGTTACTTGTTGCCGCTATGAGATGGATTGGCGCTTGTTGGGAACTATTACTAGCGGAACCCCGGACGACAGTCGTTCGAATTCTTGTACCCCCATACGATGTAAAAAAGGTTTGGGTTATTGTATTTCTTAGTGGATCATTTTCCTGGGGTCTCTAGAACACAAATCACATTATACTGAAATTAGACTGAAATTAAAAAAATGTAAGCGTCATATAGACGAGTGCCTAGAGCCTTTCATTATTAGGGGCAGGCCGTTAAATCTGCGTCACCGACATTTCAAATGCCTCTATGTTGCGCGCCATTAAAACTATCCACATGTAGACTATCCTTATATCAGCTGAGGACAGTACGTTGTACATATCATGCATCACAGAATTTGGAAGCAATGATTATATACCAATCAAAAGGACTAAATCACAAATTGTTCTGTTATGACAACTTTGTTGTTTTAGGCCTGTGATCTCGCCGAATCCAGTTGTACACTTTTGAATGGGAAGGCAGTATGGCTTATGGCTTTTCTTTAAAATGAGGCTAATGTGATGTTTTTCTCTTTCTACTTGCTATCAAGCCTTTAGAATATTTCAAAGATTCGCCGATTAGGGGAGTAGATTTAGTCACGTGGTCACGCATATTTTGTGCATTTACTAGAGGTATATGGTCATATACTTAGGCCCGATATCTGCCTCAAGCAGAAGCACCCCCTCATTGGTTGAAATGGGCAGTGTTGGTTGGGAGTGTTCATTTTGTTGGTAACAATGCTACCGTGAAGCGTGCATTTCCTGGTTGTTCGTGAACCAGCGAAGTCCAGTTCCGACCAAAGGAGCCTCCGTTGCTAAGGAAGCATTGACCTCATTGGGTCCAGCTCGAGGCCCATAACACGGGCAAATTGGGGTTCAACTGAAAAAATAGTCGAGACCGGTAGCTTTCACCTCCCAAAAAGCGTGTGGAGTTTGTTTCTCATGTATTGGATTTGTCGGAAAACATCGAACATACGAAGCTCATAACATTGCATCAGAAAGAACAATTCACGAAGTTGAATCAACCTGCTGTGTTTTCATTAAAGGGTTTATTCCTTCGGCCAAACCCTTTTGAACTTACCGAATCGTCGCATATAGCTGAGTAATTTGAAACAGCGCCTAATGATTAGCCTACACGGATATATCTGTGCATTTCTTTATCTTGCGCCCAATTTGGAAATTTTATCGTACATTGTACTCGTTGCCGGTAATACTTTTCTTAAAATCATCCACATCGCAACTAGGCTTTATTATATCCAGACTCAGTTAATTGTAAGAGCTATTTCAACAGCTGTTCGGAGAAGAATGCCACGCCGGGTTTACCGTGACCAATCATTCACCAAACTCAACCCAGGAATTTGTGCCGACTAAAAAAGGAAGTACTGTTACACGCCGTGTTGGTCTTGTAGAAATAAACCGCGGAGTATCGATTTTGAAAGATTCCCCTGTAAGTCATTCCACCCGGAAACCGTTCTACAACATGTCTACAGAGTTAATATTAAGTTGTGCTCTCTCGGCATATTGTATAACTACTGCCTCCAAGGATACTTCATTTTTATCAGATGAACTGTGCTCAGTACGTTCTGGACATGTAGACCGAAACACTTTGCGTGCACTCATGCCTTTAATACGAGAATGCTGAACACAGGCTAAAGGGAACATTTTCTTTACAAAGTGAAGTTGTATAATTTTTCTGTCGTTGTATGAAAAATATCTTAATCCCTATTTGCTTAAATGCATTGAAGCATGCTCTTTTAAAACATTGAAATTGTCCATGGTTTTCGGACAACTGAGGGCGCTGTTGTCGTGATGTCATCCAAGGGAGACAAAGTTTAGGGCGTAGGTTTTTATGTCCAAATTGGGAGCCCAGAATTTATACCCACTGAAAATATTTCTTAGAAAGGATTGATTGCTGTGGACATAAACAGCAAAGAATAATCAAAGGAGCAAAAATTTAGGGAAGCAAATTCTAAAAAAGGATTTTTTTTTGTATGTACAAACCAATGTAACATTGAGGCTTGCTCCCTGGGATGACACCACAGTTTTGTTCATACTTATTTTCATACAACCAAAGAAGGCAGTGAAAATACCTTTTGAAATAGTGAACGCAAAATGAAAATGAGGTAAACTGAGATACATAGGTGCAATTTGAAGTTTTGTATTGAAAATATTCCATTGCAGCTACTCTTTAAGATGATGCCCAAACATTTAGAAATACCCAAAAACATGCAAAACATACCCTTTTTACCTCAAGCATTAGGAATGTACTCAAGGATTCGCCCCGTTTTTCTCTTTTTGATATAATTTTCATACAAAAACCGAGACCTGAACCGCTTAAAATGCAGTTTTTTTCACTGTACAAAATACTAGTATACTGTCTTGATCAGTTATGGTGTTGATACAAATAATCATGGTAATCAATCGACAATCGAAGAAATCTCGCATGCAAAAAGAGTCCAGAGATTGAAGTTTATAAAGAAAGGCCCGTTTTTGAAGAGCGATATTACAAAGAAACCCACGCAACTTCACACTTACTGTCATTAGACTATGATGATATTATACAGATAACGATTTCATGGAACTATTAGCGGGATATTGGCCAAACCCACATTGTATTATGTTTATCCCCTCGGGTACATTAAGCTTGGTGGAGTGCACATGCACGGTCGATAACAGATGATTTGTGGCAGGACAATGAACTAAACCTAACGCTGAATTGGTACGATAATCATCCACAGAAGGTGCAATCTGCATTTCATCAGAATAAAGATCTCAATGAAATGAGTTTGCTTATGCTCCTTAAAAGTTTTGTGCGCCCGATTGGCATATCCAGGTTTTGGGGTTGAGGGCCCAAACAGGATTTTCCTAAAAACGACGATTCCATTTTATTTCATCGGTAAAAAGAATCAACACCTTTCACTGAGGCAGAAGAAGATATACTCATTCAAGTTCCATCGAGGTTTTACATTCTTTCTCATTCGTATACTTAGTTCTGCCTGGAACATGACCGTAGAAACCCAGAGTTCCTCCTTGCCCATATACCATATATAACTGAGCAAAAATATACTTGTACAGTCCCTACCAGTTTCCTTTTAATCCTGATGTTAAAGCTTAATTAGAACCCTGCGTAGAGGGAGTGGCCTCTTCGTCCTCCGGACCTTTTCCACTAGTCTGCAACTCAAAGTACTGTGCAGTTCTGCGAATGTCACGAGAACTCCTTCAATTTACTGCTGTCATGCATGTTACTTACGGCTGCCTCGTTGAACACAGCCCGAGCTGTAGCTATGGCGAGTGTAAAATGAGCGTCCACTGTATTTGGCGCAGCAAGTGTGTCTAGCTGGTAACTTTCATGAACTTTTAAAATACTTTATAACCTGCTAAAGATGGCGTGTTTTTATGAAGGACTTCGTAGCTTTTTTTTTTTACTAAAGAAACAAACAGGTTTGGGTCACCCTCAGTCGTCGTAGAGGTTGTTCTTTCCATATAGACGGACAAAGCTCTTTCCACACAGAGACATACGGTTCCTGACACTCCGGCAGGAAAACATCCTGGCTAAACGAAGGGGGTAGCCGTTTAGGGGAGGAAACATGGAACGTACCGCACCGTCACCCTTCCTGCTTCAAAGCTTTGATTATGGTTCTTTATCACCCATAGCCTCAAGTTTCGAACATCTCTGTGCATATGCCAAGGACACGAGGAATAAAATCTTCAACGTGCAGTGCTACAACGATCCAGGTAGATGTTCAAATGGTTCTTTTTTGGCAGTACTTGCAAAATCACATCCAAACTCGAGAGGGAGAGTTCTTGTTAAAGGCCCTTTTCAGAAGCCTGAAAATGGTTTTGTTTTGCTCGATAGGTTTTACCCGTAAACCACTATGGGATCTTGAAATGCGGGATCTGAAACGCCCAATGTCCGGTAGACTGATTTCTTTCTAGCAAAGACTGCTGGAAAGAACAAATTTCTTTTATAGAGGCTGAGAATGGAACCATACAGCAGCTCTTTGATAATCTCTTCAAAAAGGCCTGACTGTCAGGAACGAAATTCTTCCTTCGATCAAAGGCCTTAGACCAGTGGATTCCCCAAGTGGGCTTTCCGGTCAAGTGACTGAAGTCTGTCATTAGAGCTACTTCTGATGTGAGCACTTTCAGCGAAACTCCTCCTCGCAAGTTGTTGATTGACTTTCACCACTCTATAAAGATGACGGTGACGGGCGCTAAAAATTAAGCAGATATAACGAATCGATCTCGTGTGTAGCCTGGAAGGCCAAACTACTCTCTATTAAGGCCGCCGTCAGTCCTTCAAGTCGCAGAAACTGCTTCATTGCATCCTGAGGTCGAGTCATAAACTGATTTTAAAACTACATCAACTCCGTTTTCCTCTCCCGGGGAAGACAAACCACACTGAGGTTGGTCTTGAAGTGACTGCTTACAAAGTTCTGGCTGGGAGTCAAACCTGTTGTAATCAGAGACCAGAACTTTTTATCAGAACATGTAAAATGTCGAATCCTTCTTCAGCTAGTAATTTGTTCAGAGCGAGAATGTCTGAATACGGAAACAGGTGGTATTCTTCCATTGTTGCCTGGACAACAGTCAGGTGTTAGAATTTCAAGTTGGGAACACTTCTGGAGCTGGAGTTAGGCCAAAGGAGAGTTGAAATGTTTCTCCCCATATCGAACTGTGGAACATTCTCTGGCATTGCCATACTGAGACGTACATGCAGGCGTCATTCACGTCATTCACATGTAACCAGGAAGAACTTTGAATGAAACCGTTGACTGTCTTGAGGTACGAACTTAAAGGCATTCATGTTTAAAAGGGGTTGACCTCCTGTAACAAAACCCGAGGATCTTACCGACAAATTCACGTCAATGAACCGAGCTTTTTCCTGAAATTCCCACAGGTGACCGAAATTCCATATCCAGAACCCACAGGTTATTTGTTATTAGATGCCAACGTTTTGCTCTTGTTGAGATTCGTCCCCCCCACTGGAAGGGCCCCTTCATTCTATTTCGACTTGGAGGACTGTGTCTTGACCAGCTCATCTAAAGCAAGCCCTGTCGCGAAGACCCTTTTTGTAGCCAGGTTTGGTTTCGCGAACTCTCTCGACATCCAGTCGAGGCATCGTGAACTGACCAGTTTGGAAACTTGGGCCCGATCCATCTTTTTGGGTAGAAGAGAACGAAGATTTTCGACAGAGATCATCGGAGGGCTTTCGTTTGAAGGTATGCCTGTCGGTAGTGCCATGCAAGAGGACGCGGTGAAGTCCATTGGTCCGTCTAGTTGAATGTTCGCCCATTTGAACTCCTCGAAGACCTCCTTCATATTGCTGTCGTACATATTACCATATCCAGAAATGGGAGCTTTTGGTAGCTTGGATTTGGTATCTGCCTATGCAGGTTTGCTGCACGTGGAGTGTGAAGCTATCTCAGCATTAGCAGTCTTCCCTCAGGTCAAACCTGTTAGAGCAGACTCTTGGGACCATGCGTTGTGAACGAGACTTAAGAGTTTTGTTGTTCTTTTAGATCTTTAAAGCATTGTAGGACAAGTGAGCTTTGTATATGATTTCCTCTAGTTTAGAAACAAGATTTGACGCCTCTCCCAGGAGCTAATATTGGGACATCGCACATGTCATGCCGTTATTCACCTCATTTTCGATATTCACGAGGCGACGATGGGTAACATTCAGTGTTATCTCCGCAGATTTGGGAGTTGAGGCATTAAACCTTGAAACCACTTGCCCAAGCTCATGTGCCAGCGAGGGGTCCAGTCTGGATGGCACCATATACTTTCTGTAGTCTTGCTGCGCAAATTTATACCAAACCACGGTTGATGCGCGATACCGTGAGATGCACTCGGGTTTCCCCGACCACTGTTTGCCAATCAATAATTCTTATTCCCAGCTGCCAATGGGAGATATGCCTTGTGCTTAGCATCAAAACGTGTTTAGGTAATCTCCCGGCCTTCTGTTTCTCGAAACGTGAGTTCCTTATATGGCGGGGGAACGAGCCGCTTCTTGGACGATCTCAAAGAATGAACCCCAGTGATGGCCTTCAAACTCCAACACAATACATTTAAAATCACGTTATGCTGTGTGAAATGGTCCCTCATCAGTCTTACTTGGCTTATTTAACAGTGGGAAGAGATTTTTCCCCTGCACTGACTTACGATTGCGTTAAAAAGTGCCACTTGAAAACCAAGACAACCATTCAGGCCTAGTATAATCAGTTCTAAGAGAACTCTCAACACTTGTGGACTGCACTAACGCCCTCCACAGGGCCATTCTGTCCAATAAAAGGAGGAATAGCAATGCCTAGGGAAAAGCCTAGGGACGTAATTCACAATTATGACCACTAAAACCATAGCTGCACTTGAAACTGAACGGACTGAAATCATTCACACCCAAGTCCCGTCGACATGACTGACAAGAATATACTCTAATCAGGCCATGCTGATGGGTATTGACCAAGCATTAATACAAGTTTGGTAGCCGCCATGATGGGCTGGCTGAAATTGTTTTACTGTTTACCGTTGCCTATAGCGGCAGAGAAAAGTAAAACTAAAGTCTGAAATATCAATAAAATGTGTCGAGTACATTATACAAGCTTCAAGCCTTTAAGCACAATTGAGTGGGGGTTTGAGGAACGTTTGGGGCAGAAATAAGTATACGTACTGAGATAGAATCGTGTTTCACGAGTGTTGGGAAATATTGAAATAATATTACTCGTTATTTAAATGTGGTGAGGCCCGTCAAAGTTATGCGTGTTTGTTCACCCATCCGAAGCATTGTTGCGTCTTACGTGTTGCATTAAAACACTTCACACAAGTGTACAGGATGGTTGCTTTATGTAGAAATGACCCCGGGGCAGATCTTGTTTTGATATGATTATAGTCTACCCAAGGTGGATTTGCGAAAGGTACATTCTATTTTTAGCATCTTTGTGCAACACTCTAAAAATGTGTTGAGTAACCAAACAATCTTGCGGCTATCACTTTGTAGGAATGTTTAGATGCTAAATATTTTTGGTGTCCAGGTTCCTGAACACCGTTGGCCAATGGATAAACAACATCCAGCAAAACTCTAAACACGGTTAGCATTAAAAAAATGTTTACATACCAATAGCAAGCAAGTGTTATGGAAAGTATTTTAACGGCTACACCTGAGCTTTTTGCAGTGACGGAAAAAAATGGAGGATAACAAAATCAAGCATAGTGCGCATATTAAGACTTCGGTTAGCAAACTTTGTCGTCTGCAATACAGGCCAATGTTTGGTTGCATTTACGATTACTTTTGAGTACCTTTTTTTGTTGACAAGAAAGGGTCGGGAAAAGCCAAATTCATGAATTATTCGCCTCGGGGCACTATGCGTCCCTCGGGTGTTGAAAACGTCATATCCCACACCACAGCTGTAAACAATCGTTGTGTCATACCTTTGTCTTAAGGAATTTATCCAAAGAAACAAGCTTTGAATTTCAGAAGACGGTGGGCCTGCTGTAAAACTGTACAATTAACGTACGTAAACGATATCGTTTGCAAATGCGCAGTCCCCTTCCTTGCGTTAATTGCGTAAACGCTAAGTGAAACTAGTGCGGGTACCGGTAAGTACATTTATAAAGTCTGGTTAGCGGTCCCCACATTACCTTACACACTGCGGGGACGGAAACGAGTCTGTTATACGAGCGCAATCATCGATCGAATTCCTTGGGAGCGTATGCACAAAACGTATAATGGGTACCACGCAAAACTGGCTAAAGGAGCGGAAATGTTCGTTCTCGAACTTCCTGAAGCTCTTCTGTTTCGCGCATACGCGTGTGCGCGCGTGCACGCACCGTCGGTAGAATGAGACGTCTCACGGTGAGTGTGATATGCGGATATGTCGCCCTGTCATGTGATCGTTCTGGGCCAATTAACGGACAGTATCCAAGACAGAGGTATGACAAAATAAGTTGAATCATCATCCTTGTGAACACAAAAAGTGGCGTGATGCAGAGATGCCCCTACTTGTTTTGAGATAGCAACCGCCTTCTAAATACATGTAAGTCACACCTGTTTAAATTGTATTGATATCAGTAAGTCAGTGATATGGCGTGAATAATTGTAGAATATCATGCTAAGGTCGCTGTTTACTTATACCTTTTACGGTGTCTAGGCACCATTAAATGATTCTATTCAAGTTCAGGAGAATGAAGAGACGGTTCTCCTATAAGCAGAGTAGCCTGGAGTGTTATTGGGATAAGATCAATGGACACTCCAGATGAATCTTGACTGTCATATCATCAGGAGCGAGAAGTACACTTGCCGGGCCGGCCTGCCACCCACAGACAAAACAACCCGATCCCTTATTTCATCGGCACGGCGAGTCAGGGGCGCAAGAGTGTTTACCCACACCGCCTAAATTGTTGTACTCATCGTGTTGATGTAATCCCGGCACGCGAGACGAAGCGCTCTGTCAACGGGAGACTGGTATTTGAGGGCCCGAGTTCCTTAGGGGGGTTGTTCGAGGGTCCAGCGGCGGGCACGCGATGCCAGTTAACCGACGACGTGATAGCGTGTACGCCGCGGGCGCAGACAGCGCTTGTTTAACCGTAGAGCTTGCTCTATGGTTTTACGCATCTTCATAATACACCAGCCCGGCCGCAGGGGAGATGCTGGACAAATTGAAAACAAGTTTGATATTACGATTACCTGTGTCTTAAAGTGATCCTTTTCTCTCCTCGGGCCGACTCGAATTTCTCTGACTATTTTCGCATTTGGCAGGAAAAGGCCGAGTCGTGGCCTCATCCTTGAAGCTAGATGTGATCGAATGACTGTGGCTCTCCCGCTGTGTTTTTCTATTCCTCCAAGCAGCAGATATGAACTTGATGACGCAATGTTCAAATTTCACAGGACTTTTGCGGGTTTCTCTCAGGGTCTTTTAATACAAAGCCGTTGCGAATAAGCATTGCGAAAGAATTCGTCAGTAGGGCTATTTGCACAGATTACTTTGAGCATTTGAAGAAAAAGAAATCATGCTTCTTCTTTTTTTTTTGGAAAATTCGACATTCGTCTTGTCGATGGCTATAACTAATCACACGTGTCTGAAAAAAGGCGACTTATACAGCGGTTGTCTACAATGTCGCTTTGTCGTGCTGTACGAATAAAAATCTTACTGGATTTGTAAAAGTGTCCGGCAGTCCCTGGTTAGTTATTAAAACCAATAATTCTAAATTACGTTGCAAAAATCGAGATTAGAAAAATATTTACACATTTCTCCTCAAAAATCTCAGTTTTGAAAGGAAAGTCGGGAAAAATGCCATACATTTGACAAATTCGTCTTCTTTTGAGAATAGCATTCTCGATATCAGGTTGCACCGTAATCGATCGGGGCCAGCTTCAATAATGCCTGACGCTAAGATCAACACCCACTGAGGCAAGGTGTGGCAGACGGTTGCACATTGGATTCGATCGGATAGGGCCGGGCATTTTGCAATCTAATTCCGGGCTTCAAATACAGATTAGATGCCACACCGCTCAGATGCCATGGGAATTCCAAGTCAAACACAACCCGGGCTTCGTTTTATTCCGAAGAAGCGAAAATTAGGTTCATGGGCTAGGTGCTTGATTCTAATTGGGGAAAAGTCTGGAGTTCCGAGTGTGGAATCCATTGTAGATCCGCGATGGAAACCGGCTGGTGATGTTTTCCAACTGTGGTCGTGGTGGCATCGATCCGCGTTACGATCTATGAGCAGATGAAATAATGTTTACGACCTTGTGTCAATGGTACCAATGCGCGTGAAATGGTTGGCGTCTTGGATCTGGGGCCGGGGAAGACAGGAATTAAAAAAAGAAAAGATAATCATAACAGTCGTAATGATAATATCTGGTATTGACGACAGAACTACAAAATGAAATGTTACCCCTGACGGTGCTGCGAGTAGAGGATTATTTTCTAGTTCATTTGCCAGTAGCGATTTTTGTTGTTTGTTTTCTTATCACACGGGTCTGTTTTATAAAAAACGTCAAATGTGTCGCTTTTTGTTTGGGAAGTGTGGTCGGAAAGTGAAAAAACTATGACCTACATTAGGAAACGAGACACCATCTTTGACAAGTCTTAGACGTCAATGAATATTGAAACTTATTACTTTGGAAACAAAATCATTTAAATTTCGTGTCGTTTCTGTGGAAGTATTAAACCAATTCAAGACTAAATCCCTTCAAGCCTGTTTTTAATATCCCAGCCCCAGATGTGTACATTTGACTATTGACTAATGCAGTATCGATATCACTGGAAGAAAAAAACTGCTGAATTTCGTCAGTTCAATTATCTCTCATTAGTCATATCTGTGAGATGTTGCTGGAAAAAAGGTCAGTTCGTGATCCACTGAAAGAGGACAGGACAACAGCGAACACGCAGTTAAATTTACGGCCTTTTTGCGTGAAGTAAAACCAGACAGGAAGGTTTTATTCATGTTCATGTTACTTCACGTGTAGAATGCTTTGAAGCTAGTAATTAGAGCGCTCTAAAACCTCTTTGTTTCTGTGGTTGTTCTTGTTAAAAGCTTCGGCGAGATACACGTTGAGTAGTCGAAATTTGCTCGATGTGTTATGACGCCTGTTTCCCGTCAGGGGCGTGCTTACACGAGGACTTTCAAATCACTTGAAATTCACCTCCAACTGGAATGCTGCAGGGTCATTTCTGAATTTTATTTGCCAGAAATATGACGACCGCTAGAACTAATGGAAGCTTAATCGAATTACATTCATAGAATGGCCAATGGAAACCGCCACGCATTGCGACCCGCTTCATGCGATTTCCTGTAAAAGCATTCCCATCAAAAATTTTAATACGAATGCAGATTTCTTTTCTTGGGGACAGGGAGGTGTGTTTCAGTGAAACGAAAAAGACGACCAAGACCAGCTAGGCACTGACTTCATGCGCAGTCTGGGCACACGGCGTTTTCTTCAACCAAAACTATTCCTCCGTCACAGACTAAATTGTCTTTTAGAACCAAGTTTATAGCTCTTGCCACTCGATTGAATACTGACGTATCAATAGCATAGCCCAAGGAGTGAAGGTGAAAAGTGACAGAATGGAACGGGCTGATTTAGAAGTTAAGAGTAAAATCAGAATGCTTGGAAAAGCAAAATCAGGACGTTAAACGGATGCAAAATCAGGTTAATGAAGATACATCATAAGTGGAAAACTGGACACTGAATATAAAAGCACTGAAAACTGTTTGTTGGACAGAATCGTTCCCAAATTCACGATTATCTCACTAGTGTCTTGATTTTTTTTTTACCTGTGTGGGACGAATATTCTACCTCAGAGCAACGGGTAAACAAATCCCCAGCGTTTATGCTGTTACCGTATCTGATTTAATATGCACGGTATTCAATGTCCGTGTGCGTTTCCAGGCCCTCAATTGCATGCTGACTTCGTTGACAAGAACCAGTCTGAATTCGTTCCAACTTTGTGGATGTAGTACAATTTTAGTGACTCACTGACTAAAATTCGCCGTTCAGATACCGAGCACGGATACACTATTCAAAATCGAAACCATCTCATGAATATGTACCGGTAACAACCACCGTGCACTCTGCTTAGCCGTGAGGGGTTTGGGAAAACCAAACTAAATCAAACTGTGATGCGTGCCAACCACGCTGTTCACTTCCATATAGCTATTGGTAATCTTTGTTATTGGTGACATCGATTGGCTAATATAATGGATAAAGTAAGTGGTCGAATCGCCGCCAGTGTTCGCATCAGCGAATGAAAGCGAGACCGGACTATCCTTTTAGACGCTCATAATAATAATAAAAAGAACCAGTGATACAGGCTATACTCGGCGAGGAATGAACTGTCCAAAAATGTGCAAATACTGGGGGTTGTATGCTGAACGGAGGATCCAGACACATTGACGATGTTTGTGTATAAACAGGTCCATGTTACAGGTTTTGCGAAAACACAATTACATCTAGCTGTCCCGTAGCAAAACTTGCTCAAAGTTAAAGGCATTGGACTAACTTGGATAAGCCTTGTCAAGCTTTTGTTTCAAAAATTGTATATTTTTTTACTCATCGCTAATAACTGAAGAGATGATATATGATCCTGCTCGCTTAATTCATCAACCTCATGAAAGCCCTATCCAGTCACATTATGTCTACAATGTCATGTAATAAAACAGTGCATAAACCTGTGTATAGTTTATGATGCGTGAAGTGGCACATCTTTGCTTATCAGACATTAGAAAGAAGATACTCTGAGGTCCTATGCAGACTCAGAGTCCAATTCTCACGTAGGCGCCAATTTGTAGACGCCATTGGCAAATGCAAAAGTGAACTTTTTGCGTACCGTGTAGGAAATTATGTGCGGGTTTGATAATGTCTTTTAGATGGGGGTAGTGACGTCGTTGATCTTTTTTAAAAGTTTTAACTTTTAAAAAACCCCTTTATTTTTGGCATGTGCTGTTGAAAAATCAAGCTAGCAGAGCACTTTCCGCTGACAATATCGGGCCCATACAGCTAGCCGTAGAAACCTGATCAAAATAACGAAATAGAAGTTTTATCTGTTTTAGGAATGGAAATAAACTGATTCACCAAGGTAAAACACGTCATCTACAATAATTAACCGAGTCTTCGCTTCCTTCTAAAATAATATCATCCTGCTGGAAGATGTTGCAAATTATTCACAAAAAAATGGTGTCCTTTTTGGTACGCTTGTATGAGGAAGTTAAGGGATAATTGAGAAGGCGATTGACCATTTTTTCACGGGACTCCTTTCATAGTGATAGTTCCCTAAAAATGGTAAAGGTAGTCTAGGTTTACCTGAGGCCCTATACCAGGCAAGATATGGGACGGAGGGGTACCCCCTTCCCTGTCCAACCCCTATACACACTCGAGACTATTGTTACCTAACACATCCCCCCTAGAAGTCTGTAAAGAATTCCTGAGATTCCGATCAAACAATGACCAACACAAAGGCGGGGGGGGGGGTTTCTCTCCGTCCCATATCTTGCTTCAAATGTGAGGCCCCTTCCTTAATGTTGGTGCTGAAATTTTTAACGCACCTGTTTTGTTGTCCGCAGGAACTCGGTTGTAGACCAGATGGCACGGCCCGGCAGGGGATACCCCGAGTCACAATTGTCGAGCCCTAAGTATCGCTTTCGGGAACTGCTCCGGCGATTCACAAGAACCGACGACCACTAAGATTTGTAAGTATTTAACCACAGGTAGCCTATCTTTTGTGAAGATGATTGGACAGGTGCGGAAGCGGGGACGGGAAAGTTTTGTCCGGGACAAAAAGGGAAAAAGGGAAGCCACCTTTGTTTTGCTACGTCACAAGGGCTATTTTAGCCAACCGTGGTTGGTAAAACTATGGTTGGCCGTAAGAACAAAACAAAAAGAATAATTTATGAACTGTTAAAAATCATATGCAAATATTAAAATACAAAAATAGTACCTGTATTAACTGGTTAATGGACATGCCACCCAATTAAACGCAAAATGACATTTTGAGGCAGAAATTGTTGTCAACCAAGACTGAACTTTCTGCCAACTTTGGTCGTCCATATAAAATGGCGGTCACTGCTTGTAAACAAAAGACAAGTCGGTAGGCTAGGAAACACAAAAGCAGGAAACTCTTCAAGCATGACCTGGGGTGCGTTTTAGCAGGCTTTAACTAACAACTGGTTTGGTTATGCCCCTTTTTTCTATAATTATGGTGGGGTTTGAGAACTAATCGTCAAGCGCATTTAAAACTTCCTAGAAATACACTAACCGCGAATGAATTCTTTGAAATGACCGACAAAATGCACCTTGCTTTGGCCCAGATAGCAACAGGTAGTTAGACGATAAAAACCAAAGGGTAAAAGACACAAATCCGGGGGGATGAACTTGAGTGGTGTCAGTGTTGGAAACCCTATAGCCAACACCCAAATTGGAAAGCTGCATAGCCCTCATCTCGCTGGGATTCGAAAGGAGTAAACGTGGGCGGGAGGCAAAGGAAAGTGACAGTGTGACTGTTAGACGAGCACTCGCAGGAAACGAGCAAGGGGAATGCGAATGGGTCGCAACAGCTCCCCTCCCCACCAACCGCAGCGGAGTTGTAGTGTAGAGCGGAGCTAATTACTGTCGAATGCCCTGCGCGTACACAAAATAATGAACTTCGCCAACGAGATCTCCCTGGTCACGCTTCAACTCCTTGCATCAGATATCGATTGCGACACACTTAAAGGAAAACAAGTGCCCAAATCAAAACCCTAAGAAATTTTGGCGCCATTCAATGTTTGCGGTATTCCGTGAAAATGGTGTGACGCATTAGTGCACTGAAGAGGTGGGGGGGACCTCGGGGGGCTTGAGCCAACCCTGGAGGTTTTCATTTTTTAACTGTCTGAAAAATTAAGATACAATACACACATACATCTGAAATTACTAGCTTTGATACAGCTTTACATCCCAGTCCCTATTGGCGCAATTGGTATGCGCGCGCGCGTGTGTGTGTGTGTGTGTGTGGGGGGGGGGGAGTTTGAGCATCTTTTTGCGGGGTAAATTCTAGTTTAAACCCCCGTAACAAATCCTGGGTGCGCCATTTTGCTACGTGTGACGTGTTGATTTACCACGGCGCGTCCTTCAAGAGCAAAAAGTATTTTGGTACCTCCACAAATTTTCTCGCAAGATGAGATGTTTGGGCGCCAAAGTTGTAATTGAGACCTCTTAAGACCATGTCTAGACTCTACAAGACCGTGTCAGGACTCCACAAGACCATGTCAAGACTCCACAAGACCATGTCAAGACTCCACACGACCATGTCAAGACTCCACAAGGCCATGTCAAGACTCCACAAGGCCACGTCAAGACTCCACAAGACCATTACAACACCAGCACGAGAACTCTGGTCTGAATTCAAATCACAAGCTCTTGAGTAAACTATTCCTTGACCTTGTGACTGGTCTTGTGATGGTCTCGACCACAACACCACTGGGGCTCTCACTTCACTTTTCTTGCCAATTTCTTTCGACCCTTTCAAGCTTGCAAGCGAGAGCAACTTTTATTGCCAATTGGCCGGCATGGTTGATTTCACGGAAAAGCAGGGTTTCTAAACGGACTGTGTACAACAGCTTGTACTTCAGACAGTATCACGTGTCTTCATGAAATGTCAACAGGTGGCGTCATGCATGGGATTTGTCCCAAATTCCACGTTAATCCCATTGGGTCCCATTGAATGGGACCCAATGGGAGTTTTCGTAAGATAACCGAGTTTGTATATGTTCGTCTTTGCATCACGGATGCTGAAAGAACTAGCTTCCACAGAACGTGAAGTCCACGAACGGTGGATTTAGTACAGTAACCCTGAAATTGAAAGAAGCGAAGTTTGCAAGAACTATACAGAACACTAGACAGTCGTTTATTTGTTCCAGCTTTAAGATCTAACTGAAAACTACCTATTCTGTAAACACTTGTCAAAACACAAACTTACGAACGGGAAGCGACAGGTGTGGACGCCACCTGCCACAATTGCACGGTGCAATTGGCGTCAAAATTCCGTGCCGTTTGAGCCTCACGTACGGTTGACTTCAAATGCACGCCATGACAGGTTGCGCTCAGTGTTGACTTAAAACCACAATGGAGCGGCAAAAGTACATCATCGAGCTCTCATGTGGGCCTCATTAAACAACACTTACCTCATTTGCAGACTGATGGGTCCTGGCGTCCTTGAAGTACTTTCCTCGCTGCTAGCGCGCGTCTTTCCTCGTGGGTGGTGCAGGGGAGTAATGTGGGAGGAGGCCGGTATACTGAAATTGGGTCGATGTCGCATCAGTCAAGAAAGGGTTAGCATGGCTAACATCTTGCAGGCCAGTGCTTTTGTTCTGCAGGTTATACACAAAGGAGGTTTCCCTGCAGAACAAAGGAACTACCATGCAAGATGGCTACCGTGCAAAACCTCTATAAAGCCTGGGGGTTACTTCCATAAATTTGCTGAGTATCAGGGATATATAATTCATAGAGACTGCTGAAAATGGCTTAGAATATTTCAACAATGTTTATTCCTCCAAATTATAAAATGGAAAAGATATGAATACAGCTTTCCGTCCAAACTTCTTTCAGATCAGGATACGTTGCGTTTTGGGTTTTTGTTTTTGTGATTGTAAGTGATTGCCTTCATCTAAGAGAATAGAAACCACAATTTTTAATTCATGACAAGCAAAAGGTGCGACTCTGGTTACCATGGTCACGCTATCACTGGTCATTTGCGGTAGCCCCTCCAAAGGCACTATTCAGCAACAGTCGCACTGTGCATGTGCAAAACCCAACACAATGCCGATCTTCCCTTAAACGGGGACCATCGGAAACGTTCAGTGAAACATACCCCTACCTTTGGCTACACGGTTAATGTTCCAAGTAATTCCAATCCTTGTCTCACACAGCTGACTACGGAATTGAAATGAACGCGCCAACGCTCGTGCACCATTAGAGTAGGATGGCTCTTTATGTAACTGTCGCTGCTTCCTTACCATTTGAGCGAGGAGGCTTTTACGGAAAGGCGACGGTTAATCAATAAGACTAGTCTGTATCGTCCACGAGTTCCGTACTCAGTCCTGACATGATAAAGAAGGCCGCACAGTCCCGTTGCTTCTTTCAATTTGAAACAGTAATGCCAGGTGTTTCAGTGCAGTGGCTGTAGTTTATTCAGGAAGCTTGAACTATGAAAATGTTGCCACGATCAAAATCATTCCTGGCGTCTGCTTAAATGTAATTCATTTTATCTTCAAGGACATTTTTTTAGCCTTTGACAGCCAGCAGTTTGTTTCCTTAAAATGCATGTATTGTTCGCTTGTATCCTTGCCTTGCTCATTTTCTATTAAAATTCCCTGTTGATTTTGTTTTTCCTAGTTACAATCTTAATTTGTTTATTGATTTCTTTAGGTTTGGCATTCGATACAAGTGAATACATCCACCAGTTAACCTAATAGCTTTATATTTGCTGCTGCATTTTAATCCATACACCCTGAGGACGGCTACGACAACAGAAGTAAACAACACCAAGCAATGTTATAGAGATAGTGATTCAATATACAATACATAGACTTGGGGTATATCGTGCGATTGATAAAATGTGTCTCGTCATTTGGGAATTTAAAAGCTTTTAAGTGTGAGGCACTAATTATAAATGATTCCGTGGGCAAGTTTGCAGAGAGTTTTATAAGCGATTGCTTTATGTAACCTAGTCCTACTTTCAGTGGTACGTGACTTGTTTCACCTCTTTTTCAGATAGTGGAACTTCTAAAGGGAATGTGACTGCTGATTCGTGTGTGTTATGATCAGTGACTATACTTAGTTTACAGAAATATCCATAAATATGGAGAGTCTTTAAAAGTTTGAAACACTTCCCCCGCTAGCGACAAGATTTGGGCCCACAGTTTGGAAGCCTCAGCCCTAACGAAGCTTATCGTCTCTTCTGTTTTCACAAACAAGTGTTATATTCCTCATGCAGTGTCAACAGGTGACTCTTGTTTGGGAAAATTTGAATTTAATTCTCTCAAATTAAGTGAAACTGATCCACGAATAACGAAATTGCCTCCGAGGTAAATCGTTTGAGCATGTGCGTTTGAAATCCCAAAGGAAATAATAGAACATGAAACGACATTTATAATGGAACATTGAAGGAAATACGGTAATATAGTGGCTAGACAAATGAAGATGCGATTTCTGTTGTAGCTGACACCATACGCAGGGACCACGTAATCGGGAAATTTATTGTTTGGCCCCGGGTTCTTCTCCATTATGTGTTTACCAAATTACTACTTTCCCACTTCCTTGTGTTTGTATTTTTTTTAATTTTCAGGGCCGATAGCTTCGCTGTGCTACTTTCTACGGGAAAACTTCTGACGTTCTGACCCTGTTGAGATGGTACTCGGAGAGGCACCGCCACCTCGAGACAACTGTCCAACAAATCGTTGTTTTTTTGGATTAAAATATTACTTGGTTTATGTTTACAAGGTTATGAATGAAAAGCTAGGGGCCATATGTTGCATTTTTTGGGGAAATCTTCTCTTGCGCTAAAACTTAAAAGAGCACAGAATCATAATTCATCGATTACACAATGTTTGGCTGTAAGCGGCATTGGTAAAAGCTATATAACGTTTCTTGTGTATCTGGTGTATCGTGATGACGAGAAATTGCACAAAAAGTGGATTATTGTCAAGAAGCGGGTCTCTTTCATAGCAAGTCATATTAAAGAATATTTTTGGACAATCTAGATAAATATTCAGACCCCGTGAATCAAAGCGTTGGGATCAAGTCGTTACGGAAGACACAACCTATTTTACCCTTTGCCGAAAAGTCACGCCCATGCTTATGTAGTTATAGAAACTCTGTTACCTACCGCAAAGCCTCTTTTTCAGGACCTCATTATGGAGTATACACTATTATCAGTTCGATACAAGAAACGAAATGCTTCACAGTCCCTTGGCCGGTGCTTGTAGGGCGGCAAGCTATTGAAAATAACGATTGTGTTGAAGTTGACTTTAAATATTTCAATAATATTTAAAACTTGCACCCGTAAACAAGCAGTGATTATCTATCGATACGTAATTTTCATTATACAAAGTAAAAATTTCTCTTAGAATCCAACAAAAGCGACAGAGCGCTATCTTCAGATTATTTTTAATGAGATCATTTTGGCCGCTTTGAGTGGTAGTTCTTTCGTATGAATTTGAACTACATTTCAATTCCTCTTGGCAATTTTGTAATCGCAATTCGACGTTAACAACACTAACAAGAAAAAATCCGTTGATTAAGGTATACATTTAATTCATACAATGACTGAGAACTTTTTCTTGTAAATAATAACAAAAACTATATTTGAATCATTGACGTAGCACTTACTTTGAATAACAAGTAGCACATTGCATAATTTAGAAGCAAAAATGTTATCAATTATTGATTGAACTTAGCGGAAAACTTCGAACCGTCTTATTTATTTCACTGTTCGCCAACATTTCGAAGAAAAAATACAGTTAACTACAACCAATCAGATAAAATTGGAGTCAGTTCCAAAGTTTGCTTTCAACTGCTTCGTTCAAAAGTCTGCTGTGCTGGGTGAAGTCCCGTTGAGAGACAAGTGTGAAAGTTTTGACAAGCACGTTGAAGTAAATTTGTTGTTTTACACTCTTTATTGGGGACATTAAAGGACAAAAATGCAACCACCTGTCTTGAAGCAAACCATTGTTTTATATAAATAAGTTCTGTCAGATTACGTGTGGTTCAACAGGTATTTTACAATAGAAAACAGTATCAATATTAAGTATAAACTTTTGCAGGTAAATGTCTATCCCAGGATTAGCATGCATCATCAGTATGAAGAAATACCTAAAAGCTTTGAATTCATGTTGTCCATCAAACGCTGCCACGGCATTTATGAAAATTGGGATGACATATAACATCATACGGATGCAAGTGAGTTAACATGGGGCTGGGTTCCCCTCTGCCGCCGCAGGGGTTACCGTTACAAAGTCGGGGCAGGTTCGACCGTAACACCTGGCCTTGGCCAAGGCAGCCGAGATCCCATCGATCTCTTCGCTGTGAAAGTGCTCGTGATAGTCGTTTTGCGAGCGAGAGCTGCAGAAGTGCAGGAGGTGACGCTAGGGTGAGAGCTGAAGTCACCCTGGCGTGGTGGTGGCGCACAGGGTGAGGGAAAAGCGTAAAATCTGACAAGTATCCGGAGATTGGATGAGCGAAGGAGGCAAGCGTATCAGAAAGCGAGGAGAACGTGGAGGGGGGGGGGTTATGTGGAAGGGAGTGTTCCCTGCCACGAGTACGTGACGCGGCGACCCATGGAATCATCTCGGAGTGACAAGCCTGACAAGTGCTACCGTTCGCACAATTTCATCATGAACACACACACATTTCTCTTAAACCTGAACAGAGCCTTTGTAGGGAAAAAGTCCAGACAATGTTGAATGTTTATCATTTAGCTCTTTCGTCATGGGACCTGAAAGAAAAGTGTATATACAGGGAAATTTACAGGCTTGGAAATCCCTTTACTGAAGCATGTTTATGAGTGTATATACACGTACAGGTTGTCCACATAAAAAGTACATCGAAATAAAAGAAATTACATAAAAAACGTCGGATGTGCATTGATAGCAATGGTGGCGATGTGGAGGGCTCAGCACATTAAACTTAAATGCATGAGGTATTGTAAGTAGCGAAAACAAAGATTAAATTGATTTGGGTACATTTTGTTTTCAAGAATGTGTTCTTAAAGCAAAGGCATTTGGTATTCTGCGCACTTGCATGACTGGGCCTTGTTAAACATGCAAACTTGTCACAGTTCTGATTTCAGTACTCTTAACATCGGTCTTGTTTGTTCACTCATCTGTGTCAACAACATCAAAAGCTGTATACCATTGCAAAGAGGACATTCTGCCCTTTCTAAAGAGATATTTCTCACACATATAAAGTACCTTTTGCCATTACTGTGATTTTTATCTCGGTATACTTTTTATGTTGACACCCTGTATAGCTTCAGTGAAATTCATCCCGTAGACCCAATTCCAACACATCCCCCCTTCGTATAGTCACCCACCTTTGACGGCAAGGTCCGAATTTGACTGGGGTCATCGCACATTTCCTAGCAATGGATCACGCTTTGTGCATGACGACCGGATCGACAGTTTTTAGTGAAAATTCAAGTACCCCCAACAGACAAATGAATGCGCCCTTGTTTTTTTATTAACAATGGAAGAGCAATTTTAAATGGTGTGGTACGCATGATCAAATAGTCACAATAGTCAAGATAACCCAATACCTTAGATTTTGTGTACTTGTTCTTGACGCTCAGGGGAAATACACAAATCACAAAGATTCGACGATAATTTCTATTTCGAAGTTGTAACTAATTACTCATATAGTTCACAAACACTTTTCAATATCAAAGATATCAAAATATCATTACATTGTCAGTATAGAGACACTGTCAGTTTAATGGTGAGATTTACTGAGAGAAATTAGGCTCAAAATTTTCCTCTCTTTAAATTTAAACAGACCTGTCACATTATAAGAGCCCCTCACCAAACGTAGTTATTTGAGTCATTTTATTTGGTATAACATCATAACATGACACAAACGCGTGTAATCTTGTTACCTATTTTCAGTTTTGAAATTTCAAATTGCATTTTCAATTTTGGAAAACTTTCACGTTTTATGAAGCTTGATGGAAATTGCATTTCAACGTCTGTTTATATTGCTCTATGAAGTTATTTGGGTCAAACACTCTAAGAAATAAACCTATTTCTATCTAATTCGCATGGAAATTATAAATAAAACTTGCTGAATCTCACAGCGGGGCATCACTGCATTGAGCAAATCCCCACCCAGCCTAGACAGCTTACTTCCATGGAGTCGTTGGGAACCACTGGGTAGAAGTTGGAAACTGAAATTAACAGCTGACGACAATGTAAAATGCTGGTTCGTTGAAGAATTACAAAATGCAAATTGAGTGCATTATACTCCCTGTTTAGAGGACACTAAACCTGAAGAAAGGAACACTTTGTTAGAACTTGACCACAGTCTTCATTTCTACATGATTCTACCATGTCGCATTACGACTCCACAGACCATAGTAAATCAACATATTGCATCCTAGATTTGCACATACATGTACATGTAAGTTTCAAGTCTACTAATTAAATGGCAATGTTAATGATTGCTAGTTTAAACTGGGGTAGTGATGGCTGGGCTGGTGTACATCAAGAAATTGCAGTAAAAAGTTGATCGTTGTTGGCCACCTCGCTATCGAGGATCGGTTGAAGAAGATTGGCCTCTCCCGCCAGTGAGTTCTTTCGCAAACTTCCCAACTCTAGAGAATGGGAGTCTGTCACAAAAGGAGTATTGAAAGGCAGGTTGGATGAGACCTTGTTGGAGCTCGGCCTGCCTTCTTTTTTGACGACTTGCTTGACGTCTTTTGGACTCGGTCGTCTGAATTCCTTGTTGGCAGAGGAACAGCAAAGCTGGCCTGTTTTGAGTAGTTTCTTCCCAGTTGGTTATTTCGGATCCGAGCTTTGAAGCGCTTCTTGGGACCAAGATGGGATGTTTTCCCCTCAGACAATTCCCCACAGAGGAGTTGTTTTGGTTACCGATCGTCGGGCATCCTGGCGACATGTCCCAACCAGCGCATCTGGTGCCGTTCCACAATGGCGTCGATTTAGGGCAAGTCTGCTAGTGGCAAGACTTCATTGTTTGTCATTCGATCTTGCCAGATGTTGAAAATATAACACATATAAGCTTGCCACATGCAGACTTATAAAAGTAGAGAGGAAGGGTTCAAGACGGTTCTCGTGGAAGGTGCCCTCTAAAAATGGACTCTGATGTGTGGAGTCCATTTAGACGGAGCCCTATGACGTCTGATTGAGGAGTCAACGACATCCTATGCACGGTATGGAGAGATAGACTTGAGGGCTTCTGAACTGCATGTCAAGTTGGATAACCCTGACCCAACACCAACATGCAAATAATAATGATTAAAACAATCGCTACGGGTAAAAACGATCCACCTCAACGCACGCGCGGTACGCATGGTAAAACGGAAAGCGTGTTCTCATTTCAAGAACTGCAAACTGAAATGAAGAAAACACGAATTTCCGGTGGCCTTTACCTATAGCAATTACGTGGCAACAGTGCGCAAATCGAAATAATTTCCTGTGGACGACGGAGCACAGGGTTTAAGGGGTGATGCTGGATTTCTGCCTCCACGTCACATTATCGCACCTTTTTATTCAGTTTGGAAAGACTTGTCGGGGGCTGATGTGGAACAAAGGGAAAGGGTGAATGACTCCAAAAACTCGCAAGCAGAGGCAGACAGTGACAAACGCACCCCGAGCACTGAAATCAAAGGAGAGTTCGCACACAAGGGACAGCACATTACCTCGAGCTCAGTGACACGAGGCATTGTAAGTGAATCAGACAGAGCAACACTTTCCTGATCACACACGGGATAGCCAGGATCACTTCGAGGTTAAGTTACGCTAATTTACCGCGAAAGCTTAGACTTGAGTTGTATTATCGGGTGCGAAAACAGTGACCGAACCAATCATGACACAGCCAGTGTGACAGATTTCTACAGTGTCATGGCTTAAACTTTACATTGACTATTTTCGCAGATTTTGCCCACATTTAAGAAACGTGACTCCACTGACGTGGCCCAGTGCTCTGACAAATAATTTCGGGTCTTATAGCTAAAAGAAGATATCAAATTCATCCGAGAATAGCAAGGTAGTTAACTACAAACGCTGACACTGTTATAACCACAGATTTTTTTCTTCATTTCAACAAGAACATCTTTCTGCCAACACCCCAAACTGGCACTGGCACCTGCATGTCATATGTCATGTCATTTCATTTCGTTTCATTTCGTCTCATTTCATATCACAGTCATGGGGGCGGGAGATGATCTGCGGACTTTCATCTTAGCTCATAATAATCGCAACGGGGTTGGTCGCTGTGCAATTGTACGTCAATCATTGCTGAGCACATAAGCATTCCAGGCACTTAGTGATGGGCCAACAAAGTTCAAGTTACCTAAATATAAATTAAATTGGTGCCAAGATTAACACAAGCACCGTATACGGGGGCAAATTGGTTAAATAACAGAACACCTAGTCCGCAAGCAATCGCAGACAGTCGGCAAACAGTTGCAGACTATTGCGACATCGGTGGCAGTCAAAATACAGCCAGTAAAAAACAAACCAAGCGGAACCAAACCGAAATGAACCCAATGCCGTAAAGTCGAAACCTGTTGCAACGATGAACCTAAATAAGACTTTCCAGGTGATTGTCTGCGATACAATGTCACATAAGCAACTTTCGAGTAACTTGTTTCATTTTGGAGTCCCAGATAGTAATCAGAACGATCACTATGCTGACCGATAGCAGCAAATGTCCATTGTCCTAAAATTTAACACCACAAATGGGCACACCAGCTATAGGAAACCTTTTACATTTGTTTCTATGACGACGAAAAGCCCTAATAACGGTCATGATTCATCTTTCAACACGGACAGGATTTGAGAGCTACATTGAACACGCAAATTTGTCCAGTTTTAACATAATTGATCGTCAGGCAGTGATCTTCTTTCCATAAATGAAGTAGTAGGACCAATCCCTTATGTTGCCCCGACGCCTCAAAGCCGCCACTAAAATGAATTATTTACATGGATAATATTCACTAGGGAGGCGTTTTGCCAAGCAATGAGCTCTCGCACGATAACTGAGTGAGGGTAAGACACAATTATGGACCCATTTGTGACATGAAAACGGTATTTCTGTGGGGGCTGTGGGGAGCAATCCTTTCTCGTCTAACGCACGCTGGGGAGTTTGCAGACCGAATCGGCGAAACCGATGTCATCGGTGAAAGTCCAGGTGCAGAAACACAGGCGTCCCAAGTGGACGGCCGTTGACGCTCATGAAAGACGGACTGGGCAAACACTTCACTTGGTGTGTGAAGAGTTGTAATTCAAAGAAAAACTGATATTTTACGATTAAAAAAAGTATGGCATTGAAAGTTAAAAGAGTGACACAGTTGCTTCAAATGGAGGGAATTCGATATTTTATTACTTGTGTTATACTGCTCTTTAACCAGGTATAACTGAATGTACAACGTTAGGATTTAAAAAGGTTAAACAATACAAAAATGTGGAAACCCATTCGCTTTGAGTGTAATTTTTTTACATCATTAAATTTCTCTTTGAACTGAAATTTTCTGAGAGATCTGAGGATAATCATTTACAGGAAGATTTATTTATTTGTGCAAGAAATGTGAAAAATGCATTTATCTGTTTTTTCATCAGAACTCTTCGTATAGTCCTGAAATATTTGTCGGTGAAAACACGTCTCTAAGAATGGTCGAAAACTGATGTTATACGTGTACTGAGGCAAAAATCTGCATTGGCCGCCATACGAAAACAACGGGATTTACACCTTGAAACAAGAACTTCGTCAGGAACTTAGGTTCAATCAAACACTGTCAACACATGAATCTGTACAGGATTCGTAGTTCTGAGTGACCCAGTGTCACGTCACAGGACCGATCATAGCCATTTATAACATTCAAAATAAAAGTGCTGCCACAGAAAATATTCAAGGTGGTTTCTAAAAACATTTTTAAAAACTCGCTGGGAAAGAGAATTAAGACAGTATAAAAAGGGTCATCACTTAATGACACGGTACGTTAATAACACTGTCGTGACATTAAACATTCTTAGACATGTTCTTGATATCAATATTTAGGAAAAGAGAACTTGAGCACACAGAGGGTCTTCCGGGTCGCCAGATGTCTTCAGTTTTAGGAGATATACTCGACAGAAGGGTTTTACAATAGGAGTAAATGTTTACATGCAATACACTGGAAGTCCTGAGTGAAGTCTGTGCGGATTACATCAAGGACTTTCCTTGAAAGCATGTCTTTTAGATGATGCACTAAATCCATGGAAATTGCAACCGAGAAATTGACTGCACTGGATCTCAAATCGACCCATTTCACGATTAAACACGTCCATATGCAAATAATGGCCATGCAAATAATTTCGTCTGTTTGTAGGAGTCGATATATCTGTAAAAAAATGGCTGTTTTTCGGGATTTCCATCATTATTCGAATCTTTTGAACAGGCTAGCAAGAGGTGTTGAAATGCACGTGTACTATCGTTTTCTTAGTTGCTTCACATTATACAAACAATAATGTTTCAAATTCGTACAATGGTAAGAATAAGTTCATGAGGTGACGGATGAAATGTTCCATTCCACTTGGCGTCGCCTCGTAAAACTATTTCCTCTGTCATCGAATACAATTATGCTCGTGAAACATTCATTATTTATTTTATACAATACCTGCATTAAATCCTATATTCTGTTCGGAGAGAAAAAACCGTCCTTGCGTATTACGTCCGCTATTTCGTGACACGATTTCGTGACTGAAGCACCGTCCAATGATAGTTTCGTGTACAGTTAGACTGCTGCCCATCCATATACGAATTTGCTTTTTCTTACTGTAAATGAAATATATGAAATAAGAGCAGGAACCAGGCCAGTGAAAGGAAGTTCTATTCAATTACATGTGATCAACGATCCACCAACGGGATGATGGGGATTAAGGCTCCCCAAAATAAGTTTCCAGTTTCTGGTGAGGAGTTGGATCCAAAAGTGGTGCCGCTACACGGCTTTCTTTTTTTTACACTCACTTTTTTTCGGGAAATAATGTACGTATTATGCGCGTTGTCCATTGCGACTGCATGCGAAAGTAACGCCGGCTGCTACCAACACTAAAATAGACTGGGGCCCGAACTTAATTATTTAACTTTGTACATGTACACTGGACTTGAGACCACCTCGTTTGTCTGGTTCCTAGATGTAATGTAAAATATAGAAATGACATCACCTGACAAAGAGTGCCCGACTAAATGTACGGGTAACTCAGGGGCTCCTTTACTGTACATAATTATTACTCAACCGTTCTCCGTCAAAAACGCGTAAACATTACGCAGTAGCAGGATTCCAGTCTATCAACCAAGTTTGGCAGCTTTTGGACATCGTTTTATTCCAAATAAGAAAACTTTTTTTATTTTGCCGACGCGCAGATCTACGGCCGACGCGCGCGCTGCTGACGAGAAACCGGAGACTTTTTTTTTTATTTAGGCCTAATGCAGGTATTGTATAGAAAATAACACAGACATTTTGTGCCTTGTGGCAGGAGATTTAGATCATTAATAACGAGTTTCATATTTTAAGTAAAAATAATCAATAATGGTGTACTTTTTGAATGAATTTGTGAAAATAGTGAACTGGCAATCACGTATACAATAAATGACTTTTTATCTGCGAAAGTTCAAGGTCCGTAATATCCACGGGCTTTTATCTGACAATGGCCTTCCATTAAGAACCGTTGCAAGTACTTCACCATGCAACCTTGGAACGTCTTCAGAAGGTGAACAATAGATGGGTAAACAAGCAAGATAGGTATATAAGTGGCTAGCGTTTGAGGGCAATGGCCTGAGTGACTGGAAGCAAAGGCTACGCGCGCGCAGCGCCTACTTCATGCATATCGACACCGAGAAGTCTAAATGGGACCAGACGAACGTGAACATCTCAACCTTAATGGACGGCCTCATCAATCGGCTCTGACGATGCACTTTTTAGACGGTGCACGATAACGGTCTGCGGTGAGAACTTGTTTGCATGACTGCATAATTTCTTTGTCGTGTCGTATTTCCAATATTACATGTAATGCTCCTTTTGCTGTAACAGTCAAAAATTCCTTCCACTTATTTGCTACAGTACACAGATAAAGTAGGGGTCATTATTTTGACTGATAGATCAACTTAATCAAGAACATAATCATAACGATTCACGCTCTTGTACATCCCGTTTAATGGATCTGTTCAAACGCTTAAACTGACAATAACGAGATGGAAAACAAAATGGGACATGAGCATTTCGGGGATTGTACTGCGCATGTGCGTGAAGGGCATGCATTAGGTGCGCACACAACAAGGGCGTGTCTGCAATCCGCATCGAGCAGAAGCATCCACCTCAAAGGTCCAAAACAGCCAAGGTTTGTCAGGAATGCTCATTTTGTTGATAGCGATGCGACCGTAACGCGTGTATTTCATAGTCGTTTATAAACCAGCGAAGTGCAGTTCCTATCAAAGGAGCCTGCGTTGCTAGGAAAATCGCGCCCGCTCTTGGTCTATCTTGGCAGTGGCGTAACTACGGGGAGGTACGTTCCCCCCAGCGAATGCCCATGCCCACTGGTGCCCCCCCCCAATTTGAAATCCATGAACAACCTCTGCCGCAGCTCATTGTCTTTTGGTGCTCCCTTGAAAAAAATGCGTGCACCCCTGGGTGCCCCCCGGACGCCACTGCATCAGGGCTCATAGAAAGGTGCCTAAACACCCCGCAACACTAAAAAATAGTCTTACTACGTCCTCAAAAAATCGGGAGAGCGTGGCTAATCGTGGTGAGATCGTGTACATCGTAGTAAGAACTCAGTGGGAACTGACAGCAACGTGGTATTGGCTTCATGGACGGGGAAGTCGTGCCAAAAATTTGAGCATGCTTAAAATTTACATAGCAGAGTTGAAGTGGCTTCACATCGTAATGACAGCGTATTACAACGTGGTATGCATACACGTAGTCTTGGTGTATCAGCATCGCAGTCTTTTGGGTACAAGCGCAGCTCCATCGGAAAGAATTCTATGCGGTTCCCACCGAACTGATGAAGTCTTCAGCCAATATATTACAGGAATTGCTCGGAAGCTTGCTACAAGTGTACCGCACACGTTACACACGCAGCAACGTATTACTATCGTATCGTGATCTTTTAGGTCGTAGTACAATCATAGCGAAGTTTATTACATCGTTGAACGATCCGACTCCATCTTGGCAGAGTCGGGACTCAGGCTCAGTTTAATCGTGCCGAGGACGAAATGCGAACTTCATACACACTATCTTGAAATAACAATTTGTCGCCCAATTTCTTAGTTTACGTATACCACGGTCTTCCTGTTCGTCGTCAGAGTGTGATCGGGCATTAGACAAACGATGGACGGCCGACCTTCACCACTTACCTGATCAATCGCGCATTCCCTATGAAAATACCCAACGTGACGTCAAGGGGAATGAAACTATTTGTTCAGCAGACGTCACGATGGATTTCGGACCTAAACTATGTCTGCATTTCCATATTCCACTAAGATATCTCTAGCTCCGAGATGTGTATAGAAAGTCCCTGTGCGTCTTTCAATCGCAGCAGACAGCCGATTGATACCTGCCCCCAGGCTAAGCACAAGGTCTCCCATGCGGGGACACGAGGATGAAGGGCCGCTAAGAAAAAGGAGCATGTCGACGACTGGATGGCAGGATGAGACAAAGTAATGAGGTGGATAAAGGGTTATTTTCAAGAGACGGACCGTATACGATTGCATGGTTCTGACAGGTGAAACCAAGGCCTGGGGATGAGGTGAGAAGAGGAAATACCAACGTGGGTCTGACTTGGCCAAAAGTTTCTTGTTCATCTTATACCCCCAATCATGTTAGATTCAAGCAGAAAGTATCCGTTGATAGGGTTCTGGGAGCAAACCGTGTCGTACATGTATTATCGGTTCCGAACCCCTCCCGAGGGGGTGGATGGGATGGGTAGAAGTGTGTCAAATGCTTTCATGCCAGAGGGTGGGATCAAAGTTTGATGGAAGTCACACAGTTAGCCTAATAAGCGTTTCTGGAATTGATGGAAAATGTGTGCCCGGCCTGAAAACGACAAATTTTCTGAAATAGTTGTGAAATAATTATCAGCTGGGATGCACACGGATCCCAAAGTTGGAATACATGTACATTAAGATAGGGGCCTGAAGTGTGTGCATTGCTTTTCATCTTTCCTACAGGTGATACCAAATCTCTTGCAGAAAACCGCAGAGGATGGAGCTGCCCAACGTTCCACTTGGAATAGGAGGACCCAAGTCTAAGTCTAAGAAAGTAACTTAGTACATTACAAAATACTGGAGAAAATGCAAATCTCCTGAATTCGGACAGAGGTTGTTACATGACGTTCCCAAGCGCATGCATAGGTCTCCGTCACATACCGTAGTGAAGTTAACTCCTGCTGTGCGAGATCCTTTAGAATTCGCCGACAGGTTTGGGACGAATCGGCAGGCTCGAGGAAGGCACATATTGGCCACGGTAGCTTATCGCGCGCACTCGGGACATTTTGAAGCACAAAGAATGTGCCGACTGTGTGCCCAGTAAGCTGGCGCATTTAGGAGGATTCGGGTAGATTCATTAGAAATGAGACAGACCTTTCAAGTAGCTTTGCACTAGATTTCAGAACAGAAACATATGGCACTTGGCGCTATTGTTGTGAAACATTCGTCACATTTTTTTAATACACCAGCTAGGTGAAATTGCCTATTCATTTGTTAGATTACGTAATAAGCCTTTACATTTTGGTCACGTTGCTGTGCTCGACCGCGCCCACCTAGTACGAATCATTTCTGTATTGAGGGATTTCACATTAGCGCCATCTGCGCATATCTGTTATTTTGTTTTAATGGCGCTTTCAGCAACTCAGGCTATTTGCGCCAATAACTGTACGTTTATTCATACACTTTATTAATCAGCATCACATTACGGAGTTAGGAAGAAGGTCCAATTTTAGAGGCAGGAGGAAACCGGAGTACCCGGAGAAAACCTGCAAGAGCGAGTATGGACTGGTAACCAAAGGCACTTAAAGCCTGGGTCAAGCCGAGACTCGAACCCAGGCCTCATTGGTGCAAAGCGAGGAAAGAACCGCTACGCTAACACGCGCTCCCCCTACGCATATCTGGATCTCTGTGTTGAACTTCCTCGCGCGCGCCCGCGGAGTCCACACAGTACATGGGGTATCCGGTTCGCAAGTGTGATGCCACTTCAGTTTAAACCACGCCCACTGCAAAAGATCGATACACGACCATCGCAAGTAAGATAGTTCGCGGTCAATTGTCGTTATTTTTCTTTGGATTTTACGTGTCGAGTCATCCTGAAAGACTCTTCCACAAAATTTTCAGCCTGAAAAGTCTGAATTTAACATACTTTTATGTATTTTGTGTCCTTACTTTCAATCGTCTGATCGTATTAAGAATTGAAGCTGACACAAATAGCCTCGTTTTCAAACGTGGAAGTGCGCAGATCGACGCTAAAAGCGTCGCATTGGGATCCCTCTATTATGTTCTTCAAAATGTGAGTTCTGGAATAATAAATTATTTAGACCTGAGTGCAGTTCTCGTCAAATTTCCTTTTTGGTGTTTCTTTCTCATGATCCCGGAACCTACATGTGAATGACACAAAAAATGGTGGAGGATCCGGGTCTCACTCTCGCAAGCATGGACCAGGGCATTGTCGACGGACAACAAAGAATGACCCGCTACCTTTTGCCTTATTACGTAAGTAAAAATTGTAAATAAGTGACGCCGACAATAAATAATGTATGATTTTCATGGCTGGCAATGGACTGTATGATTTACTTTTTGTATATATTTTTGTATTATGATATGGTATTTTGATATGACTGAAGGAGATTTGGATAAGAAAAAAAGTGACGACCAAGTATGATTTGTCAACCGTTAAATAAAATACACAGGCTCCGCAGAGGAAGATTTAGATTCTTTCGCAGACAACTTTAAAGAAATTGCTGTGTTACGAGATTATACAGATTCCACGAAAGTTTTAGCTTTCCAGACACCAATAAATGGTCACGCAAGAGTATTGTTGGAATCTATTCCAACATGGAGCTATTAAACACAAGGAAGTCAGCACATACAGAGATCAAAAGGGTCAATGATGGCCATCGCCAGCACTGCACGTGTTGCAAGGACAAAACAAATTACGCGCCTCTTGCGGGCTATAAGGAATGCTCGGAGGTGCATTTGCAAAAGATCGTGGGTACCGCGCATGCGTGTCCGTAACACTTCACATGTTCAACATAGCCGCCTTGCGACGGAAACCCTCGTTTTGATAATTAATTTCGATAACTGTAGTGGTTGTTCTGATATTCCAATGACAATGAAAGTCTGGTTACGCCTTTAAATCCCCAATACGTCTCTTTTAACAATAAACAGAATTTCTAACTAAAACAAATTCTCAAAAAAATACGCACAAGAAAACTGAGAGAATGTAGCTGGTCCAGAGGAAAATAAACACAGAAAAACATGGGAAGATTTGTTGTCCTTTCTGTCATTGTCCACAGCTGTCTCGGCATGAAACCTCACCACGTTGTTAAATGCATTCCTGCAGCATGTTTCCACCTTCTTTTAACTGTAGGAACCACTAAGATTGCGACTAATGATATAAATGTCGTAGTTCATATTTTGGGTATTTGTTCTCTACCGCCAGAAACGCAAAATGTCATAACTGACTTTAAAAACGTCCGACCTTTGCCAAATAACCACCGTTGATATGTAATTTTCGAGCGCATCTGCAGAGATCACTCGCTGACTCATGAGGACTACTGAAGAGAACTGCGCATCTTCTTCGTGCATCTTTTCCTTCATTTATTTACTGCAGTATGCCGCAGCGAAACATGGCGAGTCTGCGGGTTACCAGCTACTTGGCGGTGGCGATCACTGTGTACAAAGAATGTCTAGGGTCTTCAACACTGGAGCTGGTAACCGCGCTTTGTCTATGGAGCCGACAGGAGCAGCTAATCGGATTACAGTCCGTAGGGACTTCGTTTCAACTCCTTGTGTTTGATAGCTCCATGATGCCAACAAGTGAGAAAGATACTATTGGGAAAATTCACTGTATGTTGAAAAACCATTCTGAAGGCGATTCATGGCGTTGGGGTGGGGAATCAAAACTGCTAGCACGTAAACCACTTGTCACAAAATCCCTCCACGATTATGCATGTGACATAATGCATTTGTGAAAGCAGATTAAGAAGACAGAGTCAGAACAATTGTCATTGTTCGTACGTGGCTTAATACCATTGTCTTTTCTAAAGAATCAAAAACATTCCGTGAGGCATTCAATACAGCTCGCTTAGCTGTTTCAATACAACAAACGGCAAAAGAACCCGAATCAAGCAATGTGTACACTGTCAATTCTAGGACGCTGGAATCAAAATTAGATGTTCTTGCTAGCATTGTTAAAAGATTCGACGGCTAAGGTAAAAAATCTTCAACTTGGTGCAAGTTGCAGAAACACTACAGCTGAATATGCCAATCAGACAAATACATTACAGCCATTCAGTTTGTTTAACGTTCGACACCAACAGATAATCCAGTTGGGCTTTATGGTAGAGAAGCGCGGTTACCGCTGGACGTCGCATTCCTACCCTGTTGTAATTATCAGGAGAAGTCATTAACCCTAGCACTCCTCAGTCCTCCAACAGGTGAAGGATTGAGGAGGGTTAGGGTTAAGGGACCACGTACATGATTTAGTTTCGAAGTTACAGGTATTTCTAGAAGTCTCAAAACATCATACTGAAGAAAATCAAGCAATAGTAACGAAAAGACAGTACCATGCTTCTGCAACAGAGGTAGACTATCAGATAGGTGATCTAGTATGGATTTCCATTCCAAACTTCCAAAAGGTCTTGTCAACGGATTAATGAAGTCACAGTCAGGACCGTATCTCCTGGTTCGAAGAACAGGCTCTGTTAATTTTCGGGTGAAAAACTTGGAGAAGAACAAAATGTTTACTTCACCAATTCATATAAATTGTATAAAGTTTGCCTGTGACAGATTTGTACGCCCAAATAATGAAAGTGTCCCCACTGCTGCACTGATCGTGAGCAGCATTTTCATGCCTATGACAGATTTGTATACGCCCAAATAATGAAAGTGTCCCTACTGATCGTGCGCAACATTTTCCAGTAAAAGATTGGGTACAGGAGGACTGCCCTGAAGATTTGTTTGTACCATTGAAAGCTAAACATGAGTGTGAGACACAAACCGAAATTGTTCCGGGTATAACCCATGATAATTCAGAGCGTACTGAATTTAAAGTAGAAAACATTCTCAAAGGGAGATTTAAAATAAACAACTTCAGTATCTGATTAAATGGCAAAATGTCCAAGTAAATACATGTACACATGTATAACTCGTGGGAACTGGCACAAACTCTGAATGCCGCATGCCTTGATTATCCTGTTCGCAGTATTGGTAAAAAGAAACGTGAAGAGTTTGAATCAAAAGTCCAGTGTATTATTGTGTATAACCAAACATTGGTATATATATTGAAAATGGAAGTATGTTGTGAAGATAATTACAAGCAAATATTTTTTAAATTCATGCAGTATGTTGCCGGCGTCACTAAGAAGTATTATAAAATAAAATAGAGGTCTGAATAATAAGTATTATAATTTTAAGTAATTAATTGACCAGCTCTGATTTCAAGCCAGCATCTGGAGGAAACAAGGTCGGTTGAAAGACTGAGACAAGGAGTGATGTGTAAGCCGCCTTGGGAGTTATGGCTAGACTCTACCTCCAGACGAATCTTTGCGCACGGATTCTGCTGCGTAAACTACAGAGTGACGTCAAACTGGACAAAATCAATGAAATTTATTTTAAATTAGTTTTTTTGTAACGTCTTTATCAATTGGCAGGCGCCAATGTTATTAAGTGGGTCGTAGGTTGTAAAACATTCTTCACGTTTGTTGAATACACCAGCTAGGTGGAATTAGATGGAATTAGATTACGTAATAATGCCTTTATATTTCGGAACCGTCAACGGCGCCCACCTAATACGATTTATTTCTGTATCATGTACTTCAAAATGTGAGTTCTGGAGTTAATAAATTATTTAGCCCCGAGTACAGTTCTCGTCAAATTTCTTCTTTGGTGTTGTTTTCTCGTGATCTTGGAACCTTGGTGTGAATGACACAACAAAATCACACGCAGAAATCGACGTCGCTGGCCAAAATACACGTAGTCATAGAAGGCATCAACCATTCTAGTAGGCCTACATTTTACTTTTAAGACACAGATTCAAAACAAAACAAAAACCACCTTGCATTCATGAACAACGCATATCCGGGAAAACCATTTGAAAAAGCTAAAACACTTTCCTGACCAGAAACAAGCTGACCACACCACGTGGAGCTCATCTTTAGGAAATCGTCTACAAATGACTCCGATTACCACCGAGACGGACTGTGTAATCAACACAAAACAGAAAACCTATTACAGGGGTGGGTCCAGGATTTTTTTTTGAGTGTCAGGAAATTTTCGTTCGTAGGAGGGTAGTACATTGTCGCCTTTGGTACAGCCATTTATTCCTTTTATTTGTCCATAACCGCACTCACAAAATAAGACCCCACCATGTGGTTTATGCTTTCAAGGGGGTCTTCCAACCTATGCACGTAGACGCCTCCCCCCGGAGTGGAGTGAGGTCAGACCCTCTTCGGGATCCGCGTCTGTATTACTAGCCAAGAACAATGCTTCTTCTATGATCAAATTTCCAACAATCTTCATTGTTTTATTTCAAGCTAAGGATGCGGTTTTCTTTTATACAAAAATATTTGAACTGTTCAAAACTCTGCTAAGAAGTTAGAACCATTGGTTATAATAAGTAATGACACCGTTTGAAAATAGAAACAATGTCAATTATACTGAGACAAATACAGCTACAAAAATCAACCTGCGGTTGCAACATGCATAAACAACCTGCGCAAATTCTGGCTGAAATTGATAAAAAAAATCGGCATGCAACTATGGTGTGTTAAAACGTTGACCCGAACACAATTATAATGGCGCTACGAGTTAACCTTTCTCCGAGTACCAACCCTGCGCCTTGGGAAAAGGGAACGTATATTCACGTGGAGATGTTATGCATGGCCAAATCACAGACCTGAAGAGAATTAGTCACATTGATCGAAACTCCCATTTTCGCCTCCGACTTAATTTCATTTGAGGACAGTTCTCCAGGGAAAATATGATTGGATAATTGACAGAAAGCTAAAATCTGCCCCACACGAAATATCCACATCGACATGACAAACAAAACGCATCCAATAACAATATATTATCACTATTCTGGCTTGTTTTTTACCTTGGAAACCCACCCACAAATCAATCTAGAGGTACTTTTTGTCATAAACAGTGACTGCAAAATATTAGTTTGAGTTTGATTCTCTTACTGGAGAAGATCGCATAGGCGTACCCCATGGCACTCATTACCGAATCCCTCTTCCAAATGACTATAAAACGCTTTGTTTTAAAGAGCCAATCGTGGCTCTATGGATCAATGTACAGGTGCCCAAGAACGAAGCAAAGACTGGGCACATTGCACCAACTGCGAACCAGCTATTTCAAGCACTCATACCGTAATTATCAAAAAGCCATGTACTAAAATGAGGATGAGTTTGGGGCTCTTCCCCTGTGGACTTTATTCATGAGATGGCCATTTTGGGTCTTGCTCCACGAATCCACACTATTTATTCAACACTGCAAATTGGGAAGAAGGCTGACTGTTTTGCTATAATTGCAAATAAAACTTCACTTCGAAGCATTTTTTTGTTCGGACAATAAAGACGACATGAACTGTTATCCATCATTGGGAATTACCCGTCAAAACACAAGGATGCCAATCAATCATTACCCTTCTCAAACACATATTATGTGTTTACAAACTTTTACAGGGCAGGTTCGGATCGGGAGGGGGAAGTCAACTGGCACCCTGATCATTGCTAGTATTATTTATTTTTTTAGCAGCCTCGGTCTAAAGGTTGCAAGCCCCCCCCCCCAAGAAGCATAAACCCTGTAGGTGTCCTATTCGCCTATTCAAAGAATAAATGGGCTTCAACAATGGCAACATGTACGGTAACCCCCAACCCCCCTTGCAAAAAAAATGTGAAATCCCCTCCCCCCTAGCAAAAAATCCTAGAACCTATTCGGTTAAAGATGGCTGACTCGTGATGAGTATTGACTAACCAACCTGAGTACGTAAACCGGGTACTGTGTACAATCTGATTTCGTCAGGTTGGTACCCTCAGAACTGTCTTGGAGACAACCATGAATGTGATTCAATGAAACAAGCTTAGTGGAGCTAGAGGCCTTACCCAATACTGGATGCTAAGTACCCAATGAACCCAGTGCCCCAGACTGGGTGCTACATGTCAGTCCCAACTGACTTACTCGGGCATTAGCGTTGCACTATGTATCTTCACAGGGACTAAGTACTGACTGGGTGCTATGTACCGGTTGGCTGGATCAGGTACTGCGGTTGTACTCTGGCTACCTTCCGGAACTCCTTACAGTGGGTCTTGGGGCACACCATCTCAGACCAACTGATGGGAACCATATTGACACCTGAATGATAATGTGACAAACGGTAAAGAGACAAAGCGTTGGGGGCTTATAGCAAGGAATGAAATTCTAACATGGGAAACAGACCTTATGTAAAAACAGTCACCCTAATGCCAAATGGTACTTCAAATACCTAGAACACTAGACTGTATGTAGAATGTGCACAGATCCTGAGATGTTTTGTCTACACATGTAAATAGAAATTTGTGTGTTGGAAATGAGCTACAGAAAAGAGAATTTAACCCACTAACATTTCCAAACATTTAAACAAAGATAACAAAAACTCTGAGAATACTACTTAACAAAGCACACACATTACCAGACTACATCAATCGCAATCTACAACCACCTCACACAAAGCTTTAACTAAGTCTCCAAACAAAAATTTAACAGTTGATGAAGCAACCGTTTTCTTTTGTCGCCAACAAAATGGTTATTTGCAGACTCAATTACAAGAAAGTGAAGGTTTTTGATGATTTTTTTCGATCATAGAACGTCAAAATAAATTCCTGTCCGCCCACTCTGCCAATTGTTGAGAAGTGACTCCGGAAACTGTTCATTCGTCCTAGACCGGACTGCCTGCAACACTGTAACACCTGCCGACCGCAGCAGCTGTTCACATAACTGCCCAGCGATCCGCGGTCCGGTAATTTTAATGACTTCAGCCTGTCAACTCGGTGTATTAACGTTTAACAGCCGATCAGCCTGGAATTTGCCATGGTCTTTTCCCCCATTTTGCTTAGGGTGACCAGCTACATATAAAGATCAATTTATCTCTTTTCTGCTTCCATGCTATGTGACAACCACAATATAATTTATAATTCTTATGGAAGTTGCCGTATCGCTGAATTTCTTTCATAGCTGACAACCGAAGTACAAACAAACTTTTTCTACTGAGTTACTAATTTGCAAATGATAAAACACTGTCCATGTACATGTACGTATTTAAGAGCACCTTTTCGTCTACTAAAAATTCATCATAATACTAGATATTAGGAATTTGTTTTTTAAAGTAACAGTAAAATCCCTCTTTGTAGGCACTTTTCCACTGTAAGTAATACTTGACTTGTAAGGTCTCAAAATCAATATGTTTCCTTAGCTACAATTTGAAAACTCGTCGTGTGCCAGGAAAAAGATCGTAGGGGGAAAAATGGGTCAAAAGGTCAAATTTAGGTTTTTTTTGGAAATTGCCAGAGCATTGAAATATCTTTCTTTCGGTATACATGTGTTTTCAAGGGGCTACGTCATTCTGACATAATTAACAGAATGAAAAGTACAAGAGGTGGTTTTTCATTACTTTTGTCCGGAATAAGGACGTTGCTATGTATACTAATGTAACAAAATGTGCGCTAGCGTCCCACTAAAGTGAAGACGTAGTCAAAGTCTATTCCCGGCAAAACGTTGTTAGGATTTTAATATGCTGCTTTAGTGCACATTTTAGGCAGGAGGAGTCCCCTGCAAATGGTCGTTGGCATTAAATGTAAATTACTGTTAAAAATCATGGCTTTTTATCAATAAAAAATATTAAATCTTATTTTTAACATCAACAAAACCTCATCCCTCTAAAATTCAGACTTGTGTGATATATTAATCATACAAATAGGAGCCCAAAAATTTTGAAATCGATTATCTTAAAAATGTCAAAAATTAACATTTGCGTGCCTGGACTGCTAACGTCTTTCTCCTATGCAGGCGATGGAATAATGTTTAACATAATAATTACATCTTCTGTGGTCACTTGGCTCTATTGGGACATGGACTTCTCTATTTAAATGTCACATGCCCTACCTGTTTCAAACTTTAATTAAAGTATGGACAATTTGTGATATTACCTGTGATTACACTCATGTTGATGCCCTCTATCAGTGTCTGAGGGTTACTGCATGTACATTAGAGACAGTAGGGTGGCCATATTGAACTTTTTGCTACATGTATGTCACAAACATAAACTACATTGTTAATGTCACTTGATACAACTGTGATTGATGTGATTGCATGTTTTTCTGGTATTCAATTTCTTGGTTACCTTTTAGACATAGTTTCAATGAACGGTTCTTTGAAGGTGCCATGGGACAACGTTGAGACTTTTTCTTGATTTGACCTCGACAAATTAAAGAAACAAATGGCACGCTCTGCAAGAAAGACATGTAACTGTTGAAGACCTCTAAAAGACAATTCAGATCACATAAATGTGGAGAGTGTGTACCTTTGCTACGTTTGCAATAATTAGAAAGTCAAAGTGTCAAGTGGAAAACATCAAGTGGTCTTCGCCTCCTAAGCAAACCTCTAATTCAAATTACCTGCTTCGCTCTGTGCTAGGACCACCCCTAGCTCGTTCTCTGCGGTGGATAAAAGGTACCACTGGGCATCTCCCAAAGACAGCTGCATGAAGTGTGTGTTAAGAACTTGTCTCTACCGAATAAAGGTCTGGTCAGACTGTCAAGTTGCTACGGCAACTGTTTCTATATCTTTGCTCAGGAGAGGCCTAATTTGGTGATGAATCAGAGATGCTACTACTAGTCAGGTTCTTGTGAAAAGCCAGACTACAAGACCTGAAAAGCATACATACCTAGTACCTACATACATGTACATACCTAGTACCTACATACATACCTCGTTGAGGGCTGAAATTAGTCCATTATTTTGAATGAAAAAGGCTAAAATCAGGCTTTTGCCTGAAAACTGATATCTTTGCAAACTCTGTTTCTTCAGCCCAAGAGTCACTGGCTCACAGCATATGTGCTTACCAGCAAATCAGAGTTGTCACGTGGCCAATGACCGGTCAATCCTAAATTAAAGCACATGTCGGGTCACAAGTGTGGACACCAGTCGAATCACAAGTAACAGAGGCTGACAATAACATAAGATAACAGTGCCAAGGAAACAGAATAAATCCATTTAAAAAGGTAATGCTATTGCTGGTCATTTGCAGTGGCCCCCGCCAATGGTGGTAAGCATTGTGATAACTATCGATTGGAGCAACTGTTCCACGACAGTCGCTTTGTACAACAACAAGTACAGTTATTTCCACCATTAAGAGGGGCCATTGGAAATGTCAAGTGAAATGTCGCTGGATTGCTATAAAAACTGCTGACGTGAAAGCATCCATGCTGGTGTTGTTACGCGTGTCTCCGCACAAATTATGACCAAAATTGGAATCTCGTGACTTTCTTGTAATGGGAAATGAATTGAAACCCTTCAAGAAAATAAACAGGGCATACCAATTATAGGCCTCTTACGGGTGAAAACAAACATAGTCGTAAGGAAAATGTTAAGCCGTACAGCCCTCCTCAATTATTGTCCTTTGGGCAAAAAAGGATACAATTCTGGCGAGAACCACGTCACCAGGCCGAAAGGATTTATAGACCTCAACTTTGTCTTTCTCTGTGGCTCTGATGTCTTCTCTTCTTATCATTCCTCGAAAACTCTGGGTGAGGGGTGTGCCTTCCACACTCAGGATGGCACAACGACAAAATCGAGGATTGACATTGAGAACCTGAACACAAAATAACATGACAGATCTCCATGCAAGACCTCCTAAAAACTGTAGCGGTCCATTTTTGTACACCCTGAGATGTCATTTACATTACACAGAATCTTATCAGATTTGACATGATTGAGTGATGGTATAGATTAGAGAGTAAATGATCTCAAACAGTTTGTGAGGATTAACTGCTTTCAAACTAAAGAGGGCAGCATTTTGTTCACTATGAAGAAATTAAAGGGCAAGAAAAAGTTGTCTATTGACAAAAGAGGGCAGTGTTGACAATGAATGGAATCGACAGTTAGGTCGAATTCGGGCGGCCTGTTCTTGACATGGGTTTCTTGTTCTTGCGCTCGAATGGCGGGAACACGACTCAAGAACACTGTTCTCGGAACAGGATCACACACCACCTGCTCGTCAGGGTTTTACAGGAACACACAGGAAAAACTCGTGAGATTTAGATTTTTGAACAGCTGCAAAAAGTAGAGAGATGGCTCACAAAGTAATAGACAATGGGAAGTTTTGCAAAATTAACATTAATTATTTTCCGTAACACAGAAATGAATGTTCCTGTTTATATAGAAAAGAATTCAGCCCATCCAAACATTAACTCTCAAATAACGTAGGCTACATGGATGACGCCATGTTGCATGTTGCTTGTCACTAACTACCAGCGATAACCGGTTGTTTGTTCTCGGCGTTCGAGCGGCCGACTCACGAACAACAAATCAAGCTGTTCCTGAACATACAGGAACAAGCCACCCGAACTTGGCCTTTAATTTGAAGCAATCTAAAGAAATATGCCTGGTACAGAAAAGCAAACAATAGAGGCAGGTCATGGATCCTTTACATTTTGGACACTGATTCAACACGTAGCAGGCACCTGTCTATGGGATACAGAGACTGACCACAGTGAGAGGAATACACGTAAATCAAATGACTGATTAAGTTGAGAAGTGGAAAAGGTAGTTTTCTCCTCCATGTTTGTATTTAAAAAATTGTAGAGGTGGAGCCGACTCCCAAAGGATTCCATCGATGCCCTTAACCACCACAAATTTAAAGAGTTAATTTCAAGTTTAAGGTACTCTCCAAGGCCTCCAAGAGGAGCATTCAAGAGGACAACTACCAAGTACAGTGTACCAAGGTAGCCAATTTTCTTTTACCCGAGACAAAGGCTGAATTTTCTGGGCTGTCTTGCCTCAGTGTCTAAAGGAAAAAGGCTTTCACCCATCTAACAAGTTTTGAAACTGGCATTATTTGGGTACATAACCTGTGAGAGACAAATGAAAAGGTGCACACTTTCAAATTGAAAATAAAAGGAGACACTTTAACATAACAGACCATGCGGGGAAAGTGGAAGATGACATGAGCAAGATACTACTTTATTATTGAACTTGGGCCATTTTCCAATACTCAACTTCATCTCCATCTCAGGCTTTGTCCCCAAACCGATCCCCGATTGTGGGCCTGAAGCGTTTAAATTACATTGGATTACTGTAATTTTTGGCTCTCTTGCATCTTATTTGATGTTCTGTGGCACTATTAGACCAATTGCTGGCTTACAGCTTCAAAGTCAGCTATTAAAAAACTGTTGAAGCCTGAGACGGAGCCGAAGTTGAGTGTTGGAAAACGGCCTTGGCATCACCTTCACTGTGACAACTGAGCCAACCTCCGGGACGACAGTTTGCTGGTCTTCAAGTAAAACTTGTAATTCGGGCAACTACAAAGAGGATAACGGGAGGTATTTTTCTTAATTATAGGGACCACTCGTGAGTGGTATAATGGTTATTAACGGGTCAAAAACATTGTGAAGACATCCAAAAGTGAACATTTTTGGTGAAGACATTAGAAAGTGAACTTCTGTTTAAAAAATTTCAAATTAGATATTTTTTCTGCAGCACAGTCCCCGGTTGGGAACACCCACACAGAATTTGTAGTATCATACATGGCATCCTCACTAATCAAAATATATTATATTGGTCAAACTTTATCCCAAATTCCATGAAACTGATATCAGATAATGCAGTACTACAATGATGGCAATTGTGATAATGGCAATGATGACGGTATGCTGACAACTGTGACAGCAGGAATGATAACCAGACAACAAAGACAGTAATCAAAACAAAATGACGAGGCTGTTGTTTACCATTTAGTGACATATCATTTAAGCATGGTAGTGCCAAACAAAGGATTAAATTCTGACACATTTTCAAACAAATTGGTGATTTCCATCTCTTTTCATTTAAGCTTTCTTTTTCTGTACCGCCTCCCTTCATTTTGTTTCTTTTGCCTTATTATTTTCCCATTTATTCTGGGGTGGGGCGGGGGGAAGAAGGAAAAGCCCTCCTTGGCCTTGAGATGCTCATGCCAGAGCTGTTTGTAGAGAGAGAGCCGTGACATGAATGTCTCAATTGTTGGAACCAAAATGGTGGATTATACGTCAGTGCACATGGAACATTACTACACAATAGCTGCATGTTGTACTGCAGTAATGAACAGCCATGTTGGTTCCCAAGTCTGAAGTTGGCACTACTCTCTCAATATACAGCTCTGGCCCATGCACTCAAGTAATGAAAAAAACACCAACATTTACTCACTTCTTCACCATGCTTGGACTCGTGACGGAAGCCAGCGAGACTTGAGTAGATGTAACCCTGCCTGGTGTAAGTCCCCTTCCCTGCCTGATAATCTTCAGTACTGCCAAGTCGTTGACCTTCATATCAAGCACAAAAACAGTGAGTGGGAATATGGCAAGTTTTTAGTACAAGTCCTGTTTCAAGGAGCAGAGGAAAAAATATTGCTTGGGAAGTTTTGTATTTATAAGATGAATCTGCTGGAATTCTGTTCTGTGTTTGCTTTACAAATATGAATGCTGGACATTGATGGAGATCTCATACATGTACATGTACTAGGCCTAAGCTATGACACCGTCAGAGTGCAACGAACTTGAAAAAGTACATTTGGCTGAAATTAGCACATTTGATGGTTACGCTTACCACAAGTTGCCCAGAAAATGTCTCTTTTTTTCTAATTATCAAAGGTAAATTATATTTACCCCTTTATTTAGATGATTTGCCTTATGAATGTTTGTTCCACTGACCTGATGAGTGACATATTCAGTAATATTCATATGGCCCGACAAAATGCCTGAAAAGGGTGAACTACCATCATGACCATTTGGATAGAGTATGAATGGCAAATCTCCCTATATCACCAACCTATGGCACTGGATATTTCCAGCTAATGTGCCTAACCGTATAATCGCCAGGTCCCTTATGTTGCCACTTACATGTACTGTGCAAACCAATCAGACTTGACAATACATGTAGGTGGTGAAATTAGGGACCTCACAACTATCACATACGTTAGTGCCTAACAGACCAGTGAGTGGAGGCGACAATACGGTCACACACGTTAGTGCCTAACGGACAAATGAGCGGAAGCTGGAAGGGCAAGGGAAGCCATTCCTCCTTGGGCCTCATCTATGAAATCTGAGCACTGTAATATGTTCAAATACAAACACAATTTTAACATGTCATAGGCCCACATGTACGTCTAGACTAGACTGGAGTTAGGTATATGAAATAGTGGCTCATAGAGGGTGCCCTATTTGGTCATTTTCAGTGCGTCGCATCTTTGAATCAGTCTGACAATGATGCTTTCAGATTATCACCCATTGCTAGAGTATGGTGAGGATATGTGAAACTAGACTTTTATCGATAACTAGTGATTGCTGTAGAAACCAACAGCACTCTTGTTTTTGAAAGATGTTTTGAAACTGGTTGGATTATCGTCTAAAAATTGTGCCTGTGGATTTTATCGAGAGTTTACCTGAAGAAAGGATAGGCCTAGCATAAGAATAAAATGCTATAATTCATAAGCTACATTTTATTATCAATCTACACTCGTGGAATTTTTTGTTGAAAATCATCGAATCGCACAAACTTTTGTACACTCCGCCAAAAAGTGATTGCCGCCATTGTAAAGCACAAATTGCATGGTACGTGTCATGAAGCAACTTTTAGTGGAATTTTGTCGCACAGTGTGCTTTCAATATAGACAACATCAGTTGGAAATCGTATCCAAAACTGCATTTTAAAGAGCACCTCTGAGGAAAACATGTTTTTTTGTGTGATTTAATCTGTTCAAATAAATATGTAAGTATCCAGATCGAATGCAGTGTCATTAATTTTCAAAAATTTCAGAGCTCAACTAGGCTAGTAGTAGGCCTAGGCCTAAAGGGCCTACAGTACAGTACATGATGTACTAGTATTGTATTACTAACACTAACTGACACCAAATCCAAAACTCTGGTTGGAGCTTTTCTGCCAACACTTCTATCTTAGCATGTCTTCCCATAGTCAGTGAAGTCATTATAACATGTATCAACAACTGGTCATTCTAATTTCCGTCAACACACTGTCATAAAATCCTTAGCAACAAATAACAAGCGCGTGTCTTACCTGGAATACATATCGAGGAGGCCGCCATCTTTTGATTGCACGGCCTCTTGATGGCGCTCTTGCTGAATCGCTGAAAAAATCACATTGCTCAAGTCTGAATGTAGCTGCCTGCCTTAGACTCTTTGCAAAATGACCTACAAGTTGGGGTTTTTGGTGAAAGAAATACCCTGAGTTGAAAGCCACAAACCCTAAATTCGTGATTTATAGAAATGTCTCTATGATCCCTTTCTATGATAGCACCTCTTATAAGTCATTTCACGTAAATACCAGATAAAATCTTTTTTTTTTCATACTTTGATGAAAGGACTTGGGATGCAAGGAAACAAAATGCACAAATATTTCACAAATCCACTTATATCACTTTAAAGTATCATCGTTCCCTCTGCTTGAGACAAAGAATATAGTCTTAAGTGTCACCCTTAGGTTCTTATTACAGCTTGCATTAAAGTATGTTTTTAGAACTTACCAAATTGCCCCTCAAAACGTCAACTTGCCAGGGATCTCCGAATATTTTCCTTTTGGCTGTGATGAGGGCCAACATTTGGTCTATTCATGTGTGGTGAGAAAATCTTGGGCAATTTTATCCTGCTCTGAAAGTATTGCCTCAAATATGGTCATTTTTCACAAAACAGGTAATTACATTTTTGGGGTTTTTCCTCAGTTTGAATCAATAATACAAAATGAAATTCAAAGGCACGCTTTTGTGATTCTGGCACTGTTTTTATGTCTGTTGAGTAATGGATACGTAATAAAATCTAGTATCTCACCGAGCCCTAGCCCATGATTTGCCCTATTGACGTCTTGGGTTATTGTTACCACGTGACTTTGCACTGGTACATGTACATAAATGACTCCTATTGGAGGAGCAGGGTTTACGACTCACCCCCGACAGTAGCCTTCCCACAGTCTCTTTGTCGCCTGCCTGCGCTGCCACCCAATGACACAATCCACCAGCAAAGAAGAAACCAAATTGTTCGCACAAATCTCTTGGAAACGTTTTATAGTGGTCAAAAAAACATCTTGGGCTTAGCCCTAAACCCTTAGATGTTTCACTGGAAGAAACCTTTCTGTCAGCAAATTCCACATTGAGGCAAAATATCATTGGAGTTGCAGCGGTGGAAATAGACAATCAGAGTGGAAATATTTGATGATGGTTTCCGGTGATCATTCTCTCAAATAAACCAAGTTGTGAATAGTCAGATATGAATAAAAATTAGAGGTTTTACATGTATGCCTGTTGTATCAGAACAAAGGGCTTTTCTGCATTTTCCTATTTAAGAAAAAGCGTATTTGTTCATTTTATATTCATGTATACATGTATGTCAATTTCACACCTTTTCTCTTTAAAACATACCCCAGAGCTAACACATCAGTAAAGAAAAAAACCCAGCTTACTTCCGAAAAGTTATAGGAATCAATTTTGAAATCTAAAAGGAGAATCTTGCAACTTCTTTAGGAATGGAATGGCCCAGAATCAAGCCCTGCAACCCAGCATCCTAACCACTAGACCACAAACTAAACAAATCTCGTCACTAAAACTACACCATATTGATTAGATTGTTGAAGAAGTGTAAGCATTGACAGCCTCTTTTAATTTTGCTCCATAAGCTGATATCTTGCATTTTTATTGCAAATCTTATGTATTAACGATCATGGCAAAACATATTCATTATTTTGAAGCTGAGACTGTAATTTCCCTGATCTGATGAGTTCACAGATATTGAATGGACTGGACAATCCATTCCTTCTGTACCTTCGTGATGTGCATTTCTTTTGCAACAATACCAGGGTCACTTTTTTTGCCCAAATAGAGCTTCAACTCTGTTTCTGAAGCTCCATCACAGAAAATTTGAAGAGGCCCATCACAACCGGGGGCGGGGACATGTGAGACATTACACAGAAAAAGTGGGAAACAACAAAGTGAAAGTACCCAACATGATGCTATGCCTATATCAGAGTTGTTTCCATTTCACGAAGAAGGCAGCATCAATTCTAGAAGACGCTGAGTTACTTGAATCACCATCTGTTATAAAGTAATGACATAAGATTGTTTGAGAAGCACACACTTCATGACAAGTTGCAGGTTGGGACAGGAGTTACCCGATGTACGGAAGCAAATGTAATCCCAGACAAAGAACAAGCCCTGCCTGCAGATTGGGCTATACAGAAACGTCAACAGTCAAAATATTTCAACGAAAAACAAAGGGGTTTCCTAGATGAAATGTTCAACCTTGGTGAAGTGGTCAAAATGTGACCCTGCTGTTGTGGCAGGACAGTACACATCAATAAAGACAAACAAAGAAACAGATCTCACGTTATTTTAGCCAAATTGAATCAACAATAGACAATTCTGGTGTCAGTGATCGACAGTGCGAACTTCAAACAGGCCTTAATCAAACAGATGATCAATAAAAGTTAACAAGCTCCAGCTCCAGATGTTTTAGTGCATTCGGTTCTGACTCCATGCCCGCTCAGTTGGGCTGTACGCTCGCAGCAAATTTTACCTGCACTGGGTGCACAGTAGCCGACGTGCTACGGTAACCGTACTGGCGTAACACGGGGGGGGGGCCTTAAGAGTTTGTCTTCCCACACCCCCCACAGATTTTAGTATTAAATACCATTATCTACACAAGTGCATTTGTTTTAATCCCCGATATTTTATAAAAGTGCCCTTTTCAAATAATCGCCCTTTTTACCTCAAATACTTTGTTACAAGTGTCCTTTGCCTAAAATAGTTGTCCTTTCCCTAAAACTTCCACTTTTCACGAACGACCGAAATGTTTGTACAAGGCCCCTAAATAATGTCACATGATTAGGCCGATGTGCATTAAAAGTCAGAAATTGCCGTTGATCTCTATAGGGCCTGAAAGTAAAAGGTCACGCCGCAAGCTTCAGGAACCCTCGCGCAGCCCGCCTGGCGTTTCCATGGGACTACCCTATCACGTTGTATAAATTTTGGAAGAATAACCTTTGATTGAAACCACCCCAAGAAACACAATGTTGGAATTGTATTTTTATTTTTCAAGTTGTGTTGTCGAAAAGTCCAGGCATTATCGCTTCTTTTGTCCATGAGCATTTGCTTTTCACTCATGTACTTACGTGAAAATGAGAATGCCAGGTAATAATGCTTAACGTTGTGAAGATTCACCTACCTACAGTCGGTGGGTTAGAACTAGCCCAATGAAGTTCTTGCCTACACAGGTTTGACAAGACTTCAGAATTTTTCGAGAATGCAGACTATTCCTTGAAGATTATTTCGCTTCTTTCTTCAACGAATTATGGTAAATTGATGAAGCTAGTTTGGTCATGGTCTTTTTTGTGGTCTAAGTTTTTCTCTATTGGTGATTTATTGTTGTGTAAGTACATAGCAATAAGCAAGCAATCAACCCTTTGTAAGAAACATTTTAATTGAGTAAATTCTGGGTTCACAATCTGAACAGGAAAATGCGCACTGAATCATGTCTGCCCTCGATGACATCACAGCAACAGCGCCCCCAGTTGTCCAGGAGAGCATAAATAATTTTAATTGTTTAAAAAGTGCTATTAACGGGAATGTCAATGAGTATTCACACATTAATAGAGTAGTGTTATGTGGCAGAAAAATCATGTCTGAGAAAAATTCATAGCAACTACACTTTAATATGCTAGTAAAAGAACTTTTTCAGGAGTACTTTTTTTTAATTAAAGAAGTACATAGACGAAAAGAAGTGCGAATTCTAAATTTGTTCCTAGTGTACGGCTACGAATGCGTGTCCCTAGGTGTCGACCTTCAGGCTCTTGTACTAAGGAGGATAGTAGGTGGCGATCGCTGCTCACACGCTGGTTGTCACATTAGGTGTGAACCCAACGGACGACATTGTGGCTCATCCCTCCCAAGTCGTCTGCAGATATATACGTTGTATATTGTATTTGAATTTCACCGTGTTCACGGTACGACCACTCTGGATACTTGTAACCATGGAAATTTGGGGAAGTGGATGAACAGTGCTCTGTAATTAGTCTCTTCATACGATGAAAAAATTCGCAGGGCCAAGTTGACGTGATCCACTAAATTTGTCCATTTTCTTATTTTATAAAATTCTACGTTTTCATATTATAGTCCTCATTTTAAATCTTTGAAGTGGTTTTGAATTTCGGAACCAGTGGCAACATCCAAAGTTCGTAATTTATTTATTTCATTCATTATTTTTAATTTTCAAAAAGCAATGCTAATGGTTGCATAAAAGCCGTACTTCGTGCTACATTATGACGTGTGCGGCGTTCTCTTGCTTTGTTTGCCTCACACGTGTACACCTGCGGCTTTTGGGCAGAACAACATGATGCACTTGCGGCATCGCTCAATGCCAGGCGACCTTCTTATGGTGATCTGAAGTCAAAAAATAGCCTCGTGACGTGCCATCGCCTCGACGCCATGATGCGACGCTGCGACTTCTCTGTCGCTCTCCTACCGTCCCTTCGTGCCGTCGACCTGTTGCTTCGTGCTGTCGACCCGTTTTGTCGTGTTATTCAGTTGTCGCGTCGTACCACCTTGTCGACCTGTCGCGTTGTGCCTTCGCATCGTGCTATCGCTGTTGCCATTTCGTGATCACATCTTGTAGGCCCTATACACGCACATCAATTTTTTTCCAGGACTTGTGACATACACCCTCTATTGGCCTTGATAATCACCTGTCATTTCTTAGAAACAGTAAGGAACGGCGGCATTATACGACGGACGACGACACGACACAACAGCACAACACGACGCTACAACTGCACGACGCGACGCCACGACGGCACCACGCAATGCATTAAACAAGCATAAAAGTAGTGAGAAAGGGGGCTACGTCACGACGTGATGACACGACGCAACGGAGCTGTCGCAGCGTCGCGTCCCGGAGTTGGGACGTCGGCACGGCGGCAACGTAATTTTGTCGTCGATCCGGTTCATAAGTGTGACGTCACTTCAGTTTAAACCACGCCCACTGCACATACACTGCATATAGAATTACGTGCATTGATCGCCGCTATTTTATTTTACATGGAACCACGGAACCGAAAGTTAACGTGCAATTTCAGCGATCGTCCAGTGGGGTCCGCAAATCGTGGTGCGCACGAGCTCATTAATATTTTGTGATCCCTCGGGGTTTTTACAAAAAGATATGCCAAAATCAGGAGGGATCATAGAAATATTTCTATAAATCCCGAATTTGGGACAGGTAGTTTCCAGTTCGGAGTAGGTCTTTCATAAAAAGACCCAAATTGCGCATAGTTTTACTACTATTTCGGGGGTGGAAAAGCAATAAAATGTTTGATGTGGCTAACCTTCGTTAAATTGAAACAAATAGTGATCTTTTTTGCCATGGTCTTGAATTTCCAGTGAAAAAACGGATGCCAACCTCGTCACGACGGTCAACAGGGGGCGCTATTTCGGTCTGATTTTGCACTGTTTTCTACGGCCACGTATTTGGTGTAGTGCAACCTTACTTTGGTTGGACAGTCGATGTTAGTTCCCGGCAGTCTGTCCAACCTCAAATCATGTTAAATTTGTAGATTTTGCCGTCTAAATGTTCGTGCTTATTGGTAATTATACCTCCCATTATAGGTAATCATACCTCCCAACTAAGACATGACCCTCTACTCTATCCCGCATTTGTAAATACCTAAGACAGTCTCCCTATGAAACAAACGTGCAACTTGATCGCTGAGAAGTGTTTTATTTTTAGCTCTATGGATAATGCATAATGCCAGCTGCGTAAATCACGCTCTGGCACCTCGATACAAGACATTCTGATTGGACAAGAGTCTGTGAGCGCGCGGCTCGCTACGCGCGCGCCTATTGGGCAATTTGCACAGGTAATATTCCAGAAAATGGACAGAGGTGTTCACGAAAAGGAAGGTAAAATTCAAGAATAAAATAGCTGGAAATTCATCATATATTGACTTCTTTTGATTCTCTGACTAAAAAGGTATTGATGAATGTCAGTCTCATAAACTAACGTTTAGGACCGGCTCAGGAGACTGAACGTTGATAATTAGTCGCGTCTTTTCTCCTGAGCCGGTCTTTAAAGCAAATATTTATTCCCCTAGTAAACCCCAAGGTTCACGTATTTTTCAAAGGGAAATTATTAATTGCGCATGTCCCCTAAAGGGGTCATTTGCATGCGTTATGAGGGCCTTGGGAATTTGTGCCAGGCAAACAGCTGCTTCATTTCATGAAATTTACGTCTTGATTTCACTTTTTGGAAGTAAAAATGCCTACCCAAAATATTTTCACGGTAAGAAAAGGCCTTTTCCTAAACGTGTTTTGTGAAAATAAAATTGAGAAATAGTACCAGAGTGGTCACAATTAGTAATTTTTGTGAACTGCTATTTTCGAAAGCGGTAGTTTGTTTACGTTTTGATGCGAAATTTGAAGGTCCCAAAAAAGAATTCGAAGTTTTCCTGAAGTTTTCAAAAGTGGGCTATGGTGAAGAGAGGAGTGAAGGTTTTAGATTTGTTGACCTTTTTTGCTAGATTTTGTTCTCTTCCCGACTGGATGCGTTTGCATATCGACCTAACTCAGCACCGATTCCGTTCATTCCGCATAATCTTGCGCTGCAGTACGGCCTTGCAAGCAGAAGAATTCAGTGACTCGAGAACGAAAGACGAACTCAAAAGTACAGTATGTTAGCATGACAGTTATTATTGAAACTCTCCACTCTTCCGAAGCGCACAAATGACAAGAGTGCGGCCCGCTGATCAGAGAGAGCATAGGCTACTCCCTGTCATGCGAGAATATGGGTACCCCTGACTCGGGAGTAATACTCGCATCTTCACTCGTGTTAACAGGAGTAACCGCCCGAACGCACCCCAATTAAGCCATTTTTTCGGACCTCAGAGCTGGGGAGGGGAGGAGATTCCACTGCAGAGGCGTAAATTTGCACCAGAAAGGGGGGGGGGTAATTTGTGTGGGGATGGCTTGCCAGTAATGGAAATTTGAAAAGCGGGGGAAGAGTGCTGGAACCATTTAGCACGGGGGGAGGGCGATGTTCATGATATATAGATGAATATCTGTAATATACAGAATCTTATGGGGATATATACCATCATCCCTCGAGATTTACCCCATTAATGTTCCGCTGACTGGATGTTCATGGCAGCAAGTAACCTGTTATGGTTTGTGTGTGTCAGCTATTTGTAAAAGGGATTAGCCCATCCCAGCATCCTGTCAGGGGGAGGGGCGGATGCGAGAGAACACAGCACGGATTCATTTCAATAAAAATAGACCTATTACAGGTCGGACATAACGCGATTGGTCAGAACAGCATAGGACAGGGCTTGGACGTGTCGGTCTGTGTGGTTCGTATAAGCATGGGGTGGGCCTTAATGGATCGGTCGCTGTGGTTCGTAGAAGTGACATTGTTCCAACTCCTACACTCCTGCTATGTAAAACGCGTAACCTCCTATTAACGCACAGAGCCATAGGGACAGTATCTTCACAGTGCTGCAATGCTATAAGATACCAATTGATACATTCGACATAACACTTAAAATATTCACAAATATTAGTTTGGCAATTGCCTATTGTGTGATTTATTCACAAATAATGCATCATTTGCTGAAGCTTACATTGCCAAAAATGACTTATCTAATGTGCAGAAACGTGCCTTGTGAATCTTAACAAGTAAACTTAAGGGCAAAATCTGAAATTATTGACTGGTGACCAGCGAAGATTCTGCCTTTGTTTTCCGTATAGATTACTAATCCGTCGACCTAATCCAAGTTATGACTGTATTAGCACTACGCTTGCATGCAGTTGGCATTCCTGCATAGAATGCTTTTCCGATGTAATCATTTGCCATATTCAGGAGCGCGTGCGACGGATGCGCAAGTGTGGTGCCAACACAGTATTTGTGTCTCGTTGACTTTTCAATAAAACACCTAAGTCTAGTTTTTACCCTTATTCAATAATTACACCCTTTGGGGGGAAAAGGGCAATATTGTTTCCGTGAAACACAATCTTAGGATGCATCAATAACTGCCTGAATTAAAAAAAAAGTTTCAGAAATTTCAAACGTAATCATGGGAAAGTTTCTTTTTTTCAGTTGCTATGCTTTAGAAGGTGGGTGTGAACAGTTTGCAATTTACAGAGCATAAAATCACGAGAAGAAAATCGAGAAATCTGAGAATTAACACACTCTGTTGTTAATCTAAGCTTACCACCTATAGCAAGTTTAAAAGGGAAATTTCGTATACGTATCACAACCTAGCCTTTTTTTTTGTTCGAAGAATGCAACTGCTCTTTTGTTGAATCCTTCGTACTCCATGTCAACCTCATGATCTACGTTAATCCATGTATAGTACTGGCAATGGTCCAAAAATAGAACTCGGTCTCTACAATGAGCATGTCTGTAGAACTATTTCAACAGTCCAACTTACTTGGATAAGTCAATAATTAATTAATTTTTGTAACACAATGGTATCCAGCAACTCCCGCTGACTAGTGTCCCATTGAAGACAGCCGGGGTTCAGCGACCGAAACGTTGCACCCAGTATTCTTATTATACAGTTCAAAGAGCAATACATCTAAACCCGACCATGACTACGTTTTCAACCTCAGCACAACGTCTAATAGATCTCCGAAAGCTCAGAGCTTTATGGACCGATTTCCTGTGCTATCATACAGAACTCGTTGTTCCTTTATGACAAAGCTCCCAAACAAAATAGACTCTAAAAATACAAGTTAATCCACATTTACAAGTTGAAGGGAATGCGTATATATGTGAAATTCCATTCAGACATCGCGTGGCATTATTTCCTCTTAGATCTTAAGTCAACATTACTGGATCCAAAAAGAAAACAACCATCCTAATGCACCACTGGCAAAAACGCGGAACGTCTTTTACGCTTGTATTTTTGTTTAGTTACTGCTTGGTCTCGTCAGGAACTTCTAATGTTTATGCTGAAATCTTCTGGTCTCTTGAAGTCAAGTTAAACTGGTCCACGTCAAGCTCTTTGCAAATAATCATGAAATGTAGACTTATTTACCACACATATAAAGTGCTTTCCCGAAAAACTGCTTATTAATTTGTGATATGGAAATTAAAAAGTAAGCATTCTTATGTAAACACAACATAACTGTTAATAATGAAAACGATCAGGCATGTTTCGACAAATTCATATTCTGTTCGGTAGATGAGCTTTCATTTAATACATGTTTTGTCTAAAGAGACAAGGGGTAAATGAACAAATTACAATGTATATCTCATCGACAATGTCTACGGAATCAGCAGGGTAAAACCAAAACCTGACAAAGCAGCCATCTTGATCTGGTCCCTGACTTGGTGCTTTGTTAAGGGTAGTTTATATTGCTCTTCCCTATTCGGCTTCGCCCTGTGAAAAGCTTGGAATACCAGACTTGCCGCAGTATCGGACAGGAAATAGGGAATATGCCATTGTTGTTGGTGTCACGGTCTCATACGCTGTGCTGGCTTCTCCGAGAGGGAATTGCTGAGTGGTGTACTTTCTTGAGAACTTCACTTTGTAAGTTCATTAGGGTTGTACTGGTGTATACTTGAAATCACGTGGACGTTAAAGGGTACCGGTTGAATCCAGGATTTCTGCGGCGCACGCGACAAAATTGTGCGAGTCGTGCTGAGTGTGCGGTCTTTTCCTTGAACTTAGCAACGACAGCCTTGACAGACTCGCTTTTGACAAGAGGAAGAACAACCGCGCCATCATATTTTATCTCTCTGGAGACCGCTGCCCTAACGGGACTTCCCCCAAGGGATCAAAGGGCTCTGTTGTTCTGAGCCAAGCCCCAAATCTATATGATAATGCGAGTAAGAACTAAAAAAATAATAGCCCGGCATGAAGAGAAGTTAGCATCTCGGATACATGAGCATGTGACCGTCACGTGATCAATTATCTGCTGAATCTGCCCGGACAAGTGAGCACAACTGAAAAGTCTGACCGTGACATTAGCAATCAAAGAATCTTTTGAATTTATCCAGCAACAATTCGCTGTCACTCAACAATATAACCACTGTATGAAAACAATGCAGGATTCGTTGGGATAGACTCACGGAGATAACCTCCGTAATCGCCAGTAGAATAGTTTTTGGGCGAGAGAAAAAAAGGTTTAATAATTTGCCATTCGCTATTTAAGGGTCAAACGAAAATCCAAAAGCAAGTTGGCCGTTGCGAGAGAGCTTATAAAGAAGTTAGGTTTACATTGAACGAAACACAGAACCAAACCGATTGGCCTCCTCAATAATCATGACTATTTATGGTGATGACTTGGTATCCTAGCAACGTCCAGTCATTCCGTCTCGTCGTCTAGAGGAAAATTCCTCGACGTCATAGATCCCGAGAGGAGTCTGTCCACCAAGCGGAGAATTTGCAGGTTCTTTTGCCTTTGTTGTTCCTGGTAGTCCTGTGCCTTAATGTATTCCGTCCCAGGCTCTTCTGAAACGAGAGACCAAAAGTTTCTTATAGAAATAAAAAGTTGTCAGTAGACTAATCTTGGAAGACGCAGGGCCACAACTGTGGTGGCTCCACAGGCGTTAAATGATCTCCATTACACTGGAGATTATACAATGCCTCCATAAATCCTCGTCACCTGATTGGTGGATGGTTGATTACATGTCGTTGAATTATTTGTTCTATTAAACTTCATATCACCTGACTGCCCCCTTTCATATATTTCACTCCCAGTAAGTAAGAGGAAAATAAGGTAGAGGCGGGAACCAGTCCAACAATGCAGAGGCCGCGCTTTGGAAACGAATAATGTTTCGCGAAATGGCGGACGATAATTTGCGAGGACCATTTTGTTCTCCAAACAGAAGAGGAAATGATGACTATCGAAGATTTTTCAGGTATTGTATAAAACAGAGAATGATTCCTTCGCATTTGTGTAACGGTAAGTATAGTTTCATTCGGTGACACATAAAATGTTCCATTGCACTCGGCTTCACCTCGTGAAATGGAACTTTTCTTCTGTCACTGTAAGAAGCATTCTCAACATTACACTCTCTAGCGCTATTCTCTTTATATACAGCTCTGGGTGGCGCGAGCCAGTAGCGCCGCCAATTGATTCACTACTTAACTGGTCATCCCCATTCTCTTATTTTTGCACGGCAAGAGTTTATGTGTAAAATGTCTAAAAAGCGAAAGGTTTCAAGGTACATTGCCTATCTTGTTTTTGCCTAAGCGCAAAGGGTAACAATCAAACTTCGAAATGCCGCAAACGTCTTCACGTGCTTTGCTAGTTTTAAAATACTATGTCGTCTGATAAGATAAAATTTGAGCTTGTTCACTACTGTCACATTCAACATTGTGAGAACTGGTATGTGGAAGTTAGTCTCCCGGATCTGACTTCTAATGAAGTGCTGGATAGGCTTGGTATTGAACTGTTTGTTAAATGATGGCACTGCAAACTGCGAGCCTCAAACTTTGATTGCACGTTACATGTCGAAAAGGCCTGGCAACTTGTCCGATCTGGACAAAGAAGCAGTTTGTTTAATTGTTTCCTTCTGGTGGTGGGTTTTGGCACGAGTTTACTTACAGGTGTGATCTTCAGAACACAATGTAATATTGTTCACACACCCCCACACACACAAACAAAAAAACTGGGATAGGTATACACACAAAGGTTTGAAGGTTCGCTGTACTCTTCGTTATTATGTATTATTTTTAATGTGAAGTCGCTCAGGTGTGATTAATTGGACGACTGAAAGTACTTATTAATTCAAGCACGAGTGACGTCAAAATCCCAATTGGCGACACAAGAAGAGGCAGTTTTAGCTTTCTGTCGCCTTGCTCGGTAAGAACTGCCATTAAGGCTGAGATTGGTCACGAACAGCTCGATTTTTTGTACGTGGGTCGGCCGCTCGAACGCGGGGAATGTACAACCCTGGTAGTTAGTGGCAAGTAACACGACGGCGCCCTTGTAAGTTCTTTGGGGTTAATGTTTCGATAACTGGACTCAATTATTTTTATATATACAGGAAAATTAAGTTCTGTGTCATGGAAAATTATTAATTTCAGTTTTGCAAAACTTCCCCTTGGCTCCGGCTTTGTAAGCCATTTGCAAGCCATTTTTTGCTGCTGTTCTAAAAATCAAAATCTCAGGAAGTTTTTTCGTGCGTTCCAGTAAAACACTGACGACGAGGTGGTGTGTGATCCAGTTCTGAGAACATGTTTCCGCAGTTCGAGCGGGAGAACAAGAAACCCGTGTCAAGAACAGGCTGCTTGAGCACGACCTAAATGGCTTGCTCAGTGATACGAGAGCATATACGCTAAGAGAGCGTTCTCCTTCCAAAATATCTGTTTAAAGTCGCGGTTCAGCTTTTCGGTTTTGAAAAGTAAATTGTTAAATTAACAGATAGTGTTTGTCTAAAACAGCGTGTTGATTTTTTACTTTTATTGTACTTTGCTCGTACATTCATTTCTTGTCTTTTAATGATGAAGGTGTAACTATGAGGGATGCATATTAACGTACACATCCCCCTTCTTAGCCTTTTTAAAGGTGATGAATACGAAACAATCTTAAGATGACATTTCGATTTTTCTTTAGGGAACGAAATCCCCAATTTTTGTGAACAAACAGGGTAGGAGGGTGAACGAATAAGAACCCGACGATCACATTTTACAGCTACGTGCATGTTGACCTGCATGTCGTGGATATTTTGTAAAGCATTTTCTTAAATTGTGACGGAAAAAAATTAAACAAAGATCAGTTCCGGGCCCGTGCCTCGGCTGTCTGGATCAAAAGCCAATGCCTGACATTTCATCGCGATAGACAGTAGAGCCTGTCATTGGCATTAAAAGCCATTTTTTTGCCTTTTCATCACCAGGCCTATTTGAGTAACACGCTAGGTTTCTGTCAATTCAAAGCTTCATAAAGGCCCTTAGAAATTACAGGTGGAGTAATTGCCTTCAGTTATTGATACTGACATATGCCCGCCAGACACAACGTGGGAAGTAAGTTGCTGGTTCTAAAATAATGCCTTCGAGCCGCTCCGGGCAATGGCGGACGCGAAACTCCATCCTCAGAACACCTGTGAAGTGCCTCAGGACACATTTGCTCTTTGGACAATAGCCGTTGCACCCCATTTGAAACAAACAGGTTATATCTTTTAAGTGGACCTGGATCTGACTATTTTTGTTGTTCCTTATCCAGAGCAGCAGGAACTTTCTTCCAGGTATTTTGTTTACTTGTACGCCTAAATAATAACTTCCAGTTCAACACATGAAAAAAATTCTTCCTCTTTCTCATCGTTTAATTTAATGGCGCTGTGACTTTTTTAATGAAGCCATTTTGAAGAACAACGCCTTAAAAGTTACAGATGTCTTTTGAAATTGACAGCAAATAAGTGAGTATATCGAAGTGGATATATTAACTTGACATTACAGTGCCAGATATAGCAAAACGCAGCGTAGAAAAAAACTCAAGCATCACATGTCGCTGTGGACTACATAACGCCAGCGGGAGTCCTATCCCCTAATTATTAATTCCTAGAAGCCAGTCTTCTGTGCCTTTGGTATCCTTACGGTAATCCCGGTGGTGTTTTCGAACGGAAGTCCCCATAGGTGCGTCCTTTTTACGAGACTGTTCATTACTTCTATGCCCACTCCCTATCAACTGCCATTTGACCAGTTCATATTCAGATCCTACATACAAGGTGCTATTTTCCCAGAGACAAACCGCTGCTCGAGTGCTCTCTAAATAAACTGACAGAGAGGATGCAACGCTGACTGCTTATCTCCGTTCTCTCGGTTATACAGTGTAAACAATGCGTGCCCCCGTGCCTCGTGCCCTCGGACTGTGCACTGTGTCTTGTCATTGGAAACGGTTTATTTTGCCAGAAATGGTACAGTGGTCAACAAGCGCAACGGTAACAGGTTATAAAATATTCTGGCGGTACATGCTACTTTGAGGTTCAGCTTGAAAGAGGGACGAATGTGCTGTGTTTTGACTATATTGTTGCTTTTATTGGCACATTCAAAATCCTGGCTTCGGCTCACGCACTGATCTCACGTTCATCACTGGATCAAAATAAAATGTCCTATATTTGGTTCCTGTGATAAAAACTGGTGGTTCTGGAATGCACTGACACATGGCACGGAAGTCCAAATTCTTGCAGCTGAAGTCTGACGTCGAGGCCTTGAATGATGCCAAAATTTGAAAACAACACAAAGTGTATGGGGAAGAAAACCCACACAACTTATTTGGTACATGACTTACCGTCTTCCTCCGAGAACGGGGCTATTCTTTTGCCGAAGTGAACCATGCAACCCTTTACCGAGCATCTCCTAGCTGCGTGACACGACTGTAGGCACACTGCTGAAATCACCAGGAAAAGCAACAGCCAAACCAGCCCTATGGAAATTACAGCATGGGAATTACAGTGTAGTTAGGATCATTGCACTGATGACACTAATAAGAATCACACGACTGCGAGCTCGGGATGCAAATGCACATGTTTATACTTATATCTTAGGTTTTGGCTCAAAATGTTTGGAACAGCTGAGTATGGGCAAAGATGCGAAAATGGTAAGGTCCCATTTTAAAACAAAATTTCTGATGACGTCACAACCCTAAATAGAAGTAAGGGCCATAGCCCAACGCACTAAGCAAGATCCGAACAGCCGAGCAACAAAATAATTGTGTCACGACCGCCACAATTCCGCCTTGGACAGGTATGTAGTCTGGTTCCCCGGACTAAGTATAGCGACCATTTTGAAAGGTTTTATACGGTATGGTAGCCGCTACGGTCATGTGACAGAAAGGGTAAGAGTTCTGCCCTATTCTGAACATTTCTGAAACCGGCCAAAATTTTTCAAACCCCTTTGGATAATTATTATAATAATATTATTTTCGCGAATGTTCAGCCTAGAGAAAAAATTTTTCTTCGAAGATTCCTTAACGTGAATTACGAAAAAAAGTTCTTGCATATTTCTTTTTATCATTTTGCAAATTGATCTCCACTTTTGCACAACTTTAATTATGCTGTTAAAAACTAAAGACGAGTGGGCAACGCTCCTTAAAATAGAAGCGGGCAGGTATTTCGTCACACTCGACTTTTAAGGTCGGCACTTGCCGTCAACATTATTACGAAAGGGAAACAGCCTAACGCCTGAATAGAGGCGCTCTTTACCTGATACGAATGTGAACAGTTGATGATTTATTTGCTTTTCAATCTTTCCAATTTTATTGTGCACCTGCGGTTCATATTTGTGTAAGTTAACTAAAAATGAATAACGCTACGTGCTGTGGTTTTAGTTATCAAAACTTATTTCCAAAAAAGGAAGGACATTTTAAAAGTTATTGATTTATTACAACATTTCCGGTGAACCAATATATCACGTCTACGCGAATGGTTTCAGAACATCCAAGCAAGGGTTCGCGCAGCTAGAAAGTCACCAACGACATGTTACAGCGCACCTTTGGCAGATCATACCTTGGCCTAGTATTAGAAGCTAACTGCCGAGCGCGTTTGGCAGTATTTAAGTTCTTTCAAGAGTCTTCTTGAAAGTAAAGGCGACCAATAAGACCAGTAATGTGCACAGCTCGCTGTACGTAATGAAGCGTTGTGCTTGCCACTAGAGTCCGCATTATCACTTTCCGCATGATCAATATAACGCACCAAAATAGCCAGCACGGTCGATTTCAAAATTCTCTCGGCCTACCGTCGTTTCATTTTCTACTCTGCAGATCCGTGGCGTTGCACTTGTCATCGCCGTTCATGGGTTGGAGATAGCAGTATGAATACGTACTTTATAATGCGATTTTGACGTTATGCTATCTACGATGACTTTGTAGCCATATCTGGTGGAGTTTAGGGAACAAGCCACACGAATTAGATTCTGAGAAAGATTTCTAATCGAACGCTGTTTGATTGCTTCGGCGACCAAGCATTTTGCAGGACGCGGCAAGTGGAAGAGTGTTTTCAGCCAGGCCTTTGTAAAACCAAACAAAACGAAAAACCTGGCATGGTAAAAAAGAGCATGGCATTCATTATAAGAACACTCTAATGTGTCTCATCATTTTGAATTCATTTACATGTACATGTAGGCCTACATTTATTTTTAAGCATAGTTCCTAATGAAGTGTTAAGCCTCTCTACCCGAAGAACACAAATTATCGCAAATTATCTAGCATGAGTTTCAAGGATATCACCATGGTTTCTCATTGCAACACCGTTCAGTTAAATTTAAGATTCCAGTGTAGTGAAATGATAGCTTAAAACCATTTTTTTTACGTAGACACGGGCATTCTACTGCCCCAAAGGTGTTGGTTCATACCAACACGCCATTAAAATAGTTAAAATGGGGCCCAACTGAATGCTCTTAATTAGTTTAAGGAGGCATCTTTCAAGTTGATGGAATATGGTACTTTGGGGATTCGTGCCAATTCTTTCCCGTCTTGTCAAATTTCTGTGGCCGGAAAAACTAACTTATTCGTACAAGTCATTTCCCCTTTTGCTGTTCTTTTAATGCGAAGACCCAGGTAAATTACTGTGGTGTGGTTAATCACGTAAAAAATCACAATTGCCGTTTTCTATGCATTCAAAAATTGGACAGAATTTAGCATGAAAGCTACTTCTTGGGGATTAAATAAAAAGATATCACTGTATATGTGTAAAATTCTGAGTCAGAGAGTTTGTTTTTAACTCTTAATTTTTGTCCATTTATTGCGATCCAAATTTACTTACAACAGACATAATGATCTTTTCCTATTTTGCACGGTCGACATGTTTCACAGACTGGATAATGTTAGTATCATTAAAGAATCCAGGCGATTCTTTTTTTCTCCGAAAAAAACCTTGTGATGTCATTTATGCAAGATATTGTTCAGTTAATATGTTTCAATGTTTAAACTGTGAGCCCAGATTAAATTTTGCTAATTGAAAACATTTCTGACAAAAGGTTGCTCGTTGTTTATTGCCATAAACTTGCACAACAATGAATCACCAAGGAGAAGGAAACCCAGAACAGTAAATGATCAAAATGTTCAGCAGATATTTATGTATAAATATAGGCAACATTGAGGTTTTCTTCCTCGAATGTCATCACAGTTTTCCTCATGGATGTTGAAATTCACCTGACCATAAGACTAAAAAGGCGGAAAAAACTTTTAAAACAATTGTTACAAAGGTCAGCTGAAACAGAGATGTGCAATTTCCTGGATTGTATTTTGCAATTTTGTTTCAAAAATGCACAAATAGACTGTTTCTAAACAGTTTGAAATTAAAATGGAAATTTAATCGAGTGTTTTTCTAATTGCATAAATGTCGCAAAACAACAGCGAGTAGGAAGAAGTTACAGAGAAGTACCAACATTATAGGCCTCGAGCTGGACCAGGAGAGGGCGCTATTTTAGTAGCAAAGGTGGCTCCTTTGGTCGGAACTGAACTTCGCTGGGTCACCAACACTAGAAAATGCACGCGTCGCGGTCAACCAATTGAACATTCCCGACTTACAGGACTCTTTTCAACCAATGAGGGGATGCTTCTGCTCAAGGTGGGCAAGTCAGGAATATTGTGATTGTGAGTGAAACGTTAATTTGCCTTCTGTCAGTTTACTGGAAATAGCTGGAGATTTGAGACAAAGAAAGTGGTGATAGTATTAAAGAAGTTGCGACACTGTTACTATCTTTTGATATAAGCAGGTGCCTTTTTGTTTACCTATAAACAAGTGTTAAAAAGTGAAGTTTGGAGGAAAAATAAATCGCACAAGGCTATGTAAACAACCCGGAACTCTTAAAGTCAACACGTGAATGATTGACGCAGGTAGCCTGAGGGCCCTTTTTTAATCCAACTCTTTTGGAACTCATAATCAGCCATGGGAACTGCGTTGGAGAGCAAATTGACATGCCTGCAGCGGACTTCACAAATCAACAAAGCCGTGATTACACAGCACGGGCTACCCACCTGCGCAGGTAGCTTCCAACCATTTGGCGGGCCGAACACCGTGCGGAGGCCGCCCCATGCTAGGCCCGTCTTTTCTGTCAGGACAGGGGGGTTTAAAAGCACGTGTCTACTGTACTCCAGCGATACCCTCAATTCCGTTGTCAGTTTAGGTGAACAAGTTGACAGCACGGTGTTTTTGTTAAGATTTACCAACGTGCTGCGAGTCTCGTATACTTAGCCTGCGAACATACAACTTAAAGTCACCATAAGTTTCGATTTTATGCGAAAAAAAATGTCATTCTGAGGGCTTAACGTATTGCCTTAAATTTTGAATAAAGTTTGTAATGACCAATCCTGTCCTTCTTACAAAGCATCCGACATTATTCCGTAATTGTCAAGCTTTCCTATAGTTATTCCTGAGAGTTTGACCTGCTCGTCCAATTTATATACAGACGAGACAAAAACTTTATTTGTATGAAGGTGAGACTGAAAACTCATCGGTGGGGCACTTGGAGGGAAGTACACACATTTTTTTCAAGGGGTGTAGCTTGTATACAGATTGTACACATTTCAAAATCTCAAGGGGTTGGGAATACATATTTAGTTGTAGAAAGGAACACGCTCCTGGTGCCTCCCGCAGTTACACCACTGAGTTTACTTTTAAGGAACCGGAGGATTGGACGTAAGCAGTTTCTACAGGTCGCGCACCTTTGTTTCAGTTTAGTTAAAAGATCTGCTAAGTCAACCTTTTTTGGGCAGTCATAGCCACACAACAATTAATTTAAAATTTGACTTCTACATTTAAGCGAAATATTTGTTTGTGCCATAAGAATGCTTCTTCAAATACCGTTATCATTGCTACTGGTGTACCAACTCCTCAACAGATTGCAGTTCAAAATACTTTGAAAATAACCAACCAGCCAACAAACAAATTATTACTAAGAACCCAACTGAAACATATCCGTTCTTATGATTTTACCCCTTAGCATACTAGAGGTAGGTGAAGGAAGCGTGACTCAGTCAATATTTATGCATTCCGGGAATGTACGACTTGTAATTTAAGATCTGGATCTTTGCGGTCGCTCAGATGCCAAATTTACAACCTCATGAATCACTTTAACGACAAACCTCCCAACAAGAATGGCTCCATTACAGCCATGGCCAATTTCCATCAGAAGGGTCTGATTTTTACCTTTTATGCAACCCCCTTTCTTGTGGTTGTTAGGGAAATGGGCCAGTTCTGTGCGTAACAGTGGTTTTGGTGCAGGGTCGCGTTTTTATCCTGTGTGAATCGACGCCATATCAGTTACGGGAAATTCAATATGCGTATAATGGGGAGGCCATGAGGATCTTTTGTTGAAAACAATTCAGTGGCTTTACAGAGGTGGATTCGGATATCATTTAAAATACCTGCTTGGTTGGTTCTGGAGACGGAACTCCTAGGTTACACAGAGCAATCGCAATGCAGCAACTCGAAAATGTTTACTGGAAAACTCAGTATCAGCGACCTTATTAACCGCCCGAATAAATTACCGCGTCTACTGATTAGTCATTCCACTATTTAACCGGTAAAGATATCAATCGTCAATGTCAGTAGAGAGACTTACCTCAAATGAAACAAGCAATTCGAGGTTGTGGTGAGATTTGTGTTTAGAGAGAATCGATCCGCCTTGTTTTTGGTTCACTGCGCCTCCATAGGAGCTGCATAATGGAACGTCGACACGAAACACCTCGCTTCAAACTTTGCTAGGGATCAGTGGAACTCGGCGAACAGCATGTGGAACATAGGTTTGCTTTACAGAGTTCCACTTCAATCGTTTGAACTAAAATGATTTGAACTAAAATGATTTGAACTAAAATGATTTGAACTAAAATGATAATAATAAACATTAGCGTCATGATTTCATTAAGGAAGCGCCCGATCTTCTTCTTGTAGATTGTAATTTTCTACAATGTCAATACAACCAATGCGAAACGCCCTTGTGTAGTTTTAGTTCAATGAACCGAAACGTGTAATAAATACGCAGTATTTTTTCCAAACAAGCAAGGTCGAAATGGAAAGATATGAAAATGCGAGGGGAAGAGAAGGCTCTTGAAAAATGAAGCTTTAAGAAACCCGACGCAATTTAATATGGGTTTCTACGGGTATTCAGACGAGAGTATCATAGTACGTGGCTTCTATTACCAGCTACTCTTTTTACTGGTCTTTGTGATAACGAAGAATCGATACTGATTTGCGTAGCCTTCAACATTCAGGAAGTCATTTGATCGCCATTGGAAGCTGAATACTATACTTAACGAGTGATAGGTGTGATGGAACTAAATGAGTAAGCCCTGACCCGCCTTGGCGTCCCACGTACCCAAGGAAGGGTGCCAAATTCACCGTTGAGGAGCGTTCCTGCGTAGCAAGAATATTGCCGAGAACCAGTTGTTATTAGAAGTAGGCCCGTGGTAAACCCGTGGAAAAATGGCATATCACTGCATATCGCTGAATACGGATTTGCCCTCTAAAAGACATCACAGTTGTAAAATCTAGAATGTTACATTACAGAACTATTTCAAAAACTGCAAACACTAAATGCTGGTTGCAGCAAGGTGCAGACTGAACATAGACCAAGATTGTTTTCCACACATCGACAGGCAGCACAATCCTTCTTTTCGATAAATACCATTCTGGATATGTGCCACTTGGGGCAGGTATAACCAACAATAACAAACGGTCCTGAGGTATCGCGTGAAACCATACCTGACGATGATGTTGTCAGTGTTGAATCGAGGGAACGAGATTTCCATCGAAGGTCAGACGTAATACGTCTGAGGGTAAAAGCCCTATACAATGCAGTAGTCAACTTAATTGAAGGCCTCTAGTTTACATAGAAAAAAAAACAAGATGGGGTTTTAACTTCTGCTCACAGAATAAGAAACGAAAAATGACGGTTTAAGCGCTACAAGCTTGGTGATATAGCATCATTCATTGTGGCGGACTATTTTGGTCCAAGGTAGCGCTTTTGTAAGGTTAGGGGGGGTGCAGCGTGCTTGCCGAACACAGTTAATCCCTACCCTGGCGGCTGTGACCATGAAGCTGTAAAACAGGCGTGTTGGAATATCTGCCCTTTTTAGTGGCATCTCACATTGTAAGCCTCGTCTCAGAATGCAGTACGATTCCCTTTTTTATTGCAGTTGCGCGACCTTGACTTTTTCTGGCGGTCGATGACATATGCTGGGCCTCCATCTTGGCATGAGGAGTTTCAGATTCTTTTTGTTGTCATTGTTATCGGAAACCAAGGAAATACAAACCTCAACGTAAGCTTGTAGCGAACATTTTGAAGTGTCACCGTCAAGCACGCGAATCGTATTAGAGGGAAAAGTATACTAAAGAAATTAATGAGGAAATGGTGTCAAAATTTCAACAAGGACGCCCATTCAAACACGTAGACTCTCTTCGTTCGGATGTTCGGCACTAAAATTGACAAGCGTAGTGCTTATGTTTCGGTGTGTTCCCATAGTCTCCTCTTTTCACCTCCGAGACGAATTGAGCAGCGCAGTAACAACAAGACAAGTCGTGTACGGGCTCTCGACATGTTATTTCGTTCGTTACGAAAAATGTTGCGCTAAAATCACAATACAAAATGATCAGATGTGCAGCTTCAAGCAATTTAAGACACCGATCTATATTTTGATTGCGTGCCGCCCTCACACCGTCGACCAATAATTATATTAACGTTATGCCGTGAAAAATGGATGAATGAAGACCTTCACGAATCTCCGTAATAAAAGTTCACTGATAACGCCCACATTAATTGCCTTCAAATTTACGTCACGCCCCCGGATTCCAAACGCGCAATGTCAATCTCGAATTCTCACTTAGTTTACTTGTGGCTGTATGACATACCAAATTGCTAAGGCGTGTTGGCGTCTTAGAATATTCTGGAACGAAATCCCCTTAATTAATTGAACAACCAAATCCAATATTCTGAACTTAACATTTTCAACATGAAGTAGGGCCCTCTAATCTTACACAGTTGGTGAAGCTTAGCACGCACAGGCGGCTGACGTGCGCTTTGGCCAAGGCACAGATCAGTGCTGTGCGGCGACGCTGGAGATGCAAGTGCCGCCTTATAAATTCTTGATGCCCAAGTGTGTGTGTGCCGCTGGGCCTCCTGGTCTTGCACAAGATTACCGCGGGCTTCACAACGACACGTATACAGTGGGCACGGAAAGAGATTTTTCAGATGTCTTTGAATGATCCAGATGTACTGGTTTAGAGGAGGATTAATCTTTACCCTTTTAAAACGACAGTGCAACTAATAATCATGTGATTTTGCTCTGAAAATCATTAGGAATAATTTATAATAAATATTTATAATAAATCCCGTGAGCTGACAGTGAATTGTAGATCATATGACATAAAGTATTTGATATAATTCATGACGCAACCATGGCTTATACCCATGAATTAAATCGCTTCACTTAGCGCACGCGCAGTACAAGCAGTCGCAGCTCTTCACACACAGAAACACTGAGTGTCTTATTCCACTCGGCTTTGTTTCGTGGAAAAGAATATTAATCTGTTACGTCATGGAATTATTCTTACCATTGCATCCATGAATATTCATCAGTTGTATGATTCTGTTTTTGTCTCGGTCCAATTTCCCGTTGTCGTGATTTTCCCGGTTTTACTTAGGTTTCTTTCGTCTTTACAGCTTACTCATGAAATTTAGTGTCAGTGCAATTTAATGCACATTTCTTGATATAAGCAGTACGAGTAATTCTTTGACTGTTCTGTCATGACTGTTCTGTCATTACGAAATTTCTATTTAATTCCTGAGCCTGTTCTGTTTCTACCAACTGACACCTGTCTTGCAATGGCTCAACCATTTAACGCGTTACCGTAGATGCCTCTTAAAGAAAATCAAAGAATAACAAAAATTTGCAGAAAAAACCTTAAGTATCGAGTTATTTCATTCGCAAATCACAACAACCTTCCAGCTCTCTTGCTTTGAGTGCTGGAACAGTGTCAAATCTGTTCAACATTCATGAGCATCTTGACAGTCGTCGTCCATGATGATTAAGCTTCCGACTCGATCACTTTCATGATTGTGTAGGCATAGAACACCCTTTCGAAAGTACACACTGTGATCTCTCATTATCTTACCCCTTAATGCTACAAAGGCTAACTCTTGAAGCAACTCACCGCGAGTCGTCTTTCCAGGCACCACAGCCATGACTTCCAAGTCTCACCGACGGGTCTCAATCAAGCTGCTTCAGTAACCCCTTTTTGGTGTCTGCCTTAGTAGTTTTTGTCGTTCGTATCTTGCCCACTTTTCACTTGGCAACAGTTTCTATCTGCGAGTCGATGATAAAGATGTTCCAGCACTGGATAACTGTGGCAACGAGAAGAAAACAAAGACACAGTGTTGAAGTACTCATACTCGGTACTCGTACTCGAGTACTACTCAAACACCGTTTTTAGAGTACTCTTACGCGTACTTGTACTCGAATGTCAAAGTACCCGTACTTGAACCTACAGTACTCGTACTCGGCCAGCAACGTACCTGAACTCGACATGTTGAAAATGTACTCGATCATCAGGTATTCGTTCTCGAATAGCGGTAGTCGATAAAAATTAAATACCGTGACTTACCATGGTCTTCTTCTCTTTTATTGACACTTTCAAATGATTGTGGAGAAATCGACAATCGACATCCTCCGCGCGTGGTGTAGACAAAATAACGCTAAACAAATAAACGCTTGATTAGCCTAACATCCAAAGTCGTAGTATCAACAAAAAATTTAATATTTTTTGAAATTTTCTATCCAGCTTGTGTGTTTTTCAACAAAGGAATCCTTATTACCCCCCATAGGTGGTAACGTTTCTCAACAAAAAATGGGAACATGTCGCAATTCTATAACAAAATAGTGTTAATTATCGACATCCAACTGATTTTTCGAAATTAACGTCCTGTATAGCACAGTGGGAAAGAGTAATCGATTAAACATCAAGTATTCGATAACCAGAATCGAGCATAAAACCAAGACGGTTGCCCCATTACGTTTTTACGTACAGGAAAACATCAACGTTTTTGAGGAACCCCTTTCTTGTGACATTACACATGAAATGTAGGCCTATGTGAAAATATTTTTGCGCACTTGCTTGTTCCAATGACGTTTAATTCAATCCATGAAATACAGATTTTGATATAAAATTCCCAAGAAAGGATGAAGAGGTAAAATGGTGCTTTCTCGTTCTCAGCTCCAGTAAAATGTATTGTAAATCCACTTTATTATTATTTCTATTAATACATGTAATTTCACTTAAAATGCCCGTCAAACTATTGATTAATTGTGTTTTTCCTTTTCCCGTCTTTTGTAAATAACCAGGTACTTCATGCTTTTGAAAACACTGCCAGCGTTTTGTTCCTGTTGTTTTATAATATGGTTCGCTGTACGTCGCGTGCTTGTGGGAAAATGGCACAGTCGGATACCAAACGATACTGAGCATGCGCACTCCAATTAGATGTCCGCTTTGGCAATGGGACGTGAACATGTACATGTATGCCATTCATGTGTTCTTTGCTTGTCGGCTTCTGAAGAATGTGCGCTTTCCAGAGTTGTTCGAGACAAAATGTTGCTTCTGTGTGTATCGAATGCTGTTCAGTTTGAACTCAAGGAGCATTAATATTTTGTGGAAATGGAATTAAATCACAGCGCCCGCATGAGAATTGTAAGAAGTTTTGTCGATAGTTAAGATAAAAAAATATTTTCTCAGCCTTTTGATGCTTGAATGTTTTTGTTTTTTCAGTTTAAATCTGATGGATCCAAGGGCTCCAAATACTTGGACGCTCGGGACCTATAATGTACTGTGCGAAGTAGATTAGTTTTACCGGGTAATCCGAACTTCATGTCTGTTTGTCAGCTGTGTAGCATTTCCTTAGAAACTTCATTTGAGACAGCTAGGCTTGTTGTGGATTAAACAAACATCAATTTGTTGAAAAATGCTTACAAAGGCAATTCATAGGAAGATAGTGTTTATCATAGTAATAAGCTCATACCTTTTGGTTTCAAGTACGATGTATTTGGACTTGTACTTTTACTCGTATTCGGCAATACAAGTACTGGAACTCACACTCGTACTTGAAAGGACAAGTACTCATACTTGCACTCGTACTCGCCGAAGTTACTCGTACTCTTATGAAGTACTCGTGCTCGGAAGGTCTGAACGTGTACTCAGACTTGAATTGTAGTTGGCGTTGTAGGTACTCAGCAGTACATATAGTTGGTACTCGGAAAAAGTACTCGACTACCAACATTGCAATTGAAGACAACCCAGTGACCCGACCATACGTCATTGTGGGCGATTCAAGATGAAAGCGGGATGGCCGTAAAGGAACCTACTTGGAAACCACAGAGTGACCAAGTGTCGTTAAGAGTCAACACAGTGATGACAGCACAAATACTAAGGGGAGGGGGAAATACGCGCTCGTAATTACGGCGCGCGGTGAAGGGCTTACGTACAGAGCATATATTTAACGAACACTGCCATCCTACTGAAGTCGTGTTGGATATAATATAGAGTTTACGCAATCCACAGAATTAGTCTCTCGTACTCTCACTGCGCGTATATGACACTATACACGTAGGATGTTCCTCATGTGATCCACCTTTGAAGCAGTAATGAATGAAATCAATCAAACTCGTAAAGAAGTACTTGTCTTACAACTTGATACATGTAATGCGGCTGTTTGTTTTGAACGCCACTGACTGCATTACGTCATTCCCAGGACAGTAATAATTTTGCATAGCACAGTCCATCAGACATCGTCGTATCAGTCGTCATATCAAAGCGAACAGGACCGAAAATGCTCCAAGGGCCATTTCCACTAGCGCATACAATCTCTACACGACAACTTAAAAATTAGAAATAGTTTGCATGATAACATCGTTTGTCCAACAAATCCTTAGGCACTATGATAGAAGCTTGCGATAATTTTTACAACGAATTTTATGATGCTGCTGAGCAAGAAAAGTTCACGCATGTTCCTTGAGACTAGTTTTGTGTTAAAGTTGAATACATTTGCGATGGGCTTTTTGGGAAAGAACTGTGGTTGCTTGGAGAGAGAGAGAGATAGAGAGAGAGAGATGTTGGAGATTACAATGGAACTGCTATTTTTAGTGATCCAACAATTAATGATCACAAGTCCAGTGTCCGAATATAGAATATTCATCCTGAATTGGTCGTGATTTGACAAAAATCAATGTAAAAACTGAACCAATCTCCTTGTTTGTCTCTGCTCCATACATTTAGGTAAAATCTGAAACAAAACATGAAGTTCCTATCAAAATCTACCATAGAATATATTTCGGTATGGCGTCATAATCCCACGCGACGGATTCCATTCTGCAATTCCCCGACCCAGCATCACAACGATCGAATAGATGTATATCACTTTAGTTTCAGAGTAAACCACAACCCCAGCGCCTTAGCGATCGCCTTGGCAATCCTCAAGGTTCACCTTCCCTCCGCAGGTTGACGTGACCGACCGATGAAGGGGGACGAAAATGATTATCAGCGGCAGATGGTGCGGGAGAAAGTGGTGCTCAGACGGCCGATAAAGATCAGTCGGTTGTTCCTGCTAATATCCTTAGGTCCCTGAACCACGAGGCTTGGGAGAACACCTTTTATTTTGTTATTATATTATGCCCTTCTGCAATGGAATGTTTCTTGAAATAAATAATCCCATCCCTCAGTCGAGAATTAGGATTCGCACAATGACATTCGCTTATGTTGCCACCATTCTCCTAGACTACCGTCCACTTCCACTTTCTGCATCGGGGTTAGTTGGTCATGGATCAAGTTCGCAAACGGAAACACATTAGGCTACCGCAAGAATCAGTATGAATTAAAATGGAGTCCACTAATGAAGGTTCAAAACAGAAGTCCTCGAAATCTCTCTTATATACTTTTCTGTATACTTTTATTTTCTGCACTCCTTGTTTGTCCTAAAACAAATTTAAACGACTGTGAAAACAGAACTTCATGGTTCAGATGGTATCCCGTTGGGGTCTGGTTGACAGTCTCAGGGTTCCAAGGGTTATTACCGGTAACTACAAAGTTCGACAGTCCAAACACACGAACTTCCTGCCAGCCGGGAATGAATTAAAGGCTTGTTTATCTGAACAAGTTTATCAAGAAGACGAACCACATGCCAATCATATGTCTGGACCATCACAAGACCATCACAAGACCTCCCATTAACTCCTATACAAAAGCTTTCCTTTGCCATTTATCAGTCACTGTTACTTGTGGCTGGTCTTGTGACCGGCCTGGTGATAATCTTGTGACTGGTCTCACCTAACACTGATTATTTCAAATTTCTTGTGTGAAAACCAATATCACAATGTCCTTTACAAAACCGATGGATTCTTACCATCAAGTGCTATGAATCTTGATAACAACAGTCACCCCCATCTCAAAATGAAATACATTGTACATGTACGGCTTTGACTAAAGTCTCTTTCTCATTCCAATGATGACCTGCAGGTGTTGCAAATCAATTTGAGCATTAACCATAGGACAACCACTGATTGATTTGTGACGTTCCTGTGCATGCGAAAAATATCATAATTTCTTTACTACCGGTATTTCTGGACGCAAAACATCTGTGTCTTGAACTCTCATGGACAAAATTTCTTTTGCAGCGTACGGATAGCATTAATGTGCATTTACTGATTTTGGTAGGCTAGTAAGCTACCCATAATGTTCTGTCGCGCCTAAGCTTCCTTTAAATAAATGTTCAGACAGCGATTCGTGCTCATCAAGGCCCCTTGAATGGGCGCTTAGTACAGAAGGTCTACAAGTTCGAATGCCGAGAAGCCAACCAGACCGGTCTAACAAACCCAGACAAAGTTCTTGTCCGACTACATGACTGCCTTATAATCCAGTGTTTTGTGCTCATTAAATATAGAAACCATAGAGCAAAATGGCAGCAGATTGCTTGCCATTAATACCCGTTGGTGCTTGATTCTCCTGCCCCCAACAAGACGATCGTGTCATCTAAGGCACCACGATAGCTGCACTTTGAATGCATACGTAAAATATTTCGTTCACGGTACAGATTCACGAAAGAGTCCTCCCATCTCAGGAGGTTAGTCCAAACACACATGCCAACAGCAGGAAACCGACTGGCTCCTTATCGATTGCTAGCAAGCTCTGACAGCAGACAATTATTCACAACCGACAAAAATTAATAAAGATGTATTGAACTTAACCACCGTGAGAAGGCTCTCCATCTATCTTCTTAAAGGAGGAAAGTCCGAACAGGTGACTACTTAAAAGGGGGAAAGGGTGGTTTTCTAATAAAACACTACAATGTCTTTCTCGCTGTGAAGGTCCGTTTAATTGTAGCCTATACAAATCTGATCCACCATGGTACTCATTTTCCATCTTTGACAAGACCAAATGGATAATTAAAGCAAATGAAATATACCACTAAAACATCTAATTGCCAAGTGTTTGACACAGTTCAGCAGGTGGTCTGGTAGAATTTAAGGTCCACCCGCCTTGAGCAGAAGCACCCCCTCAACGGTTGAAAAGAGCCATGCTGGCTCATTTTTGCTGGTACTGATGCGTACGCAGCGCTTGTATCTCGTGGTCGTTAGTGAACCAGCGAAGTGAAGTTCCTAACAAAGGAGCCTCTGTCGCTAGGAAAATTGCGCCCTCTCTGTGTCCAGCTCGGGGCCCATAGGAGCACTAAAAATTTCGGGTTCACTTCCAACTTGAATAAGGACGGTCGTGTACGAGTCCATGAGCAAGACTGTTAGTCATAGTTTGCTTCAAACGGATCATGAATAATAATATTATGATTCAAGCCATTGGGTATAATTAGAATGATTTAAACTTCATTGTGTTTTACCAAGAGCAGAAATAAATATTGCTCGGGATGATGAAATTCCGGGGACAATTTGTGAACCTGACGATCGGAAGTAGCGAATACCGCTTTGATTTGCGAATTCTTTATGCTGAGTGCCAATTTCAATTACCGTTGAGTTGACTTTTCCTACTACGACCAAATTACCAACAAAGTCACGAGTTTCCACCAATCAACAGCAGAGAAATAAGTCAAGTTGTGTCTTGATGAAACAACATTCAATTATTATCAGCGCCAAAAATAAATTTGTGACTCGGTGAATTCAAAGTCAAAAAGAGTATTATATGAAATAACTTCACAGTTCCCTAGAGGGTCTTTTGGAGGAGGCCTGGATGTGCTGGATCGACCAGATACTGCGGGAGAGTGCATGCCTTCCTACGCAGTGGCTTTGCTCTACCTTCCCTGGTCACAGACACACGGCCCCGCAGGCGGCTACCTGATTGCCCAACGAGCCAGAAGAACGGGATCTTTAAGATGCGTGACAAGGTGTTATCATCACACTTAAGCGTCTAGGTCTGGATGCCAGCGAGTTTCAACTAGACTCTCACAAATGAGAGATGTAAGGCCATCCTCTTTATAGGTTAGTGATGAGGGTTGTAGAGGGAGTCGGTGATAATAAGGACCTCATAATAAAGGCAAGCCGATGAAGTGAAATGATTTTTGCATAGCAATTACAAACGGCCCTGGTTTTGCTGACCCAACGAGTTTATATAATAAGTGCTAGTCATTATTGTACGCCCATACCACATGATTATTACATTTCAAAAACTGAAACACCCCTGAATAGATTTCCAAATTAATTTACCAGAATAATCGTAAAACGATTGATCTCGGTTCGAGTCTAAAAATCTAGGCCAACTACACTTTACCAAATGCTGCGAATAAGTCGTTGAGTTGGTAATAAGCGATACTACTTAAATGTTTTTTTTCTGTCTTCATGTCTTTTCTTTAGCATCATCAAAGCCTCCCGGCTCCAACCTTGCGAAAAATTGATTCATCGCCCATTCCACTGGACCGTGAACGGGAACGTTTGCGTAAAAAACGCAGTCTTGCTTCCTTGATGTGGGCTCAATGGATTAAGTGAAGGCGAAACATGATCGAGGGTGGAATTGGCCAGGCCTCTCCGTTCGCAATAATAAGCTGGAAGCTGGCCATTAATTAAAGGGGAAATCAGACAAGCCTTGATAACCTGTGGCACACCGAATCGAAATCGATAGTGAATAAAAATCGCTAGCCATAGGCCTAAATAATTGTTTTCAACCCTCGCCCATTACTGAAATCATTTTGGATATAACGTGGAACTCCTTCAAATTGCCGCCTTCTTGTACACACTCTAAAAACCATATATAAA